>NW_020940360.1:34575275-34855212 GCF_900497805.2 Vombatus ursinus
CTTTACTTCTGCTGAGGGCACTGCCATTCCTGCAGACACAACACAGGGTCATCTTCAAATCAATCTCTACCTCAAAGAACCATGGATGTAGACCTTAGAAGTCTTTGATTCCAGTCCTTTCATTTCTTACTCCGAGGCTGAGGGAGGTTGGTCCTCAATTTGTGATCAAGGATCAATAACAGTTAATAAGTTTCTGAGGCAGAATTCAAAACCAGATCTTTCTGAGTCCAAGTCTAGAACTGCGTCCACCTATCGCACCCCATAGTTTACCTCAAATCAGCTGCCAAATCTTGTTAATTCTACTTCCACAGAATTTCTTGTATGTGGCCATTCCTCTCCATTCTCATAGACATGTCTCTAATTCCAGTGTTCATCGTCCCTTGGCTGGATTATTATTGTACAAGCCTTCTAAGTGAATCCTGGCTTCCAGGACCTCTCAGCTCCAATCCGTTCCCAACACCAGGAGTTCTCAAACTTTTTGGTCTCAGGACCACTTTACAACTTAAAAATTGCGATGCCCAAAGAGCTTGGGTTTATGTGGTTTATATTAGAATTATATTTGTTTATGTGGGTTATATTAGAAATGAAAACTGATAACTTTTTTTAAAAAATTATTTATTAATATTAAAAACAAAAATGATAAACCATTATATGTTAACATAAATGACATTTTTATGAAAAATCCCTCTAATTCCTTTACCTCTCAGTTCTCTCCCAGGCCACTCTTTCCCCTTCATCTTGACCCCATGGTGAACTATATCAAATCTACACTGTTCTCTTTTCTTGAATTTCTGGCCCCCTTATCATACTGCTGATTGTACTCTGTGCCAAGCTTTAGCCTTGGATCACTCCCACCATCTACTGCCCATTGATTTCACCTTTACAACATCTCTCAAGTACCCCTTCTTCTCTCCTATGATACCGCCAAGACCCTGGTGTAGACTATGATCTCCTCATACCTGGACTATTGCAATAGTCTAAATTTGCCTGCCACAAGTCTCTTCACACTCCAACCCATCCTTCATTCCACCATCAAAGTGATCTTCCTAAAACAGGGTTCAACCACAACCATATAACTTCCATATTCAGCAAACTCCAGTGGCTCCCTATCACCTCCAGGATCAAATGCAAAATTCTGTTTAGCATTGAAAGCCTTTTATAACCAGCTTCTTATCCCCACCCACATTTCCAGTCTTCCTACAGTTTAGACTCTATCATATAATCTAATCTAGTGCCACTGGCCTCCTTGAAGTTTCTAGAACAAGACACTTCATCTCCAGAGACCATGCTTTTTCTCTGGCTATCGCCTATGCCTGAAATGCCTTCACTCCTTATCTCTACCTTCTGGCTTCCTTCATTTACCAACTAAAAGCCTACCTTCTGCGGGAAGCCTTTTCCAATCCCTCTTAATTCTAATGCCTTTTGTCTGCTGATTATTTCCTATTTATCCAGTATAAAATTTATACAAATTTGTTTGCATGTTGTCTCCCTCATTATACTGTGAGCTCCTGGAGGGCCAGAACTGTCTTTTGCCTCTCTTTGTATCCCCACTGGCATAGCGCCTGGCACATAGTAGTTACTTAATAAATACTCATTATTTTCCAAAACAAAAAAAAAAATTAGCAAGAAGAATAATATTGTGTTACAAATTTTTGAAAATCTCTTTAATAAATGACAGCAGAATTTTCATATCTGCTTCTGCATTCAATCTGTTGCACTATTTTGTTTTGGTTGAAGTATATGAAGAAAATCCAGCCTCACATTGATGCAACCTCTAGTAGCCAGATCCACTTGACTTGAAGATTGATGAGTCCCAAAAAGGGACTGACCCCTGAAGAGTCCAGAAGGGGGACTCTTTAGCCTCTCACCAACTCCACCCAGCTCCTCACACAGAGCAAGGCATTCATCTCCACTGTCAACAGAACTTTGAATGCAGTCCAGACTGGATAAGTCTCTAACCTGGAAATGGATGGAGCAGAACAGAGCAGGCTAGAGGCAGGTGTGTCAGGACACAAAGTAGTGGCATAATTTATTTCAGAGTGAGGAAAATGACTTGCAAGTGAGGAAGCCCCCCCACCCCCAAGGAGGGCTTAACATGTTGGGGTTATAGGCAATGCTTATAATACATAAGTGGGCTGGACCATGACATAATCATTCTGAGTGGCAGTTTCCCATGGCAGGCTCATGTGTGGATGATGAAGGTTTTCTCATCCTGTGGGAACAGTTTCCAAGTTGATTGTTTCACAGTGGGGTGACAGTACCTGGTTCGGTTCACTTATCTGTTATAAGCAACAGGGATTGTGAGCAAGTCAAGCAAGGTGATGGATGGCTCTCAGGACCCTGGGAAATAGGGGGCAGTGAACACCTGGTGCTTGGTCAAAGCAATACACTTTGCCAAAGGGTGAGCTCATCCAGAGTGCGAAGGATTGTTGTTACGCCAAGCTCACAGCCTGCTTGGTGGGCCTTAACTCTGGGAAACAAAGTGCTTCCAAAATATTTTGACGTTTCCCTCTTTCGGCCAAAGGAAGGGGGTCTGAAACAACTCCTACCCTTATGGCCAATAAAGGAGAAGAAGTAAGCCAAGATGCCACAAGAGGCCAGTTAGGCCAGGACAAGATGTTGCCCAAGGGTGTTAGTACCTTAAGGTGACCTATTAGGACCCAGGTATCATAGCCAACTCTTGTTTGCTTACTAGCAGAAAAAAGAGGGGGTGCCATATGCCTGAGTCAGGGCCTTGGTGGTTGTGCACATAACTTAGGTTCAGTTTCCCAGCCATGCAGGACTAGGTTCAAACAATGCAGTTAAGTTATTCATACATAAATTACATTAAATCAGGTACAGATCAAACTACTTAGAGGGCTCACAATGGACTAGTTCTGAGAAGGGAGTTTACATGTCACCAAGGTAACCAAGAAAACTTAAATATTAACATCAAGTTTCTTCTAACAGAGACACCAAGCTAAGAGACTGCAGAAAGGATAGTCCCAGATGTTTCATGTAGTTAGCTGGTCCCTAGATATCTTTTCTTGGACAATATGCTTTATTCTCAGGACAGGTCTAAAAGGGGCTTTGCTTCTCTGGTTCATATCTAGAGGTTACAAGACAATTCTGACCTAATATAGTTTAGTACAATCACTTAAATTTGGTTTCCCAATTTTGAAACTTCAGAGAATTTCAGTTTGTATACCATTTGCTGTTGCTATCCTTACCTAAATCCTGTACCTGATATAAAAATCTTTTAAAAATTTATGATGGTCTAATTGAAAATTAACTCTTCTGCCTTTTAATTACCAGATAGATACTTTAATAATGGGAAAATAATTTCACTTTCTTTACAATTATCAATATAATTTATGTGGAAAATCCAATTAATCCTTAATTAATAAGACCTTAGAACTTATTACTAAAACTTAAAACTAACGCCTAAATTTCCACGATAGATAAATTTTGGAAGCCAAACATATGCATCTGTATGTAGTTCTTAGAGAAAACAGTCTAATCCTGTTGCTTTTCAAAATTATACTATTTCATTTAATTAGAAAATTTTTACATTACACCTTTGTCTTGTTACTTTGTATAATCATTTCTCCCTTTGGAGGATATTATTCCTATATTATAATTTGACCACAAATATAGGTTAAAATTATAAGATGTTCATACTTGCATTGTTATTATAGTAACTCAGAGATGTTCTAGTATCAATCTATTATTTTATAGATTTAGTATTGTACTTACAAAACTTCTTGATTATAGAAATTTGCTATAAAAGGAAAAATAGGGATATAGTTATAACAATGTAACAGGGGGGAAATGGAAATTCCTTTAGCTCTGATTGATTCCAGGCATGACTCATATATGATAGCCAATCATGTAGTTACAGGGTGTTAAAAGCAAGGTTTAGGATTAACCAGGTGGGGAATTTTCCTTTCCAGAAAGGAAACAGCACAATGAGGAAATAACACTACCTACACTGGTGATCCCCAAAACTTTTCCCAGGTACAGACATCCACCTGTAAGCAGTTCTCAAACTGCCACACATACCATTTCTATTACTGACTTCATGACAATTCAGACAACTATCCCTGTAATCAAAGCTCAAAGCAGTAGTAAATTACAGTCCTGGAAATTTTTACCTTAAATAGCAAAATTTCACTAACCACAGCTTAGGGCTTGAATATCTTTCCTGATGTATTCCTAACAGTTAACACTTTTATTAATCCTTTACTTATAAATTATAACTACCCATATTCTGGCACTTCAGACATATAGCAAATACCTGATGTCTGACCCCTCATTAGTATATTGAAGCTACATCTTTAAACCACCTTATACACTTTCATAATAGCCAAGATTTTCAAATGAAAATTTGCTATTATAATAAATATTATTATTGTTATCACTAGTACTACTATTATTACCTTTTTAATAACTAAATATACCTCATTAAATATTTAACACTTTTCAAATATCCAATTTTTATCACTTCCCTTTGAAAGCCCAATTCATAGTCTAATAGCATCCATATTAAAAGAGGCTAGCAGCATTTCTGGTTTACAATGGTCTCTCAAATTTCACAATATAGATTCAGAAATGCAATACAATTTAGAAATGCAATAATAATATAAACAATAAACTTCAGATGACATCAATTGCATTTCCAAATTATAACAAAATCATTGATCTTATTACCTTTGGCATTTTTAAAACCACTTTGAAGTTATCAGGCATGGAACAATTACATTCAATTAAAGAAATAATAAATACAAATCAGGAAACTGGGGCAAACAGAGATAAGATAACTTGCCTAAGATTACACAGCTAATAAGTTTCTGCAACTGGAACAGAGAAGGGTGGGCTTACCAAGGGCAGAGGTTGGCTGGCTCTTCCACCCTGTACTACCACACCAGGTGCTGCCAGAAGCACCTGGACCCTACCAGGCAGCAACTGGATGGAACCTGCTGAGGGCTAGGGCTGCCTTGGAAACACCAACTGACTGGGCTTTGGTGAGGAGGGGGGTGTGGCAGAGGGTACTGCCTAGGGGCTGGGGTGGCTGGTGCTGAGACCTTCCTATTGGTCATGGTTCCTAGTGACAGAGAAAGGTGAATGCTGGCTGTGGGGCTCATCTCCCCCCACTCCCACCACAGCTGCAGGCACTGGGGCTATTTGCAGTTGCTGGGGCAGGGTGGGCAGGATGTACTAAATTTCCATACAATTCTCCAGCATTCTCTTTTCTTAATCTGATCTGAGATTAGAGGTTTAACAGAATAAAAGGGATAGGGTCTCTGAACTGGGGAGGTAGGGTGGTTAACAAGAGGTGGCTTTAAAGTGCAAACTGTTTACCTATTTTTTTTCTTCACTTTTTTCATTCTGAGATTTTTGCTAACTAGCTTTCCTTCATTGCCCTAGAACAATGAAACTATTGATCTTGCAAATTATTTTTAAAAAATCTTTAAAAATTTTTATAAGATTTAATCCTTATTTTTCCTTAAAACAAATCCTACAGAGTAGTACCCCAAAAATTACTAAGATAATTCAGAAGGGAGTGAGTTTCTGTAATTACTTCAAAGTCTTAGGAATTCTCTCCTGCAATCTTACAAATGAATTTATTTCCAAATTCCTTGATGATTAAGCTCCAAATCTCCAGAATCTGCTAAGATGTATTTTAGCAGTTTACAACTTTGATTATTTGACTTTATTTCTGTAATTCCAACTTGGCCAGTGGTTAAAATGACAGGAAAAAAAGGGTCTTACGGGTTTTTCTTATAACCTAATCTGCCGCAGAAAGCCTAAAGTGGGGGTTAGTGCTGTTTACTGGGACAACTGCTTCAGCTATGAAAGTTCATTAATCTTTCCTAGTGTTCTGGCTATAGCCTTGAGAAGTTTTTCTGGCTGGCTGCATTTTAAATCTTTCAAAGTAACTGAATCTAGCTGACAACACAAACACAGCACAGACAATTCTGCATCTTACAGAGACACAAACACAGACAAAATGACAAGACAAATACAAACAACAGAGTGTGAAGACCTTATTTTACCTGGTTGACAAGAGGCACACAGACCAGAGGTGTAAGCAGAAAATCCCATGCCAACAGGCTTTGGAACAAGGGTAACACAGATACGTAGTTGGAAAAGGGGAGGAAGTATTTTAGTAGACACATGTCATCTTAGTATTATTATGAACATAAGATTTGACCTTGAGGACCTCTTGAAAGTGTCTCAGGACCTGCAGGGGTCGAAAGACTACATCTTGAGAACTGTTGCTCAGCACAACCATAGAAACATCCTCCTAAAACTCAAGTCTGACCATATCACTTCTCTGACCAAAAATCTTTATTCATTCCCTATTGCTTCAGTGGAACCCCACCCAGGAGAGTGTTTCCTTCTTGCTCCATCTCCCCTCCCAAACCAAGGACAGCTCTGAGACACAGTATCAGGGAGGCTACACCTTTAAGACAAAATAAAAACTTAACTTCATTTTTAATGACTTTCAGAACATAATCTGGTCCAATCTTACTTTTCTGGATTTATTTCACATTAGACCAAAAGGATGTTACAATCAAACTGACCTATATGCTTTTTCCTGAACTCTGAGCTCCCTCTCTCAACTAACAGCCTCTCTATAGGCTATCTCCCATGCCTAGAACGCACTCCTGCCTCATGTCTGTCTCTTGTAACTCCTAGCTTATAATGATAAAAACAACTAATATTTATATAGAGTTTTAAGGTTTGCAAAGTACTCTACATATATTATCTAATTTGATCTTGAAAGGTAGGTACTGCTATTATCCCCATTTTATAGATAAGAAAATTGAGGCTAAAAGTGGCTCAAGAGACTTGCTCTCACGCAGCTGGACTTGAATTCTGGCCTTCCTGACTTCACCGTACCTTCTAGCTTTCCTTAAAGATGCAGTTTATTTTGTTGTTGTTCAGTTGTGTTTGACTCTTTGTGACCCCATTTGGGATTTTCTTCACAAAGATACTGCAGTGGTTTGCCATTTCCTTCTCCAGCTCATTTTACAGATGAGGAAACTGAGGTAAACAGGGTTAAGTGACTTGCTCAGAGTCACATAGCTAATAAGTGTCTGAGGCCAGATTTGCGCTCAGGAAGATGAGTCTTCCTGATTCCACACCCAGCACTCTATCCACTGTGCCATCTTACTGTCCCTTCAGTTAATTGTCCCTCCACCTATTGGAACCTTTATTGATCACTCTAGTTGTTAGTGCTTTCTCCCTTCTGCAATATCTATTTACATTTTGTATCCTACTCAGACAGGGGTTCTTAACCTGGAGACAGTGAAATTAGGTTATTGTTATTATTATTATTATATAGCATATGATAATATAATATGTCATTAAAATATTTTGATGAATCTATTTCCACATAATTGTTTTCCTTTTTACAAAGAAAAACAATTATGTGGAAACAGATTTATCAAAATATATCTTTTATATATATCCTATATCTTTTGATTTATGCATTTTAAAATATTCTTTTGAGAAAAGTTCCAGAGTCTTCACCAAATTGCCAAAGGGGTCCATGACACAAACCTTGGCCTAGAGCAGGGGTGGAGAACCTGTGACCTCAAGGCCACATGTGGCCTTCTTGGTCCTTGGGTGTGGCCTTTTGACTGAATTCCCTTTTATAAGGGAATTTGTTCTGTGAAATTTGGATTCAGTCAAAGACTGACCTAGGACCTAGGACCTAGGATTTGTTCTGGCTGCAGGTTCCCCACCCCTGGCCTTGAGGGTCTGTTTTCAGTAGCCCAGGATCTCATGCAGTGCCAGGAACAGGGTAAGCATTTAATATTAAATGCGTCTTGGATTGATGTGGATAGACTTGAAATGGAGGTCTTCCCTAATCCTAGCTGCCCTCTTCAAGACCCTCTCCAGAGAAGCAGAGAAAGCATTTTAGACATTTAGAAAATTATAATCCTTTAAGTAGCTGACCTCATTACTGCCCTCTTGACCTGTGTAATGATCATGGCATAAAAAGTAATAATCACCCTTAGGAAACCCTAGGGGTGTGAGTCTAAGGAAACAGCCTGAAGAAATTAATAACCCATATTTCACTTCTCTCCTCTAAATGTTTTATATTGGAAAGTGGAGAAGTTTGTTCAGGAAAGTAACCGTGTCTGCAGAAGCAAGCAGAACACATATTATGGCATGGGGTGTTAACAAAAAAAATTTTTTATTAACATAAATTTCAGAGAACCATATTATTCTTAAGTGGTGGTAGAGGCACAAAGCAGTTATGTAGTTCTTCCAAAAGAAATGGAAATCAAATCATTATAGTATCCCCTACCAAATATTTCATTCCCATTGCCTGTAGACTCCTGTAGACTTGACAGGAATGTTTCTTTAGGGTAAAGCTAGTGGCTCTCTAGAGTACAGTAGAAACTCAATCTATTTAATGGTTTAAAATTCATACTATTCTAACCTTGAAGAACTGAGGCTGGGCCTACAGAGACTGCCAGTACTGTGTTCCCTACCTGTTCTGTACCCCAGCTTGCAGTTTCATATTCAGGCATGCATATTCAGTCCCAAAGGACCCTGGCCTCTAAGGAGAGCAGTTAGGTTCTGCTTTTACTTTTTAGTTTATTAAAACCCACACCCCATCGGCCCAAGAAGATTTAATTAATAAATTTAATTAATTATTTTAATTAAATTCAATTAATTAATTAAACTTTGACTCAGTCAAAAGGTCACACCCAAGGACCTAGAAGGCCACATGTGGCCTCGAGGCTGCAGGTTCCCCACCCCTGGCTGCAGCTTATGACTAAGGTCTTTCCAAAAAGAAGGAGTAAGAAAGATATTAAATATACAATGTGGATCAAGTATGGGGCGGGCAGTTTATTCTTATACACACAAAAAAATGCTAAATATAAAGGAATGACCATCATTCATCTGATAAAAAACAACTTAAACCAGGATTCAGTACCTTATAACTACTGCTTTAATCTGCCAAGAAGATAATACCTAAACATCATTAGGACATAAAATTGGGCGTTTTATATTTCACACCAGGGGCAATCAGGTGGCACATTGGATAGAACACTGGGCCTGGAATCAGGAAATTGTTGTTCAGTCATCTTTCAGTCTTGTCCAACTCTCCATGACCCCATTTAGGGTTTTCTTGGCAAGATACTGGAAGGGTTTGCCATTTCCTTCTCCAGCTCATTTAGAGATGAAGAAACTGAGGCAAACAGGGTTAAGTGACTTGCCCAGGGTCACACAGCTAGTAAGTGTCTGGGGCCATGTTTTAATTCAGGTCCTTCTGACTATAAGCCTGGCATTCTATCCATTGCGCCACCTAGCTGCCCCACTATACCAGATACCTCTCAAGTAAAAGCTTAATAAATACTTGTTGAATTACTGAAATTAATTGAATAGGACACCTGAGAGAGGCAGATTGAAATAGTGGAAAGAGCTCCAGATTTGGGGTCAGCAGCCATTAGCTTGAATCTTACATCCTTTCATTTCTCTGGGCCCCAATTTTCTCATCAGTGGACTAGGTCTCTCAATGTACTTTTGCTCTAAATTCTACTAGCAAGCCTATGCCTTATTTAAGGAAGGGAAGATAATGTAAGAAGTATGGGTAAATGAATTTCTTTAACATAAAAGTATTTCCAGTATATATACATATATATGTGTATATATACATATATGAAATATTCTCACGAAGAGGCTAACTGCTAACTTAAATTCTATGCCACACATATGTTCAATATGGCTGAGTTATTCTTTAGATGAAATCCTTTAATTTTGAAATTTTCTCTTTGTGTGTTGAAAAGTTAACTTTGCATAAGTGAAGGCTGTTTACCCATAATTGCTTTTAAATCAGTAAACATCACCAGTACTCTAGCTCTATGGGGCAAAAAATAGTGTCTACTAAGGTGCCAGGCATTCAGAGGGCACTTAATACATATTAATTTATGATAATCAACCAACAATTGAGGTGAATATTCTCTGGGCATATACTACAGTTCTCATTAACCCTTTTAATTTTCCCTCAAGGGAAATTCACCTCTTCCCACTCTGACATGGCTTTTCACTACTCTCTTCCTGCAATTTGTATTTTTCCTTTAACTCATCTACAAAATCTTATTTTTTAAAATTAATTTTCTTAGTTCCACTGCTCCTTTCCTATTGCTCTTTTATTTGTAATTCTTAGGTTTAATTGACATAAGCATTATTTCTCTTTCCATTTTGCAGGTTTTCAAATTAAGGGCCTCATAAACTGGGTTCCGCAGACCTCAAAGAAATTCACAATTGAACTGGGAAGGTGAAGCAGTCACACAAAAACTGTAATACCAATTAGAAGAGGTCTGAACCTATCAAGTGCGATCAGATCATCTGTCTACCTGGGAAAGTTCTTTCCCTTTGCTCCTTTGTGGGGCTAAAGAGGGGGGGAAAGGAGGGGAGCGTTGGAGGTAGAAGGTTAAGCCTAAAAGGTTTGGCAGGTACTGGTATTGATAAGCTGCCTCTTATATCCATTTACCTTGGACTCATCGATCTAGAACTCCCTCTCCCTGTCTCTGAAACTTTAAAAGCCTAATGTTACAGTAAAAGGAAGAGAAGGACCAGGTAGAACAGTGGGACAGGAGAAAGGGAATACCTTTTTATATTGTTCAATCTTAGCTGACTCTTTGTGACCTGATTTGGGTTTTGGTTTTTTTTTTGGCAAATACACTGGAGTGGTTTTCCACTTCCTTCTCCAGCTCGTTTTACAGATGAGGAAACCCAGGCAAACAAGATTAAATGACTTGCAGAGGGTTACACAGTAAGTGTCTGAGGCCAGATTTGAACTGAGGAAGATGCATCTTCCTGATTCCAAGTCCAGTGCTCTATCCACTGCACCACCTATCTACCCTAAAGTTTATATAGCACCTATTATGTGCCAGGTATTGTGCTAAGTGCTTTACAAATATTATTTCATTTGATCCACCCAACAGCTCTGGGGGGGTAGATGCCATTATTATCCCATTTTACAGCTAAGGAAACTGAGGCAGAGGTTAAGTGACATGCCCAGGGTCACAAAGCTAGTAAATGTCAGAGGTCATATTTGAATTTAGATCTTCCTAACTCCAGGTCCTCTGCTAAATCCACTTATCCACTACAAGACAGCTGCCTCTTATATCCATAAGAGGGGGTTGAACTTGGAATCATGAAGACCTGAGTTCAAATCCTGCTTCTAACACTTTCCAACTGTGTGACCCCCCCCAAGCAAGTCACTTAACTGCACTCTTCCTCAGTTCCCTGATCTGTAAAATAAGGATAGTAGCACCTACCTCCCAGGGTTGTTGTGAAGATCAAACGAGATATGTACAGTGCTTTGCAAACCTTAAAGTGCTATGTAAATTTCAGCTATTAAAGAGATTTTAGAGAGCATTAGAATGAAGATAAACTAGAAAGAGAAGGCCCAGGTGGGATATATCACACCCTGGGTTTCTTCATCTCAGCAGGTCCTGTACCAGGTAATGAAAACCACATTATGTGCATATATCTATTTTTAAAAGCTAGGGTTATTATCACTTAAGTCACAGATGTTTTTATAAATGCAATAAAAATCTCTAAAGAATACAGAAATGCAATTTTTAGTACAATTTTCTTCTTCACAGACCCAGTTGTTTTTTTTTTTTAAATGCTGGTATTGAACATAATAGTGTAAGCAACTAAGCGTAATTGTAGAAATTATTGCTAGGAATTTGCATATGAAATACACACCTTTTACTGCCTCTATTTGGCATTGTTTAACTAGGTTATAAATAGTACAGCTGAAATACTGCAAACAGAAATCAGTTTATGATGGGCACATGCTTTGAATGGAAGAAATGTTCAAATTCAATGTTTAAGTTGGAAAGCTTTCATCAAAACTAGCCAAGGGGGAAAATGGTCCATTTCCTAATCATGCTCTTGGTTTTAAGAAGCTAGTCATATAAAGAGGCTCAGAGCAGGGCCTTCTAAAAACAGATCTATGCCACTATTTGGGTAAATGCTTTTCTTTCCTTTGGGTAAACTTGGTGATATGTTTCACTTATAATTGTTTCAGAACTCCATAAGTCTGACTAAACATGCATTTGGACACACTGAGGTTATATGTACTAAGAAAATTTTTAAAGAAATTCCATTTGGCTTCAAAGATCTGTCATCAGAAATTGTATGTAGGATAGCACTTTACCTGAAAAATGGTCTGAGGGGCAAACAGAAAACACATTTTTCATTTGTAATCTTCTGAAAGCTGGAGCTTCAGGGTAAGTAGTTTTGCTATACAAAGTCCTAGTTTAATACCTCATTGTGGTGGCTTTTAATGCTAGGCCAGTAGAACATAAACTGGCCTATCATAATGAAAAGGCTTCAGCTCCGGTTCTGGGAGATGGAGGATGTAAACTTTCTAAGGACGAGCTAAGTACAGAGAGATTCATGACACTAGGCTAGCCACTTGGTGATTGATTTTTTGGACATGTTGTTTGGTTGTTTCTGATACTTATGTATCAGAAAGCTACTTCTGTAGCTCTATTTACAGATGAGGAAACTGAGGCCAAGAGGACGAAGTGATTTGCCCAGAGTCATATAGTTAGTAAATATCTGAAGCTGGATTTGAACTCAAGAAGAGGAGTCTTCCTGATTCCAGGCCTGGCTCTCTATCCATTGCGCTACCTAACTGCCCTCTAGAAACAAAGAAAAAGACAAAATGTCCTAGTCCTATTCATCTCCCTTTCACTTCTTTAGTAAGGTAGTATAATGGTGGAAATGGGGCACCAAGAATCACATTTCTGTTTTAGTTGTGTCTGACTCTTTGTGACTACATTTGGGGTTTTCTTGGCAAAGATACTGGAGTGGTTTGTCATTTCCTTCTCCAACTCATTTTACAGATGAGGAAACTGAGGCTGAGAGTTAAGTGATTTGCCACATAGTAAATCACACAGTAAATGTCTGAGGCTAGATTTGAACACAGGGCTTCCTGACTCTAGGCCTGGTGCTCTATCCACTGTGCCATATTTTTAGAATATCTATAAATGTAGCTGTTGGTACTCTCAGAGTGAGACCCTTATCCAATGGTCAATGGATGGATATGCTACTGGAAGAAAAGAAACATATTAATCAATATTCTCTCACTAAATGAAACCAGAAGACCCAAAGAAAATTGCTCCCCAGTGGAAGGTTCTCCTCAAAGAATAAGCAAATAAAGGAGTTGGTTCTTTTGTGCACAAGAAATGTCATTTCATGAGACATTTGGTTATCTCACATTGAAGTGCTCCAGAAAAGTATTTACAAAAAGGTTACCATTGCAGATTACATATTAGCATCTGCTGCAGAAGATGAAGTAGAGACATTTTACAAACAACTCAATAAGACCCACCAAATTAAATCAATATATACTTTGATGATTGGTGACTTTAAGGCAAAGATGAGCATAGGTAAGGACAGTGAAAAAAGATGTTAAAAAGTATAGTTTTGGTGTAAGGAGTGAAGAAGCCAAGGACTTGAAGACTGCACAGAAAACTTATACCTATACAATATGACTATTTTTTTTTTTTTTGAGAACAGAACTAGGCACTGGGCATGGAGAGCACTGAATGACAGCACAAAAATGAAACTGATCATATTTTAACAGATAGAAAATGACTCATTACTGATGTTAGATTCATTCCTTAATCAGCCGTCTACTTACTATCAGACTACAAATTTGTTAGAGCAAAACCTGAAATTTAATGAAAAGTTAGAAGAAATAATTAAAATGAGAAAAGATATAGGACACAAATAAAAACAGTTCTAATCTCACCCGCTGAAACAAATTACTGATTCCCCAGATTGGGAAATGGATTGAATAAAGTATGTTGGTACAAATTATAACAATTTTATATAGAAATTTACTCAGTATAAATCAACTGCCTTAACAAGTCTAAAGAGTCTAAAAACCTCCTTAGACATCAAATATTTGACCAACTTGCCAGAGGTAGATGGAAGCCAAGGGAAATACCAGTTTAGAATAAAAGACTGCTTGTTAAATCTTATGGAGAAGGATTGTAGAAGATTGTAAATCATATCAACTCTTTTTTTTTTTTTTTGCTTAGGCAGTTGAGGTTAAGTGACTTGCCCAGGGTCACACAGCTAGTAAGTGTCAAGTGTTTGGTTTGAGGCTGGATTTGAACTCAGGTCCTCCTGACTTCAGGGCCAGTGCTCTATCCACTGCACCACCTAGCTGTCCCCATATCAACTCTTAAAACAGGGAATAGCAAGGGTAAAAGGAGCTGAAAGAGAAACTGGTGAGACTTCTGATTACGTAAAGTCATCCCAAAGACATTTAAGAAGGAAACCGAAAGGATAATACACAGATAAAAGATGGAAAAGATCTGTAAAGATTGTTCTAAGAACCTCTTTTCACCATTAACAACTGGATCCTTCACATCTGAACTCCAACATCATGGTTCCAGATGTGCCTCCTGATGAGGTAGTAATTGTACTGAAGAAAATAAAGATGGGAAAAGTAGTTGTGCTAGATCGAGGAGGCTCATGCTGGAGGTGGCACAATTTCGAGGGTATTAAAGGATCATTTATCTACTTTCTGATCAATATAAATGCTTTATGAGAATAACCTATACATACATTAAAGGCAACCATGATGAGGTTAAAGAAAGGAAGAGGCAGGTTCTCATAAGACAGATACTGAAAGATTTCAGAATACAAGATTCCACTGGGTTTGCTGACAATAAAATAAAACAAAAACCACTATCATCTGATTCTGTGATCCCATTAGGGTTTTTTTCAGCAAAGATACTGGAGTGGTTTGCCATTTCTTTCTTTAGCTCATTTTGCAGGTGAGAAACAGAGGTAAAGAGGGTTGAGTGACTAGCCCAGGATCACACAGCTAGTGTCTGAGGCCATATCTGAATTCAGGAAAAAGAGTTTTCCTCATTCCAACCCCAGCACTCTATTCACTTCACTCCCTAGCTGCCCGTTTCAAAACTACAGCTTTCCTTTCTCTATTCCTTTTTGGGCTTGTGCAAAAGGGACTAAAGAGGAATGCAGGGGAGGACTGATGTTAGATTCATTCTTTAATGAGAGATCATAGATTTTGTTTAGCTCTAGAATTCAATGATCATTTGGAATACTAACCTTTTCCTAGAAAGGTATTGTCATCTATGAGAGGGGATTTATGATATGGCTGACTGAGCAACCAAATCTGGCACTGGAGTTGAGGGGCCTGGAGACAAGTTTTTCTTCCCGTATCTTTGTGTTTAGTGTCCTGTATTTGCCTCGGAGCTAGATAGCAAGGTGATTGATAGCTTGGCAACAAATAGATAAAAATTAAGGTAATTCATCTTCTCTGCTTTTGATTATAAAATGGCAATACTTGGGAATATGAAACATAGATCCTCAATGTTAAAATAAAAAGGTAACTTTCTCTTTTTCTTACATTCCCTACTCTATCCTTTCTTTCCTTCCTATGCCCACAAACAACAACAACAACAACAACAAAGTACCAACCAAGATTTAAGACAAAAGTATCAGAATTGATGACTAATGTGAGTCCCAAGAAAGGTAGGGCAGTCTAAGGGGATAGGATGAAAAACCTGGGTTTCATTCCTGCCTTAGACATTGAATAGCCTATGTCATTTAGTCTTTTTCAGCCTCAGTCTTCTCATCTGTAAAATAGGGTTAATAATACCTGTATCACCTACCATATAGGTAAGGCTCCAATGGGAAAACACATGTAAAATGCTTCACAAACTTTATTATGTTGTATAAATGTCTGTTGCTGTTATTACAATAGACTTAAACCATTACAAAATGATTTAAACATACAATGAAAAGTGCTTTTGCAAGGAACCTAGGTTTAGAAATATCAAATTAAAGGGGGAAAAAAGCATTTTAAAATATTTTCTAGTAGAAGACTCAGGTGTTACAGAGATTGAGATGAGCTTTTTTTTTTTTAAAGGTATTTGGAAGAGGTTAGAGATAAAGGTACATACATAAAAACTTAACTGCCCTCCAGAGTTACAGTTGAATGATGTCATTAATCCTATCACTTCACTGGTCTATATATAGTACAATGTATTTTTGTACTGTTCTCACATTGAAATTTTTAGGGGTCAGATAGAAAATGAAATAATTTTGAAGGGGGAAGTCATACATCTAGAAGATAGAGGGAGAGGAGGTAACAAATATTAAGCACCCTGCTATGTGTCAGGCACTGTTCTAAGTGCTTTACAAATATTCTTTCAAAGATTATAGAGAGAAAATGATTTTTAAAATAATTTTTGTTTTTTTAAGACTTTTGATTATATGCCATATGATCAGCAATAAACTAGTAAGATGTGAATTAAACCATATCACTGCTATCAAGGTACATAACAAGTTAAAGGATGTAATAAGTTAAATGATTTGTTGTTATCCAGTAGTGTTGACTCTTTGTGACCCCATATGGGATTTTTTTGGGAAAGATTCTGGAGTGATTTGCCATTTCCTTCTCCAGTGGATTACAGCACTCAGAGATTAAGTGACTTGACTAGGGTCACATAGCTAGTCAGTATCTGAGGTTTGATTTGAACTCAGGCCTTCCTGACTCTAGGCCCAGCACTGTATCCACTAAGCCATCTAACCAGCTTAAGGCCAACTAAGTGAAGTTCTGCAATCCTATACTTTAAAAAAATTATAAATTTAATATCAAATTCATATTAAATAATTAATAATTTATAATTTTAATAATTACTTTTAATAAGAAATAATTTAGTGCCTCATAGTGGCATGGAGATTACTATGGGTTTTCAAAGGCTATGTCAGCCTTCTGGTTCAACCTACTTACTTTGCAAACTGAGGAATAATTAAGTACAGCCAAAAAAGATCTAGAGATTTGGGAGATAAGGACACACCTGCCATTGAAGCATTTTTTTCAAAAGGTGAGATGCATAAAGTTGCAAATGACCAGGTAAGAAGAGTGGGGTAATTATTTACATTCTACATTGATCAAACCCCAGAAGGGTTAGCTTTCATAATTCAAAACTAAGAAGAGCACTGGAGAATATGGTGCCCATTCTAAGACATCAACAAAATGGCCTAAGCAAGGCATGGTAAAGGAGGATCAGGATAGGGACCGGGTCTGTGATTTCACTGATATCAGGAACTCCTGGATGAGAAAACTCCACTTACCAATGCTTGTAGGCAAAAATAAGAAATTAGTAAAAATGTTAAAAGGGTGAGTATTTAGACAAGGAAAATAGGATTCACAGGGAATATTCTCCAAGAAGACCTTCGAGGCTGCCGGAGAAGTTCATGAGTCCATTCTAGAAAAATCATTTTTCAGAAAGAAGATTTCTAGAAAGGGAAACTTCAAAGTCCTATCACCAAGTAAGATAGATGATCTAATGAGAGGAGCTTGAGGACTACTGCTTTAACTGATTTAATTGACTGTTAAGGAGATAGCGTTGGAACTCTTGGACTAAAGGTGTGTTTAAAAAAAAGTTAAAAGTATAGTGGAATTATAAAATTATCAACACCATATAGTAACTAACAAGCATTTATTAAGCACCTACTATGTGCCAGGTACTGGACCAAAATGGTAGAGGAGACCATCTTGAGAAAGAAATATTTTTGCCTCGTTAAGAATTCAAGCTTTTTAAAAAAAACAAAACAAAAAGGTTTTTAAAAAAGTTTTTTTTTTTTTTAAATACTTGCAAGTGGAGAACTTATACATCTATACAACTTCACCAGTAGAAGAGTTGGTGAGATGCATGTTATCAGATCTTATATGTGAACAGAACAAGTAGACAGAAAAATCAGTTTAAGATTTCCATGAAAATGGATTCAAGGAAAATAGATAGCACCTGAATTTCTATGTCCTCTCCTCTCTCCCTCATGGCCATCAAGAAAATCCCAAGGAGCCTGAGAAACTGAGCAGAAATTATTTTGAGAAAAAGTCTCCCAGCCTCCAAAGAGAGGCTTTTCCAGTGGTCCAGACATGGGATGGAGTTACTACTACCTACAGGCTTTACGGCTTATCGCTCATTAAGGAAAAATGGGGGAGGGCTGAAGAGCAGAGGGGCTGCTCTTCAGAAAACACAGATGACTCTACAAAGACAACATCCAGGTTTCAGACATAATCACTGAAATTTATGTGGAGCTCTGAAGTATACAGAGTGCTTTCCTTCAAACTGTGAAATGGGTAGGGTTGAGAATTTTCCCCCTTTTATAGATGAAGCAACTGAGACTCAAGGAGGTTATCTTCTTCACAAAGGCCCGGTTGCTCCCTTCTCCACCGCCATGGTTTCCAGTCTTCTGCAGAAGGAAGAGCTGACTAGCTGAGAAGAGCTGTGACTTCTGAAGATGTTCCACGGGTGAGTTTTACATCCGTCAATCCAGCCACAAAGTCTGTCTTCACTGGCGTGGGTAAGTCGGCCGTCCTTTCATCCAGCGTTCTTCTTCACAATAATTCACCCTTTCTCAGTATTAGACGGGAAGCAATTTCTGGTACAACAAAGAAGTTACATGTAAATAGCTTTTCTCAATGGTGGTTTTCTGCAGATGGCCACCACATATGCGGATGATTATCAAACCTGATTCTGCACTGACCTTCCTCTGAAACTGCAACCCCACATCTCAAGCTGTCCGGGTGTTGCTGTTCGGCAGTTTTTCAGTCATGCCTGCCTCTTCGTGACTCCATTTGGGGGTTTTCTTGGCAAAGATACAGGAGTGGTTTGCCATTTCCTTCTCCAGCTCATTTTACAGATGAGGAAACTGAGGCCGAGATGGTTAAGTGACTTGCCCAGGGTCACACAGCTAACACGTATTTGAGGCTAGATCTGAACTCAGGAAAATGAGTCTTCCCGACTCTAGGCCCCGACGCTGTATCCACCGCACCACCTAGCTGTCCTCCCCAACTGCCCAGATATCCCCACTATTAATTAACTCAAGCTCAACATGTCCAGAGTAGAACTTATCCTTGCCCCCAAACCTGCTCTGCCTTTTGACTTCCCCATTTCTGTGGGTGGCACCACCCACCCAATTACCCATGTTAGGGATGTTGCTATTGTCTTCCGTGTCTTTTTCCCTATGCCTCCCTTTGAGGGTATGTCAAATTGACTCTCAAATGCTATTGATTTGACTTCTGAAATCTCTCAGATCAATTCCTCGTTTCAATAATCTCACCACCACCACCCTAGTTCAGTCAGAGGATCATGATATTCAGAGCTGGAAGGGATCTTAATAGGCTGCTGAATCCAGTCCTCTCATTTTACAGATGAGCAAACCAAGGCCCAGAAGTGACTTGCCCAGGGTCATACAGCTATTACCTGCGGTGGTATTCAAATCCAGGTTCTTCTGATTCCAAATCCAATGCCCTCTCATTACACCACAGAGTATCCTACTTTTAACACCGACTGGGGTAGAGTTGGCCATTCTGTACTCAAATCTTTTTTGCTCCCTGCAGCTAGGCAGCGCAGTGGATAGAGTGCTGGGTGTAGAATCAGGAAGACTCATCTTCCTGAGTTCAAATCCGGCCTCAGACACTTACTAGCTGTGCGACCCTGGGCAAGTCATTTAACCCTCTTGGTCTCAGTTGCCTCATCTGTAAAATGAGCTGGAGAAGGAAATGGCAAACCACTCCAGTGTCTTTGCCAAGAAAACCCCAAATAAGGTCACCAAGAGTTGGACATGACTAATCGACTAAATAACCCTTCTAGA
Organism: Vombatus ursinus; assembly: GCF_900497805.2. Taxonomy (NCBI): domain Eukaryota; kingdom Metazoa; phylum Chordata; class Mammalia; order Diprotodontia; family Vombatidae; genus Vombatus; species Vombatus ursinus. Next base: position 34,594,956 of record NW_020940360.1, read on the forward strand.
TAGAGGGCAGAGCTGAATCCTTCCCAGGCCTTTCTTTCTGTCACTGGTGGATGATTTAATGTGTGATCCCTCTGCTTTCTACCTTCTTTCTCTCAGGGGATTTACTCAGCCATGTCCAGTTAAAATGATTAGCTCTGCCTCTCTACCCTAATTTAAATTTTTTATTTCTAGCTAACCCTTGGCCTCTATTTTAGGCAAAAACAGAGATTGGAGATGTCTAAGTAGGAAGCCATGAGAGTATTTTACAATGTCTGGTACTGGGCAGGCATGGAGAACAGAAGTGAGGGAAAGAGCAGACCACCAGTCTCGGTCCAAGCAGCCTGCAGGGACGAGGGCCCACCCAGATCTCTCCCTTAGCTCTGCCTCCTCTCAGTCTCTCTTTTTTGCCTGTTGTCCCTGTGCGTTTGAGACTCTTCATTGTGGCATGCAGCTGCTGAGTCTGGCTTTTGTAGCCCTCATTTCTTTGTTGTCTCGAACAGCGTGTCCCTAATTGTAATCCCAAATTGTTACCAGTTTGGACGGCATAGTACCTTCCTAAAAAGTCCCGCCTGTATTCACTAGTCCCACCAATCAATCCACCCCTAATATTCCTGCCAAATAAATCTTCTTTATGTATAAATCTGATCATGATTCTCCTCTGTTCAAAACATTTCATCGGCTCTCTATTAGTTACTGAACAAAGTCCGAGCATCTCAGCCTGGCATTTGAGGCCCTCTCCAATTTAACATTACCCTACCTTTTTCTCTCTCTTATATTTGCCTCCTTCCACGTATGCTGCTGGACTACTCATCATCCCTAGCATAAGTCTCATGCTGTCCTGACTCATTCTGTGCCTAGAATATTCTCATATTCTCCCCCTTATTCTTCCTGTCGAAACCCTCCCCACCACTTAAGGGGCAGTTCAAACGCTATCTCCTCCATGAATTCCATGTTTCTCATGTCAAGTCAGTAACAAACCTTCTCTACCTTGGACTTTGCATGGTACTATACCACATAGTACTATTTGCACATCTCCTATGCACTTCCATATCATTTTGTATTATAACTGTGTCTGTTATAACCCACTACATTATGAGTTCTGAGGTGGTGCAGTGCTGAAGTCAGGAAGCCCTGAGTTCAAATCCAGACCTTGACACTATCTATGTGACCCTGGACAAGTAACTTAACCTCTGTCTGCCTCAATTTCTTTATCTGTAAATTGAGGATAATAATATACCTTTCAGGGTTGTTGTGAAGATCAAATGAGATATTTGTGAAGCGATTAGCACAGTGTCTGGCACATAGTAGGTGCTACATAAATGTTAGCTGTTACTGTGATCATTATTTGTATTTCTTCTAGTGGCTAGCACAGTGTTCCTTCCAGATCACGTTGAAGCTGAAGCAAGTGGAAGGGCTGTGACTCAGGTCTTTTGACTCCAGGTCTAGCGTTCTGCCTCTCTAGTTTCCTACTTCCACCCCGAGTGTAAGGCATTGGCGACATTTGGAGCCAACCCCTCGTGAATAGACCTGTAAGAAGACAACTAATACCCTAATAAAAGAGTGACCTCCTGAGAGACAGTGTGGTGTAGTGGTTATAGACCTGACTGAAGGGTGAGCAAGTACTGGCTTTGAGTACAACCTGAGACGTGTAGTAATTGTGTAACACAGTCAATTTTCATCTCTGTGTCCCCAGCCAACCCTCATAGATATAGACTCTGGAAAAAAGTGATGGTACAAACATCCTTATTGTTGTTGAGTTGTTTCAGTTGTTTCTGATTCTTTGTGACCCCATTTGGGGTTTTCTTGGCAAAGATACCGGAGCGGTTTGCCATTTCCTTCTCCAGTTCATTTTACAGAGGAGGAAGCTAAGGTAAACAAGGTTAAGTGACTTGCCCAGGGTCACACAGCTAGTAAGTGTCTGAGGCTGGATTTGAACTCACTTAAATTCAATTCACTTGCAAGTCAAGACATCATCCTTCTGATGTCATTGGTCCTCTTCAAGACTGAAGGATGAACAGCAAGGGTATTCTTAATTCCAAGCCCAGTGCTCTATCCACCATGCCACCTAGCTTTCACCTTTCCACTATGTCAGACCGCCTCAATTCTGCCTGAATCTTGGGTGAGAAAACCAAGAACAAAACAAATAAGTATTCTATTAGGGTGTTTTGGAAAAGGAAGCATTGACAATATAATAGGAGAAATGGTGGGTAGTAGTGTTCTTAGGCTGAAAGCTTTATCCTTAAGAAAAATAAGATTGATTTGCCCGAACAGCTCTTCAATCATAGTAATTAGATTTTTAAAAAAGTGTTCATTAAAGACTTTTTGCTCAGTTACCAGAGGGTGTGTCATTCTTTCACCAGAGACACTAATTATAGGTCATAAAGGTAGGTGAGAAAGAGCCGTCACTGGGCATGAAGGTGAGGATAACAGCAGGCCTTGAAAGTGGGAGGATAAATTAAGATGGAGGTGGGCATAGGAAGAGGACACAGAAAAGTAGCCTTGGACTAAAAATTCTAGCGAAGATGTTTGAAAAGTGAGATTCTTCACATTGGTGGAACTATAGGGGAAATTACTACAAGGGAAGGTGGTGGCATGGATTGAAGGCTGGATTCGAAGTCAAAAGACCTGGCTCTCCTACTTATTACCTTGAGTGACCTCCAGCAAGCAATTTAACTACTCTGAGCCCCAGTTTCCTCAATTGTAATATGAGGGGTTAAACTAGATGATATGTAAGGTTTCTTCCTGCTCTAACTCTATGATGATCTTTTAGACCCATTACTGTTTTATAAACCCAAGAGAATGTCAAAAAGGAAGTCTTAAATACCCCATTTGTATCAAGAACCTGTTAGATTTAAAAGGATCTAACTGTGTATCTATCATTTTCCTCCCAGAGGGTTGGGTGGAGAGTTTAAGTTCATTGTTCTACACATGATTTTCCTGAGAATATGCCTAACCCTCTTTTTTGGTGCATTTTTTTACTCTATTATTTGTATTTTGTAACATTTTTTTTATTATGGTATTTTATTTTTTCCCCTGTTACATGTCAAGAGAAATTTTAGCATTTATTTTTGTAAGATTTTGAGTTTCAGATTTTTCTCCCACCCTCCCTCCCCTCCCTTCTTCTGAAAATGGTAGGCAGTTTGATACAGTTTATTCATGTGCTATCATGTAAAAAATATTTCCACATTAGTCACGGTTGTGAAAGAAGAAACAGATTAAAAAAGAAAACTTTTTGGTGTATTTTGAAACAAGTTTTTGTCTTCTTATGTAGATTGAACCTATCTTACGTAGATTGAATCTTATGTAGATTGCACAGAATAACAACTGTTATCTGTAGTGTGCTTTAAAGTTTAAGAAGCATTTTACACACTTAAATATTGCTTAAGTATTACAACATCCCCATGAGTCAGGTTGGACAGGTATTATTTCCTCCCATTGTACAGATGTGGAACCTGAGGGTCGAAGGGGTTACAGAATTTGCTTAGAGTCACATAGTTTGTAAATATCAGAGGCAGGATTTAAACTCAAGATTTACTGGCTCCAAGTACAACGCTCTATCCTTTATTCCACATCATCTCTCAAACGCCTTTGGACCTTAGAAAGAGCTATATGCCAAAGAAGCCAAAATCCTAAACACTTAAGAATTTAGACTGAATCAGTAAACACACAGCTTGGTTCCCTCTTGGTTGTTGTTTAGTTGGGTTTTATTCATGTGTGACTCTCCATGACCTCATTTGGAGTTTTCTTGGCAAAGATATTGGAGTGATTTGCCAGATTTTAAAAAAAAAATTTTTTTTTTTTGGCAAGGCAACTGGGGTTAAGTGATTTGCCCAGGGTCACACAGCTAGTAAGTGTCAAGTGTCTGGTCTGAGACCACATTTGAACTCAGGTCCTCCTGATTCCAGGCCCAGCACTCTATTCACTGCACCACCCACCTGCCCCTGATTTGCCATTTCTTTCTCCAGCTCATTTTACAAATGAGGGAACTGAGGCAAACAGGTTAACTGACTCGCCCACGGTCACATGGCTAGTAAGTGTCTGAAGCCAGATTTGAACTCAGGTCTTCTTGACTCCAGGCCCAGCACTCTATCCATTGTGCCACCTCGCTGCCCTGTGTTCCTTCTAGTTGTTTTAAAGTGATAACTGAATGACTATGGCACATGAACAACAAACTATGAAGACTGAATGTACTTTAATAGAGTTTAGTGTTGTAATCAAATAACATTTACAACAAAGTTAATCAGACACATATTTAATGAAATGTATAATTTTGTGCTGTATGATAATTAGGAACAGATGGTAAACCATTCACCCAAATGACTCTTAATAAGTCATTTACTAATCACTATGTTTTAAACAATCAAACCAAGAATTTTGAGGGTCAACTTGAGGGATAGGGTGGGGAAATCAGGATGAACTAGGACCCTGCCCTGAGGCTCCTCTAAAAAGACTCAGTATATAGGGGAGACCCAGGCCTCTTCCTTTTATAGCAGGTGGTGGTACATAGCTGGGGTGTTGCATCAGCTTCCAGGTGACAATTGTATCCACCTCCAAAAGCCAAGACAGCAAAGGCAAGTACTTGGTTGGTCAAACTCAAAAAGCAGTTATTAAAAGTTCAATATTGATATGGCAGATCTCCAGTGAAGTAAGCCAGGGATCTATCCTTGGTCCTGTGCTGTTTAATATTTAGATGAAGTTATAGATGGTATGTTCACCAGACCTGCAGAAGACACAAAACCAGGAGGGTTAACTAACATATTGGATGGCAGAATCAAGGGAGAGCTTTCTGTAAAACCATAAAAGATGAAATTCAATTAGGACAAATGTAAAATCTTGCATTTGGGTACAAAAAAAAATCAACTTTACAAGTACAAGTTGGAAGAAGGCATGGATAGACCAGAAGATGTTCTGAAAAAGACCTGGGAGGTTTGGAAGTAGACTGCAAACTCAATGAGTCAGCTGTGTTATGGAGCACCCAAAAAAGTTAATGTGATTTTGGGCTGCATTAAGAGAGGTTTATCTTCCAGGAATTTGTTGTCATTCAGCCATTTTTAAGTTGTGTCTGAATCTCTGTGACCCAATTTGGGGGTTTTCTGGGCAGAGATATTGGAGTGGTTTGCCATTTCCTTCTTCAGCTCATTTTACAGATGAGGAACTGAGGCAAACAGGGTTGAGTGACTTGCCCAGGGTCACACCTAGCAAGTGTTTGAGGCTCAATTTGAACTTGGGAAGATAAATCTTCCTGATTCCAATCTACTGTACCACCTAGGTGCTTCACCTTCCAGGAGTAGGGAGGTAATATAGTCCCACTGTATTGCTTTAGATTTCATCTGCAGTGTTTTGTTTATAGTTATGTTATCACTGTTTAAGAAGGACATTGATGAACAACAACATAAAAATGTCCAGAGGAGGGCAACCAGATTAATGAAGGGTCTTGAGTCTATGACATATAAGGATTAGGTGAAAAAAATGGGCATGTTTAGAGAAGACTCAGAAGGTACAAGATAGATGTCTCTAAATACCTGAAGGGCTATAATGTGAAGGAGTGATAAGGTTTATTCTTTTTGGTCTCAGAGAACAGAACCAGTAGCAATGGGTGGAAATTGCAAATGGGCCAATTTAGACTTGCTATTAGGAAAAACCTCCTAACAAACTGAACTGTCTAAAAGTGGAATAAGCTCTCTCAAGAAATGATGGATTACCCCCCCCCCCCACTTTGGAGGTCTTCAAGAAGAGGATTGAAGGGTATAATACACCTGCCAAGTATATTATAGACATACTTTTGTGTATGGGTTGGACTAGATGGTTTCTGTAGTCTCAACTCCCAAATTTTGTGATTCTGGGACACCCCTTTCTGTGTGTGTGTGTGTGTGTGTGTATATACACACACACATATATGTATACATGTGTACATACACATATATACATATACACATACATACATATATACATATATATACATACATACATATATATATATATATATATATATATATATATATATATATATATATAACTGGCAAACTTCATTGAAGGGTAAAGATCAGCTTAGACTTCAGATACAGACAGAAAGCTGGTGAGACTCAAAAAGAGAGAAGAGACCAACTCCTTTCTTAGAAGATTTGTCATTTTTAGGGGCCACAAGCTTCTTTTCTTACCATAGCTCTAGGAGTTAGAACAGGAGGGTAAATTAAATGGTCTCATTTAAGAGTTCTCCACATTTTAGTCTGAAAATCCACCAGATATTCATTTGGGCCAACAAATCATTCCCCAAGGTGGACTAGTAGCCATCTCTCATTCATGCCTTAGCATAAATTAGTTCTGAACAACTTGCTTCCCTAGTACCAAGCTAAGATGGTGAAGCTTAAGGTTTGGGCAAAGGCAGGAGAGAAATATACTTCTGGACCACAGGAACATGGAAAGCCAGGCCATGATTATATAGGAGTCTGTAGTTTGAGAAGTGCCAGGCAAATAGGAAGGTAGGATGAGGGCACCTTGGGCCTGAGGGTTGGAAGGCAAAGGAAAAAAGGTAGCAGGATGTAGGAGGCGGGAACAGAAAGACAGCTAGGAAGCAGGCACAGAAAGGGAGCTGGGGAGAGGACTCAGAAAGGGAAACAGGAAGGCCTGCAGAATAAGAATGGGGCACAAAAAAGGAGATGCTAAAAAAAGGGAATCTAGGATTGTGCTCAGCACAGAGATGTGCCCATGGTATTTCTTGACCCGTGCAGCCAAGCATTAGCGTACCTTAAAGGGATCTATGCCAACAAATCTATATTTCCTCTGACTCTTGGCCTACAACTTGTTCTCTCATCCTTTCTGACCATACTACTTCTGACTGTGTAGCTCCCTTCAGACCCTCTGTTTTCAAAGTATTCTCCCAATCCTGTCTCAGGGGCACTCAGACTTGAAGGAGAATCCTCTCTCCTATGATGTTTGGAATAGGTAAGGCAAAGGGTATGAGTGAGTGGCAGAAAAGCCTGTGGCTCTGGAAGAAGAGATAGAGGAATTGCTAAAAAAAAATGTAGGATCAGGGATTTAAAGCAAGAAGGAACCTTTCATTTTCTTCATTTTTACAGATGAGGAAACTGAGGCCCAAAGGGATTAAATGACTTGTTCAATAGTTATACAGATAATAATGAATAGCAGAATTTGAATCTAGATCTTCTGACTCCAAATTCAACATGGTATCCACACCTGGGTGACCAGGGATCTCCTTTTCAAATTTCTTGTTTTATTTTTTTGTTTAGGAGACAGGAAATTTTTACTCTACAAAATGTAAACATCACTATTCATTTTCTTAATAGGAGTTAAAGGACATTTAGGCCCCATCTGAGGAAGACAAAGCATTAGGATAGCTTTTCCAGAAGTTAATGATTAAAGAAAAAGCCTGATGGAACACATCTTAACTACAGTTACTAATTAAGCCAACAACAGTGAGAAAAGTAATTTAAACAGAAAAATAAAATGGTCTACTAATCGACATCTCTATAACAATTCAAACCATACGTGCATAAAACTAAACAATTACAATAATGTTTCAAGTACATTTTAAATATTTTTTAACAACACAATGATTTAACACATATAGTTTTATATCTTTTATTCAGATGTATGCTACCCGTTTGGTCCCTGATAAAGGAGCTCTATGACTTTTTTGGGGGGGTGAAGAATTTAACAGAAATAACTCCACTCAGAGTCTGAGTGAAGGATATAATGAAATCTGTTTGCTGTGTTAGCTGTTTCCAGATTGGGCTGTAATTACACTACATAAGGAAGAAAGGTAGCTGAGTCTCAATCTAGATCATTTATGTAAACTCAGCCTTCTTGTCAACGCTGTTCTCATATTGCATGCATGCAAACCACAAAAACCATCTCCTATGAACAAAACAGAGACAGTGTCAAGTTGCTGGGTTGTGATATACCTTATATTCTTTCTGTAATTGGATGTCTGTGGTTCAAGACTTTCAAATTCAACACTGTGAGGTTAAACAAAATCCCCCCAACAAATTACCTGGTACTACGATTAAACCACGGAAAATTTGTACCAATAAAAGAGTATTCCTCAATCCTAAGTATTACAAATTTATACATTTCATTTGAAAGACAATTCTGTTATTAATCACGGAAAAAAGAATGTATCATTGTTAGCGAAGATGACTTTGATCAAGGAGAAAAAGTCTGGTTCCCTGAAATGGTGGTTAAAAATTTAATCTTCAGGATAGAGAGAGAAAAGAGGCAATTCCTTCTTCTGTAAGAACCAAGTGAATACCAGATAGCCCTTAAAAATTTCCTACCTACGACACTTGACACATTTTCTCAGTACATTAAGCAAATATTAAAAACATGAGGCACAAAGTATTTTCATATTTGAATACATAAAACTGAGAGGAGACATAATTGCAGAGAGACAGAGAAAGGGTATTCCTTCCTAATTCACTGGACTTCCCTTCACAACGACAAATTGGTAGATTAATTCTTGACTTCACACTCTTCTAGTCTGGCCTGCTCAGAAAGGGTTGCTCACGACACCTGCAGCTGCCTGCCTGCCCCCCTCCGTCCTTTTTAGCGTAGGGAAACCACAGGCCATCACCCTGGCGCCATCCCTAGCTCAGTCCAATCAATACGGACTTATTTCCTGTCCATTTGCTGAGGTCACAGGAGCGAAGCTCATTAATTATTTCTGCTAGAGCTGCCTCAAGTGTGCTTCTGGCATGCCAAGTGAAAACTGTTTGACCTTTTTTTTTTCTTCTTCTTCTCCTAATTTTGTTTGCAGCAGCTCCAAAAAGAAGGCGAATCTCATTCAGTTATGTGGTAAATGAAAAAAAAAATTAAACCACTGACACATTTAGATGGTTCACAGTGGAGACCTCTCCCCACATCTTCCCTGTTATTTTCAGCCAACGAACAATAGTCTCTTTTTAAATTCTGTGTCAAGGAAACCTGGTGACAGCATACACAATGTTTTCTAAAGCAGATCTGGCCTCAGAGGGAGGAAAGCACTCCAGGGCTTCCAGGGCCTTGTTTCCATGGTAACGACATAGGTCAATAGCTGAAGTCACACCTTTGCCAGCCAGGATTGCTTCTTGCAACTGTTAGGAAACATATGCATAATAAAAATCAGTTTTGAAGATACCCAGTAAGCGCCACACTTATATACATCTAAGGGGGTGAAAATAGATTATGTATTCAATACTCCTCTTACCTTCTTTTCAGGTAAAGAAGACAGCATTTGCAAATGGTCCAAAGGACTAATGACCTTAAGGTTGCTGGAAGCCCACATCCTCCCACCCCAAAGGCACAATAAGCCCCAATCACAGTAATTACATCATCTCCAACATTACACCACCTCTCTGTAACTTGAAATGTCCCATTCTTGAGGATGAATGTAATACAGGTGGAGGGCATTTAAATATCTGGCATTTTGCATTCAGCAGCCTGGTATTTTTATGGGCAGCATGCTTCACTGACATAGTAGTTAATCACTTATTTTCTTTTACACCATATGTTGATAACACTCGTCCAAATGAAATTTTAAAACAGAGTGCTGCATCCAAATGCTGTAAGTCAAACACTCTAAGACTTAACTTTGTCTGATGTAAGGCAGCAGAGTAAGTTGTGAAAAGAGTCAGAAGAGCTGGATGACTTGTCATGGATTGGCTGTATGACCTTGGATAAATCATGTAACTTGCCTGAGCCTCAGTCTTCAGATTAATTAAACGGGAATAGTAACACGATCATTACCTACCTCAAAGAGGGGCTGTGAAGATTAAATGAGATAATGTATGTAAAGTGATGCACAACTGATAAGTAAAATGTACTTGACTACTACTACTATTATGAAGCACCAGTTCAGTATGTCATCCCCCAAAAAACCAACCAACCAACCAACCAACCAACCAACCAAACACACCTCCTTATCAGTTTTCCACTAGGGAAAACTTTCAGAAACGGCCACTCTGCCCTATGTCAAAGCATAAATAAGCATGTGTCCAGGGTTTCACTTGTGAGTAACTCTTGATAATTAGTCTTCCACTCATTCAACAGGAATTTAAGTACCTACTATGTTCCAGGCACCATGCTAGGTACTAGAACAAAGACAAAAAGGAAATTGTCCCTATATTCAAAGAACTTATATTCTACTAGGGGATAGGGGAGCAACAAGAACATAGAGACATAAATACAAAGTAATTTAGTGGAGTGGAAGGATCAAAACAGGCCCAGTGCAGGAGATGACATCACAGCTGAATCTTGAAGGAAGCTAAGGATTCTACCAGGTAGAGGTTAAGGAGGGATGTCCTCCAGGAGAGGAGGGCAGACTGTCTAGATCCAAGATGGAAGTCAGAATGCCATGAATGGTGAAAGAGCAAAACCAGTTTGTCTGGAAGGTAGCAGTGATATACCATAAGCCTGGAAAAGCAGGCTGGATGGAGGAGCTAGATCATGAAGTCCTTTAACATTTATTAAGTATGGATTATGTGCCAGGCACAGTGCTAAGTGCTGGAGATGCAAAGAAAGGCAAAAGACAGTCCCTTCTCTCAAGGAGCACTTAGAGCGATGACAGAGACAATGCAAACAACTCCAGACAGGATAGATTGGGAACAATCAACAGAGAGAAGGAAGGCCAGGGAAGCCAGGAGGTAGAGGTGCGGAGGGAGAGCAATCCAGGGATGGGGGACAGCCAGAGAAAATGTCCAGAGCCAAGGAATGGAGTGTCTTGTTCATGGAACAGCCAGGAGCCCAGTGTCACTGGACTGCAAGGTACAAGGGGTAAGCAGAGCAGAAAGGTGGGAAAGGGTCAGGTTATGGAGGTCTTTGAATGCCAGATAATTTTATATTTGATATACGTGACATAGATAATAGGGAGTCACTGGAGTTTACCAAGTGGTGGTGGTGGTGGTGGTGGCATGGTTTAGTCCAGCGGTGGGGAACCTATGGCCTTGAGGCCACATGTGGCCTTCGAGGTCCTCGGGTGAGGACTTTTGACTGAGTCCAAGTTTTACAGAACAAGTCATTTTATTAAGGGGGTTTTGTTCTGGGAAGTTTGGATTCAGTCCAAGGGCCACACTTGAGGACCTAGAGGGCCACATGTGGCTCCACTCCTGGGCAGGTTCCCCATGCCTGGTTTAGACTTATACTTTTAGGAAGATCAATTTTTGTGGCTGAGTGGAGAATGGACTGGAATGGGGAGAGACTCTGGCAAGGAGATGAGCCTTATTAAGCTATTAAGGTTAGTAAGACTTCAAGATATTAAGGTTACTGGGATAGTCTAGGGATGGGGGTTTAGCCATGTCAGAGGAGAGAAGGGGTCATATGTAAGAGATGTTATGAAAGTAAAATTGACAAGCCTTGGCAGCAGATTGAATATGGTGGATGACAGAGAGTGAGGAGTTGAGCATGACACCTACATTGTTAGTTTGGGGTACTGGGAGAATGGTCCTGTCCTTGACAATAACAGGAAGTTTAGAAGAGGGGAGGATTTTGGGGGAAAGGTAATGAGTTCAGTTTTGGACAGGTTAAGTTGAAGATGTCTTCAGAACATCCAGTTCAAGATGTCTGATAGGCATTTAGAGATGTGAGTCTGGAGGTTAAGAGAGAAGACAGGACTGGGTAAGTGATCTGAGACTCATCAGCACAGAGATGATAACTGGATTCTTTGGAGATGATGAGATCACCCAGTGAAATAATATAGAGGGAGATGAGCAGAGGGGCAGGCAGTTGGAGATAGGAGACTGGAGATGAAAGGCTTTAAATGCTGAACAGCAGTTTGCGCTTTATCTCAGAAATAACTCGGTGCCACTGAGGCTTTCTTAGCTGGAGAGTGAACCTGTGCTTTAGGAAAACAATTCTGGTATCAGTGTGGAATCGGATTAGAAAGGTAAGAGCCCAGAACCTAAGGAGAATAATTTGGAGGCTATTTGAACAGTTTTTAAGAGAGAGGCAAAAGCTTAAATGATCATGGTGACCATGTGAATGGGGAGAAGGAGACAGATGTGATACATGCTGTAGAGAGAGAATCGGCAAAACTTTGCAACTGACTGGATATCGAGTTGGGGGTGAGGGAGAGTGAATGTAAGCCTGGATGACCGGAAGGACAATGATTCTCTCCACAGAAACAGGCAAGTCGGGAAGATGAGAGTCTGGGGGTAAGGCTAAGAAGTTTTGGACATGGAGGAGAGGCATGCAGCCCAAATGAAGCAATGGGAGCTTGGGAGTTTGCCAAGAGTATAGAGAGAGAAGAGAAGAAAGCCAAGGCAGATCTCTGGGATATGCCCATAATTTGAGGACAGCACCCACATGATGAGCCAGAGAAAGCTCTGTCATGAAAACCCATGGAAAAGAGAATATTCAGGAAAAAGAAAGGTGACTAATAACACTAAATGGTGTACAGGGGTCAAGAAAGATGAGGATGGAGATACCATCAGATTTAGGTAATTAGGAGGTAACTGTAGAGAGCGGTTTCATTTGAGAGAGGAGGCTGGAAGAGAGATTGCAAAGGTTTGAGAAGTGAGAGGAAAGGAAGCTTTTATGTTTCTGCTTCATATGAACCGAATAACGATAATTTAATGACTTATCCCCCTGTCTCACAGATTTACCAGCTTCATTATTCAATAATTCAACATATATTAAGCACTGCTATGTACAAGGCTCTCTGCTAGGTGCAAGGGGGGACAAAGGTAGAATAAGAAGAGATTTTAGCTTCAATAAATTTACAATGTAATTGGGGAGAAAGACATATACAAATAATTATGCTATAAGACTGAGTTAAGTGTAGAACAGAGGTAAAGACAAAGTGCTAAGAGAAATTTGAGGAGGGAGAGCTTATTAAGTTACGTGACACTTTTATGAATTTGGTACGTTTATGAAGTGGAGGCCTTTTTTATGTGATTCCCCTCCCCCCATTAGAATGGAAGCTTCTTAAGTACAGGGAATGTGTTTGTTTTTCCTTGTACAGTATTTGCATTGTGCTAAGCACAGTGCCTAACACATAATAAGCACTTAATAAATGCTCTTTCTTAATAAATGCAGCGAGGATATTGTTGTTATTCAGTCATTTTCAGTTGTGTCCAATCTGTCACCCCATTTGGGATTTTTTTGGCAAGGATAATGGAGCCATTTCCTTCTCTAGCTCATTTTACAGAAGAAAAAACAGAGGCAAATAGAGTTAAGTGACTTGTCCAGGGTCACACCTAGTCTGAGGCTGGATTTGAACTCAGGAAGATGAGTCTTCCTGAATTCAGGCCTGAGGCACTTTATCCACTGCACCATCTAGCTGCACAACCCTGCACTGAGGATATAAACAGAAAATTAAGTTAGCTTTGTTGTCAAGGAACTCATCTTATAGTGGGGGAGATAAGTTAGATGGAAATGTCCCATGATCCTTAGGGTATAGCCACAAAGCAGATGACTTTAATGTCAAAAAAAAAACAAAAAACCTCAACCTGTCCAAAACTGGACTCATTATCTTTCCCTAAAGAGCCTCTTCTTTAATGTCATTTCCATGGATAAAATCATATCAATTTATAATGTTGAGTCATTTGATAGCACCAAGGACTCTGGGGGTAAAAACTTTCTTTTCTGGGTCTTCAGGAATATTGACTTATAAAACTAAGAGAAGCAGTTTCTAGGTTTCATCCCATGGGGTTTGCTTCTTGGGATGATGGCTACGGGAGCTGGCATGGAGGCAGGACAGGTAGTCCAGAGGATGTTGCCATTCCCCTGCTCTTGGGCTTATCTGCCTATTGAGGGAGCTGGTCAGCATTTGGTATTGGTGGTGTTGAGGAAGGTGGACCCTATCTTCACAGGGATAGTTTCTCTCAATGTCGGCTATGGGGCCCATGCTAGAAGCAGGGCTAGCAGTCTATGGGGCCTGGTAATACTCTAGCATTTTAGGCTCAGGGTCCTGGGCTATCTCCACTGGAGTCCAAAGGGAGTTAGTTAGTGGTTGATATGATGGTAGTAGTTTGATATGCCTGGCATATGACACCTTTTGGTCTCTCCCTTAGGATACCTTGCTATTTCAGCTGGGTTGGTTTGCCTGGCCCACAAGTGGAAGTTGGATGTCTTGATAAGGAGTTTAAACTTTATGCAGCAGGCAACGGAGGAGAGTCATTTAAAGTTTTGGAGTGATGTGATTAGTGGTGCATTAAGAAAATTACATGTACAGTTAACCCTTCACATTGCAAGGGTTATGGATGTGGTACCCTGGCAATCTGGAAAATTCACGTAAAATTTTATGGTCCTCCCTTTGTACCAGAGAAGTCTGAATTATTACAGTATTAAAAGATAAAACATGTTGACATTACACAGTATTCTACATATATTTTATGCATTTCTGAATTTTTAAGCTTTTTCTGTGTCATCTGCTGACCTTCCATGTCATCTGCAGCTTCTGCAAAACTCCCCCAAAATTCCCATTTAATTTCTTATGCTGACCCTCAATATAGCAAAACTGCCATGGGGAAAGTCGTGATGTGGAAGGGATAACTGTACAGCAATAGGAAGAAAGGATTTAAATGGAGATAGATTTGCAAGAAAAATGACTAGTAGGCTGATATAATAATCTAGGTTACAAGTTATAGGGCCTAAAGTAGAGTGGCTTGCAAAGTTGGGACTGACTTCAGAATATTGTAGATTAAGAACTGATAGAATATAGAGAGGTCAATAAGTGAGGGGAAAGAGTTGTGGGCAGCTCTGTGATATGTATATATATATATATATTTATATATACACACACACACACACATATACACATATGTTCAATATGTATTATATAACATCATATATTACAGATATGTATATATTTACATATGTATATATGTATTCCCAGTGCTTAACAATGCCGTACGTAGAGTAGGTTCTTAATACATATTTACTGAATGAATGAATGGTCAAAGTTGACAATGAGGTCTTGAGCCTAGATAACTGGTAACACCACTAGAAAGAGAATTAGGGGAGGGATAGATTCTGGGAAGAGAAGGGGTCATTTCTCTAAAGGTGATCATCAAAGCATAGAGCTGCCAAGGAAGAGATCATGGAAGGACCAAAGACAAAATCTTAGAAGAGAACCATATTTAGGGAGCTGAAGAAGGCAGTGGAGTAAGCAAAAAAAAAAAAAACCCCAAAAAAACAAAACCAAAAACCAGAGAAAGAATGGTCAGAAAGAAGCGAGACCCGGAAGAGAGTAGTGTCACAGAAAAACTAAGGGAGGAGATGGTATCAGGTGGTTGACAGTGTAAAATACTGAAGAGAGGGCAAGAGTGAGGACTACAAAAAGTCATGGGATCTGTTGATAAGGAAGGAATGTTTAGGCTGGAAACCTGAAGAAAAGAAGACAGGGGAGGAGGGAAGGTAGGTGGTGGTGATGGTAGTATTGTTGGTGGTAGAAAGACAGCATGGGGCAGCTAGATGGCCCAGTGGATAGAGCACCGGCCCTGGAGTCAGGTGGATCTGAGTTCAAATGTGGCCTCAGACATAACACTTACTAGCTGTGTGACTATGGGCAAGTCACTAAACCCCAACTGCTTGCCAAAAAAAAAAAAAAAAAAAGACAGAATAGCTGTCTATGGGTATTTGTGTGGCTATCACATCAGAAGACAGATTAGACTAGTTCTACTTGGCTGAGATGGCCAAAGTAGGAGCAACGGATAGAGGTTACAAAGAAGCAATTTAGGCATGACCTAAGGAAATGCTTCCTAAGTCAGAGTTGCTCACATATGGGGTAAGTTGCTTTGTGACAAAGGGAATTTGTGGTGTTCAGGTCTCACTTAGACTAGAGATTGTCTCAGAGGTTCCCACCAATCCTGAAAGTCAGTGATTTTGTGACACTGGCTTTATAGAAACATATTCCAGCAGAGTAATGGCGGTAAAAGTCAGCGTAAGGGACTATGGAGGGCGTGGGTGGTAAGGAAGCCTGGGTAATGTATACAGACCTGTATTTCTAGAAATCTGACAGTGAAGATAAGAGGATAGCTCAAAGTGGAATAGCAGGCTTGAAAGAATGTTGTTTTAGGATGGAGGTGATCTGAGAATATTTGCAGATGGAGGAGAAGAAGCCAGTAGAAGGGAAAGCTTTTGAGGATGCAAGAGGGAGGACCTCTGATTAAGCAAGGTATGGAAAGAGACAAGAGGGGTCAATCTAAGGGTTAGTCTTGGCAAGGAGGAGAGCCACCTCCTCCTCTGAGACCAAATGGAAGGAGGAAAGGAAGGAAAAGGACATAGACAAGATTTGGGGAGTAGAAGAAGTTAAGGGAGTTAACAATGGATGGCCCGTGTTTCTTTACTAAAAGAGTAGGCAAGATAAGCAGGCTGAGAGTAATGGGTTAGACTGAGCATGCAGCTGAGGGGTTAGGAGAGAAGGGAAGGCAATAATAATAATGATAACAATAATGATAATAATAATAATAATTATATAGCTAGTACAGATATTATCCCATTTGATTCTCATAACAATCCTGGAAATCAGTTTCTATTATGATCTCCATTTTACAGTTGAGGAAAATGAGGGAACAAGAAGTTAAGGGTCACACAGATAGTAAATGTCTGAGGCCAGATTTGAACTCAGGTTTTCCTGAATCTAGGCCAGTGCAATCTCTTAGTATAGAATAGCTCCTCTGGAGAATATGATGGAGATGATATGCAGCTTGGCTAGCATACATTTAATTTATAGTCATGTGTACCAAATAGTTCATATAAATAAACGGAGGATCAAAACGCTTATTTCCTGGCTGGGGGTAGGGGTGAGGTCGGAGATGGGGGTGAAGAAGAAGACGACTCTTGGTTAGACAAATCATCAAAAACCAATAGAACCAATGTAGAACCAATGGCAGACGATTGTAGAATTACAGTTTTAGGACTGGAAGTAAGCTTAGAAATCACTTAGTTCAACTCCTCCATTTAGCAGATGAAGAAACTGAGTCTTAGAAGTACCTTGCCTAAAGGTCATATAAATAGACAATATTAAATCTAGAATTAGAACCCAGTTCTCCTATTCCCAATATACTCCTCTTTCCATGATAACAAGCTTTTCAACCCTTATATTCTTTCAAAAAAGATTTAATAAGTACCTTCTACCTTCTCAGTACAGTGCTAGGTAGCAGTCTGGCTTGGTGGATAAGTCAGGAAGACCTGGATTCAAATTCCACCCCAGTCACTTGCTAGCTGTATGACCCTGGATAAGTCAATGACCTCTATCAGCCTCAGTTTTTTTCCATTGGTAAAATTCAGATTAAAAATAACGTCTACCTCATAAAGTTGTGAAGATCAAGTAAGTCGTTTTCTTGTCGTGTCTGACTCTCTGTGACCTCATTTAGGGTTTTCTTGGTAAAGATACTAGAGTGGTTCGCCATTTCTTTCTCCAGCTCATATTATAGATGAGGAAACTGAGGTAAACAGGGTTAAGTGCCTTGCCCAGAGTCACACACTTAGTAAGTGTCAGAGTCTAGATTTGAACTCAGGAAGAAGAGAAAAATACATAAAGGCCCAGACAAGACAGTTAAATAGGTCATGGATCTAAATGGACTAAGCACTGTCATCTTAGACCACATGGCATAGATCACCAAAATTACTATTTCCAATCAATGTGTACATATGAACATTTTAAAGTTAATAAAATTATAAACCCATCCTTGTTCTTAACTTCCCTATTTCTGTTGGGAAATACTTTGTTTCAAGTATTTCAGCAACCTTTCAGTCCCAGAGGGTAAGAACTTCAGGCATCCTCAATTCTTCACTCTCGCTCACCCTCTCAAGCTCAATTGTTGCCAAATTTTGTTGATTTTCATCTCCATCCTCTATCTCCTGCATTCATCCAGTTCTTTTCATTAAGGTGCCCACCACCCTAGTTCTGGTACTCTTGACCTTTTGCCTGGATTATTGATATGGTCTTCTAATTGGTTTTCCTGGCATCTCCCTTCTCCAATCCATTCACCACACTACAGATATTCCTAAAACATGGGTTTATTTGGGTCAAAGAACTTCTAGTGGCTCCCTATTGCTTCTAACATAAAATGAAAACTCCCCTGTTGGGCATACAACACTCTTCACAATCTATCTTTCCTGACTAATTTCACATCACTATCCCTTCATGCACTTTTTGATACAAACTGGCTTACTTGTGCTTCCCTATCATGGCATGTCATCTACTACCTCTGTACCTTTGCCTGGGCTGTGCCCTCATGTCGGGAATGGTCTCCACCTGACATTCACCTCTCGGGATTTTTAGCTTCTTTCAAGGTTCAGTTCTGTTTCCACATCCTACACAACAACAATCATAGCTAACATTTACTTTGAATTTTAGGGTCTGCAAAATGCTTTATACATATTATCTGTTTTTTATCATCGCTACAACCTTGTGAGGTAGGTGTGATGATCACCCTCATTTTACAGATGAAGAAACTGAGGGTGAAAGAGGCTAAGTAACTTGCTCTGGCTTATACAATTAGTCTCTCAGGCACTTGAGCTGCAGCCCAAGTTGGACACTTCAGCTACTCTATCACCTAACTGTCTCAAGCCAATTAGCAAGCCTACCTCCCCACAGTCCAGTTATTCAGCATTTACTTTGCATGTATTTTCTATTTACCTATTTATGTATCTGTACTGCACCCCATCCCCCCGAATGTGAGCTTCTGAAAGGCAGGGCCTATCTCATTTTTGTTTTTGTAGTTCTAGTGCCTGACATGTAGGAGGTGCTTAATAAATGCTTGTTAAATTAACACCACTGTGGGGCAGCTAGGTGGTACAGCTTCTGGATTCAGGAGGACCTGAGTGCAAATCCAGCCTCAGACACATAACACTTACTAGCTGTGTGACCCTGGGCAAGTCACTTAACCCCATTGCCTAGCCCCCTCCCCCCAAAATAACACTAATGTGATTTGCAAAACATTCATTCATTCAATAAACATTTATTAAGCAGCTTCAATGTGCCAGGCACTATGCTAAGCACTAGCTATACAAAAAAAAAGAAAAAACTGTTCCTGTCCTCAAAGAGCTTACAATCTAAAGGAGATGACAACATGCAAACAAATATATACAAAGCAAGCTACACACACATACACACACACACCCAATAAATAGGAAATAATTAATAGATGGAAGGCACTGGAATTAAGTGGGGTTAGGAAAGGCTTCCTGTAGAAGGTGGGATTTTTGTTGGGACTTAAAGGAAGCTTGGAAAGTCAGTAGTATGAGTGGAAGAGGGAGAACATTCCAGAAAATGCCTGGAGCCACGTGGAACAGCTAGGAGGCCAGCGTCGGTATATCAAAAGGTAGATGTTGGAGAATAAGATGTAAGAAGACTAGAAAGGTAGGAGAGACTAGGTCGTGAACTGCTTTGAATGCTGAACAGAGCATTTTGTATTTGCTCTTGGAGGCAATAGGGAGCCACTCGAGTTTATAGAGTAGGGAGGTGACATAATCAGATCCAAGTTTTATGAAAATCACTTTAGTGGCTAAATGGAGAATGGAGGAAATGGGGAGAAACTTAAGGCAGGCAGATCCACCAGCAGCTGTTCCAATAATCCAGGTTTGAGGTGATGAAGGTCTGTACTACAGTAGGGGCAGTTGTCAGAAGACAGAAGGGGGCAAAGGTGAGATGGGGGGCAGGGTGTGAGATATTGAGGAATCCAGGATGACTTCTAGGTTACAAGCCTGAAGGACTGGGAGGATGGTGTTGTCCTCTACTCTTTCAGATCCATTCACAGAATAAAGGCATTTTATCTACCCTCATAAAGCAGTATGTATTTGAACTGATAACACATGGTAGTATTTTGGGGCTCCTGATGATTCTAATTTCGAGTATGCCAGATAGTAAATGTGCAATGCCAGAGAAAATACAAATGCTGTGTAGTTCAAATTCTCCATTTCCCCCTCCATAGGTAAGCAACCACACCTCCATGTCCACAAAGACAAAAAAGGGACAGATTATGTTCAAAATAACACTTGAAGTATTCCAGACAGAGTAAGCTAGGTTCAAGTACACACTCCCTGGCAGCTGGTATCATTTTTTTTTTATTGCACATGAGAAAAGTGATCTTTTTCCTGCAACTGGAACAAAACCTGATACCCAGGATGGGCAACTTAATGTTATTCCTGCCACAAAAAAGCTAATTTCTCCCTAACAGAATCTTAGACTTTGTACTTCAACTTGGTCATCTTATAGGTGAGGATACTGAGGGTTAATGAACTTGCTCAAGGTCACTGAGCTTGGACTAGAACCCAACTAGTTTTCTGACTCCCCAGTCCTTAGCTTGTTTTCATCACATTTCCTCTCCTTTCACTCTTCATTAACTGAGACAACTCTAGCAGGGCATTATTCTCCTAGTAAATACTTGACTTAAGTTGTCTGTGGAAAGAGTACTGGATTTGGAGTCAGATGACCTGGGTCTGAGTCGCAGCTTTACCACTTAGAATTTTGTGACTTTGGGCAAGTTCTTTCATCACTTTGGTTCTGAGTTTCTTCAACTATAAAATAAGGAGGTTGGATTAGATGAGGGATTCTTAATATGGTGTCTATGAAATTGTTTTAAAAAATCTTTATTAAAAATCAGTTTCCTTTGTAACCTCAGGCACTTTCTTTTATTCTGATGAAGGGTCCATGGGCTTCACTAGATGGCCAAAGGAGTCCACGTGCAACTTGAGAGCCATAGTAGAGCCTTCTGAGCTCATCTTGGTCTGATCAGTCACAGTTGGACACACTGTACCTTGACCCCAACACAGTGATATCAATTTGGTCCTCTTCATTTCAAATATGCGTAAGTTTCAGTTACACAATATTAATCTTCTGATTTGTCTAGCAACCCAATTCTTTATGAAAAGCACTCTTCTATGCATGTGTGTTCATATGTATATATATATGTATATGTGTGTGTATATATATATATATGTATATGAAAATGTATATGTGTGTGTGTATGTGTGCCCTAATGCCAACTAAATATCAGATGGATGCTGGCTCAAAGAAAGCCCCTTTGTTACAAAACTAAAAACTTACAAAGGAAATGGCATTTTTAATTGCAAACAAGAACTGGTGGTGAATTTACACTAATAACAAAGATAACACCATCTATAGTATAAAAAGGTGATATCACAAAAGGCACTCTGGACTAGGAAGGCATGCACTTTGAGTTGCTTCTTCAGTAGTAGCTACAGACTTGTATTTTTCTATACATATTTTCATCTTGTTCTCTACATAACGACAAAGGACAAACATTGGCCGGAGAAGCAGTCTGTGACCTTGGCACAAAGCTGTCTCTAAGAGGGCTGGAACTCATGACCTTGGTTTCATTAGTCCAGTGATGGAACAAACTGGGCTAACTGGCCAATGACACACACTGGAAAAAACAAAAAATAACTTCAACATCCTATATTACCAATGGAAATTCGAGGGAGCTCCCAATTTTTGATTCATCAGAAAACTCTGATTATTGGTTTCTCTTCCACCCAATCTCTTTCCGATGCTGCTGCTAGTCAGCTCTCCTCACCTACAACATGACTTCGTAAAAGGTCAAACTGATCTCGGGGGCCCAACGCTCCACATCAGGATACAGCTAGCTGAAAATGCCAAGCATCACATATGGTCTCTCTTCCTCTTGTTGCTCTAACCCTGACGCCTGTTCATATTACAAATGGCAGGCCAGTTTGAGCTTTATTTTCCAATGTAAACCCTAGGGCACAAACTTTAAAGTTAAACCCAATTAACCCACTGAGTAATGGGGGTAAGCGTAGCATCACCTGAAATAAATTATGTTTGATTCCCCTGTCAAAGGATTCAATTAAGGGAATTAACTAAGGGAAAAGAAGACATAAAGTATTTAATATGAAGTACATTATTACTTAATGTTCATTAAGTATGTCCTGAGTGATACGTGCTTCTGTTAACATAAATGATGGGTCTTGGCTGCAGAAGAGATAAGCAAGCTTAAAAGACACAAGCCAGGGACAAATAAAAGGAATTCAATCCCAACAAAACTTTGACTTTTTATTTGTGATTTTTAAAGAGGTTTTCTCTCTGTGTCTTTCTCATTCTTCTCAGGGATAGGTAAGTTGGTGTACTGAACAGAGCATTGGACTTGGAATCAGAAGACCTGGAATTGGGTCCCCACCACTGTTTTCTCCTCTCTGGACTTCAGCCTGCCATCACTGACTGCCAACCTCCATTGTTAGTGATGTACTGCTATTCTCTGCTCACCTGAACAGACATGGTCCTGCTTCTCACTTCGGGGACCTTCCTAGTCTGCCTAATCTCTGTCCATGGGGATAACTGAGCAAGAGAGCCACAGGAAAGCTTATTTGTCTAATAAAGAGGACAGTGGAAACAGACTGTTACTTCCTGGAGGTTGACCAAAACTGGACCTACTTATGGGCAGTGAGGTGGCACAATGTCTGATAAAAGCACCACTCCTGGAGTCAGCAAAACTTGAATTCAGATCTGATCTCAGCATTTACTCAGATATTACTGTGACCTTGGGCAAGTCACTTCTGTTTGTCTCAGTTTCCATAATAGTAAAATGGAGATAATAACAGTATCTACCTAAGTGGCACAGAGGATAGAATGCCTAGAGTCAGAAAGATTCATCTTGGTCAGTTCAAACCTGGCCTCAGACACTGACTAGCTTCTGTGACCCTGGGCAAGTCACTTAACCCTATCTGCCCCAGTATCCTCATCTCTAAAACTAGCTGGAGAAGGACCGCTCCAGTATATTTGCCAAGAAAAACCCAAATGGGTTCACAAAGAGTTGGACGTGACTGGAAATGACTGAACAGCAGCAACAACAAAACCTCCCAGGGCTGTTGTGAGGAACAAATTAGATAACAATGTAAAGCACTTAGCACTGTTCCTGGCACAGAGTAGGTGTCACAAAATGTTAGGTGTCATCATCATCATTATTATTATTACTACTTTATTCAGTTGTGCCCCCCAAGGCCAGCATTTGGAAATACTGGGGACATATTGAAAGCCTTACATTCCTGAAATATAATAAAATATAAATAATAAGATATAGCCTCCTTATGTATAATAAAATATAAATAACATTTAAATATAATTATATTTATATTATATATAATAAAATACAGCCTCCTTAGGCTATATATTGGGACCTAGATGGGTTGATCACAGCTAAATTTGTCAGGTCTGTAAGTTTTCTGCCATTCCCAGTCTTTTTGAGATGTGCTATGTTCTTTGTTATTGCAATGCAACAAATATTTCTTAAGTGGAAGCAGGGTACTAGGTTAAATTGGGGCTGAACAGATGAGTAAGACAAGTGTTGCCCTCAAGGAGGTTAAGACCTAGAGTAAGGAAGACAGGTTATATACACGAATACTAAGACAAAACACATTATTACATGCAGAGAAGCAGTACAAACACCAATGCTATGAGAAATCCGAAGAGGGGAAAATGAATTCAACCTGAAAGATCACAGAAACCATCAGAACTAGGCCAGAAACTGACATTCTTAGTAACGCTTAAGAGGACCAGGAACAATATACTTCCTGGCATGGATGTCTACATATCAATATAGGAAAAGGAATAAAATGAATTTAAAGTCTATCACAAGGATGTAAATGTTATGTCAGGTATCTTATAAATTAGAGAGACAGTATTCATGGCTCACACATGGCGATGGAAAGGTACACATGGTATAATAAAAGAGGTCCATCTCATAGAAGATAAGGAGAATAAACACTGCAAGCCAGAAAGGTCTATGATGGTACATAAATTCTGAAACTAAAGGTAAAGCACGATGGACAGCATTTGGGTGAGAATGAAGAGGAAAGAAACAGAAGTGACATTATTGAGGGAATAGTGCACAGGTCATGTAATACATAAATTCCACATGGTTCACAAACATTTTAAAAAGGAAACGTAAAAAAGGTTGGAATAAAATACAGTAATATTCATCTCAATTGTATAAAGGGGAGAGATACGTTTTTACGTCCTGCACATTTTTTTTTCCTTAGAAATAAATCTAGAACAAAAGAATGGATTCAATTGTGATAACAACTTAGGAGGCACAGAATTCTACATATGGAGACAAGAAGACCAGAGTTTGAATCTTGCCTTAGACAATTATTGCCTATGTGAGGTTAAGGGGGTTAGGTGACTAGAGGTTAAGTGACTTAACCTTTGTCTGCTTCAGTTTCCTTATCTGTAAAATGAGAATAGCAGTATTTATCTCATAGGCTTGTTGTGAGGATCAAATGAGAGAACTATGTAAAGTGCTTTGCAAATCTTAAAATATTACGTAAATGCTTGCTATGATTATTAAAACCCATAATAAAAATACAATGAAGCTAAAAGCAGCAGGGAAAAATTATTTGTGGTAAAACAACTGAAAACTTGACATTTAAAATATGCAAAGAACTAATGTAAATAATTCAAAAGAAACATCAGCCCCTGATGGATACATTATAAATGAACAGGGACATTTTATAAAATTTTTGAGTTACATATAATTACTTGAAAAAAATAAGATAATTTAACCAAAGAAACGCAAAGGAAAACAACTCTGAGGCACCGCCCTATATTTATCAAACGAAGAAAAATTTACAAAAAGAACTAAGCTCAATGCTTCTGGCATTTTAGAGAAAAAGGTACTTATACAATGCAGACTAGTGGCATCTTTTGATAGGAATATGGTAGTACACTGTAAGAGTTATTAAAAAAATCATGTTCTTTAATCCAATAATTCCACAAATAGGAACATGCTCTAAAATATTATCAGAAAGAAAAAAGAGCTCTTGGTTCAATCATATTATATGCAACCATGGAAAAATGGAAACCTTAATTTCTGGCACCTGGATAATAGCTAAATAAACTATGGTATAACAAGGTAACAGAATATAATGCAATTAAGAACAAATGTGAGAAATATAAAGAAATATTAAAAAATAGAATAATGTGAATTAAAGCAAGCAGAACTGGACAGTAATCACACTGTAACTATATAAAAGGTAACTAAATACACAAATGTAGGTAGATGGACAAAAGCAACAGAAGGGGACACAGAGGGAGCAAATTGTCCATTGTTAATTATAAATATGCACATATAAACATATATACATACATATGCATGTGGAAAGTTATTTTTCAAATAGTTAAACTGTTGCAAATGTAAGTTTAATTGGTTTTATTATTTAAAGATAATAAGTTACTTTAAAAAACCCTAATGTTGCTTTGTAGGGACTTCTTCAGATAGGCTCAGTTTTTTGTTTCTGTTTTTTACAGTTTTTTCCTTTTTTCAGGCAATTGGGGTTAAGTGACTTGCCCAGGGTCACACAGCTAGTAAGTGTCAAGTGTTTGGTCTGAGGCCGAATTTGAACTCAGGTCTTCCTGACTTCAGGTCAGGGGCTCTATCCACTGCGCCACCTAGCAGCCCCTGGATAGGCTCAGTTTTATAAAATACACATAAAAATGAAGAAACAGAGAAAAAGTAGGAATGACTACAAAAGAATGATACAAATCTGTTAAAAAATAACAACGACAAACCAGTATCAGGATTTTTTGTTGTTGTTCAGTCATTTCAGGTATGTCTGACTCTCTGTGACCTCATTTGGGGTTTTCTTGGCAGAGCGTTTTCCATTGCCTTCTCCAGCTTATTTAAGAGAAGAGGAAAGAGGGAAACAGAGTTAAGTGACTTGCCCACGGTGGCGCAGCCAGTGAGTGACGTCAGATTTGAATTCAGGTAGAGGAATCTTCCTGACTCCTGGCCCGACGCTCTATCCACTGCACTACCTAGCTAGTGGTAATATCATGTATCATGATACTACTAGTATCATGACAGCAAAAGGTAGAAAGAACTGAGGTTCATGAAAACTGGTTAGGACAAGAAGAATGCTAAGGACAAAGCAATGTCCAGAATAGGAAACTCTATGAATGAAGAGAATTAGTGTTGGTGGGAAACAGGATAATATTAACAGATGACAAGAATCAACAAAACAACTCAATTTCTATTTTGCTTTTGTCTTCTCCAAGTAGAAGACTGCTTTTCAAAATGGAAACTAGATAACAAGCATCTTTTAAGAGAGAAGTGAAACAGTTTCAGAGAGAAGACCTACCTATATTATATGAATTTAAGACTCTGGGCCTAAAATAATTACATCCTATGGTATGAGAAAATTATGTCGATATGATTAAAGAATCACTGTAAGGATCACAAGATAATTTATGTAGAGCTGGAAGGGACCTTAGTTCATTTAGTCCAATCTCCTTATTTTAAAATGGGGAAATAGAGACTGGGAGATGTGGGACTTGAGTCTACATCCTCTGAATCACTTTAATGCTTTCTCCTACACCATCCCTCATCACTTGGGGTCTTTCAAACAAAAGCTTGAGGCAACGGCATCTTTTTCAGGTAAGGGTTGGAGTAGCACCAGATGTTCACTGAGGTCCAGACCTTACAACTGTTTTTCTGTGATTCTCTCAAAGCCAAGGGAAGGTTGGACGACAGAACTCGGGATTTTATAGAGCAGATGCTTGGGATGACAGACGGTATCTTTCTAACTGAGAGATTCTGTGATTCTAAGGTCAAATGACTAGTCCAAGGTGACAGACAGCTGAGATGGTAATCTTTTGCAAAATCACGGATAGCCAAGTATGGTTGTACACATGTGTAATTTTTGCTATTGGGTGGGTTGAGGCTGGTGGATTGCTTGAGTCTGGGAGTTCTGAGCTGTAGTGGGCTAAGCTGATCAGGTGTCTATACTAAGTATGAAACTAATATGGTGCTCCTCCGAGAGCTGAAGGCCACCACACTACCAAATGAACATTTGAGTTACATCAGGTCAGAAAAATGGAAGAGGTTACAAATCCCATTAATAGTGGAATCAGGCCTGTAAGTGGCTGCTGTACTTCCATTCCAGGTGAGATAGGGAGACTCTATCTGCTACCCTGCCCCGCCTTCGCCCCCACCACCCATGCCAGAAAACTAAAGATAGGCAAGAGTTGGACCCATAGATTTGATGCCAATTCCATGGAAAATTCTAGAATGGGTTATTAGTAATAATATTATGTACCAGGAACATTACAAATATTATGCCATCTGATCTTCACAACAACTCTGGGAGGTAGGTGCTATTGATATCCTCATTTTACCATTGAGGAAACTAAGGCAAATGAGGTTAAGTGACTTGCCCAAGGTCACAGAGCTAGTAGGTGTCTGAAGCTATATTTGAATTTGGGTTTGCCTGACTCTAGGGCCAGTGCTCTATCCATTGCACCACCTAGCTGACTCTGGATTATAAAACAGGTTTATAAATACTAAGAAAAGGAAAGAATGAGTTTTTAGGGTAAGTATGTTTCACTAGAAATAAGTTTACCTAAATTAACTAAATTTTTGGATAAGGTAACCAAACTAAAAAGGAAAAAGCCATAGACATTAGAATATCTTAATTTCAGCAAGGTATTCAACTAAGTTTCTCTCTCTCTCTCTTTTAAATAAAATACCATATTTTTATAATTTATCATAGTTTTTTTTTCTATTTTCTAAATCTAAGTTTCTCTTAATATACACATAGATAAGATTGATAAATAAGGATTGTGCACCACATTTTAAGAGAAACATTGATAACCAGAATATATCTAGAGAAGAGCGACCAGTGTTAACAAAACATTTGAAAACCAACTTAGCTGAAGAAGAGTTAAAGGAATTGAGGCTATTTACCTGGAGATGACTTATGAGGGAAATAATAGTTATCATCAATTATCCGAAGGCTGTTATGTGGAATGACTGAGATAAAGTTGTTTCAACAGGAGGGAAGGAATGAAGAAGCATACTTTAGCTTCATGTAAGAAAGAATGAACAACTACTGCTGGTCAGAAATGGAATGAGCTCATACGACTTAGAGCTGGAAGAGTGCTTAAAGATTACTTCATCTAAGCTCCCTCATTACACAAATGAAAAACCTGAGGCCCAAGGAAGTTTGTTAGTCATTTGCTCAAGGTCATATAGGTATTAGGGTAGCCAGGGGGTGCAAGTTGAAAGTGCTGGGCCTACAGTCAGGAAGACTCATCTTTCTGAGTTCAAATATGGCCTCAGATACTTACTAATTGTGTGACACTAGGCAAGTCACTGTTTGCTTCAGTTTCCTTATCTATAAAATGAGCTGGAGAAGGAAATGGCAAACCACTCCAGTATCTTTGCCATTAAAACCCTAAATGTGGTCATGAAAAGCTGTACACACTAGAAAAGGACTGAAAAAACAATACGGGTATTAAATGACCAAAATTTGAACCCAGGTGTTCTTTTAGCAAAAATATGCTGTATTATATGAACCTGGATAAAGAAACACAAGAAGGGCCATGTTTCTTAATGTACTTCTTTTTTCATTATTAAACAATGACTGAAATAGAGCAAAAAAATTTATTAGAGAAGAGAATGCACATGTAATGATACCCTTTGGACTGTTTCACCAAGAACTTTTAGTTCATACAGTGGTCCCCTTTTGCATAAAGGATAAAAGACAAATTCCTTAACCTAGAATTTAAGGTTCTCCACAATCTGGTGTCAAACTATTGTTCATAATCTAGCCTTATTTCATGCTGCTACTTTATGCACCGTGTCTCCGGAAATTAGATCAATAGTTGTTCCTGAGCTGTATGCCTGCCTCTGGATATTTGTGGTCATGCCCTATTCCTGGAAAGCACTCTCTTCATATGTTCAATTGCTGGAGTCTTTCTTGTCATTCAAGGGTCATTTCAGGAGCTACCTGCTCCATGAAATCACGCACGATCAATCCTTCCCACCCCAAGTTGAAAATGATTACTCCATCAAGTTTTACCCCTGTATCTCTTTGTTATAATATCATATCCTGCTTTGTTGTGTACTAATTGTATTCCTGTCATTGTACCGTAAACTCCTTAAGGCCTGAGATTATGTGTTATTTTATCGCTGTACCCTTAGAACCCAGCACAGGGGCTTGCTGGGAGGTCTTTAATTGGAGAGAGTAAATTGAATATAAAGAATGGGAAAATGGAATTTTATTTTGCTTATTAATGTAACTGACATCAATCAATAAACATGGATTTGAATGCCCATTCTGTGCCAGGCATCATGATGCTAAGTACTCATGATACAGATGGAAATGAAGTAGTCCCTGAGCTCAAGGAGCCTTCTATCGGGAAAGGTCATATGAACATATATAGGTATAGAGAAAGATATAGACAAAGTAGCCTAGGATAATAGTAATGTTGTTGTTCAGTCATTCAGTTGTATCTGACTCTTCACGAGCCTGTGGACCTTACTGTCCAGGGGGTCTTCTTAGCAAAGATACCGGAGTGGTTTGCCATTTCCTGCTCCAGTGGATTAAGGCAAAACAGAGGTTAAGTGATTTGCCCAGGGTGGCACAGCTAGTTATTATTTGAGGCTGCATTTGAACTCAGGTCTTCCTGACACCAGGCCAAGAGAGCAAGCCTATAGTAACTGGAACATTCTCAGAGACAGCATATCCAACCACAACTATCTTGCCCTCTGAGTATTATCTAGTTGTGCTGACATTTTTTTTCTTCCCCCTTCCTGGAGGTGACGGGTCCACAGGTGTTACATTTTGCACACATTTTCTGAATACATGGATCAGCTGGGCTGACCACCCCCCCCCAACCCCGATCCTTAGGCATTAGTGAGAAGAGGGGTGCAGGGCAAAAGAGGGGAGGGCTGGGGTGGCAGAAGTGGTTAAAGGAAGGAAAAAATGGGGCATGGGAGGCGAGAGAAGGGAAAGGGAAGGGGATGAGGTGCATCTTGCCCTGCCTGTGGCCCCCTCTCCTAACTCCAGAGAACAGGGGACTCCCTTACCTCCACCTCTTGAAACCCCTACTTTCCTTCAAGACCCAGCTCAAGCACAGCCTTCTACAGAAGGACTTTTCTGGTTCCCCCCACCCCCCTACCCCCTAACTGCCAATGCTTTACTTCTGACTCAGCTAGGTGGCACGGGCTCGCTCTCTGTAGAAGCGCACCGAGTCTCAGAACACTGAAAGGACAACATGCTTGCAGGGTGGTCCACAGTAGTAGATAACATTTCAGCTGCCTCAAGCTTGGTCCCCGTAAAAGCTAATCTTGTTTGAGAAAACTCAGACCTCTCCTTTTGCTCGTGTTCCATGAGAAATAAAGGTGAACTGAGGGACGCACACAAAAAAGAGGTGCAGCTGAGGAAAGAGAGCATCCTAGGAGTGGGGGACAAGCCAGTGCAAAGGAACCTAAATGAGAAATGGGAGTGCTATGTGAAGAGAATAGTAAGCAGGCCAGTCCCACAGTATGAAGAAGAGTAATGTGTAAGGGGTCAGATTGTGAAGAGCTTTGAATGTCAAGCACAAGAGTTAATATTTGATCCTCGAGGTAATAGGAAGCCAATGGAGTTTATTGAGTAGGGGAATGACAGTCAGAATTGCACTTTAGCAAAACAGGTGGCTGGATGGAGGATGGACTGCAGTGAGACAAGACTGGAGGCAGACAGACCATTAGGCTATTTCAACAATCTAGGTGAGAGCTGAGGAAAGCCTGAACTAAACTGGTGGTTTTGTGAGTGGAGAGAATGTGTAATATATGAGACATGCTGTGGAGACAGAAACAACATTTATATATCTCCTTATTGTCTACAAAGCCGTGTACATATATAAACTCATTTAAGTTTCACATCAAAGATAGGTACTTAACGTGGCATTATCATTCCTGTTTTCTGGATGAGGAAACTGAGACTCAGAAAGGTGAAGTGACAAACTGCTCAAAGTAAAAAATTTTGTCTAAAACCATGCTTAAGGAGAAGTGCTAAAAGTTTGAAGTCCTCATTGGATTAATTACAAGTACCATATAGACTTTTCAGTGAGTTTGGGACAGTGCCATGTGGTTCCAGAATAAGCGCCAATAGAAATCAATGGAATATTTTCACATTTTCTGCTAGGAAAAAAAAAAAAGCCATGAAAATCTGTGCTGATTAAAAAGATTATTCTCTGTTTTTTAAAAAAGATTCAGATATGATCACATTCACTAGAATTTTACAATATATTTTACTTTTATGAACATTTTCAATCAGTAATTATGCCTTCTGCCCTTATAGCTGAAATTTCAAATAACAAGATCAAAGTCTTATTGAATGTCAGTATTGTAAATCAAGGGTATTACTTGATCACTATGTTTAAAGTGAACCAAAAGATAGAAAACTGCTGAACTCAAAATACTACTTATGCCTATTTTTTTGCAATTAGATACCTTAATTTTTTTCTGTAAATCATAAAATTATCTAAATTTATGTAATATCTATGATTTGTTTAGAATTTAAAACAGATGCCATTTATTTGTTTAAGGAACAGATAACCTGGAACCAAATTATTATTCTATGTGGGTGAAAGAGTTCTGCAAAATTCAATTCAAATATTTATTTAATACCTAGTGTGTACAAGGAGGGGCAGCTAGATGGCTCAGTGGATAAAGTGCTGAGCCTAGCTAGAATCATGAAGACTTGAGGTTGAATCTGGCCTTAGATATTTACTAGCTATGTGACTTTGGGCAAGTCACTAAACCTCTGTTTGCCTTTATCCACTGGTGAAGGAAATGGCAAACCATTCCAGTGTCCCTGCCAAGAAAACCCCATGGACGGTAGGGTGCATGGGATCATGAAGAGACAGATACGATTAACAAATGAGCAACACACGTACAGGGACTGGCAATGCTGGTTCTCACTGAAACTCTGCAGGATGGCAGAGTAACTCAATATGTGCTAGGAACTGGGCCTTGAAGGGGAAACTTCGATGGACAGAGATAGGGAGATCACTTCTGGAGTGCTGCATTGACTTGTTTTAGAAAGGTACTGACAAAATAGAGTAAGTCCAGAGGAGGCTGAAACTATGTCATGTGGGTGTCAGTGAAGGGGCTGGGAAAGGTTAGTTCAGAGAAGACCTGGGGGGGAGGGGGGAGGGACAGACATGATAACTGTTGCCAAATATTTGAAGTGCTGTCATAGGTGAAGAGGAAGGCCTGTTCTGCTCAGCCCCAGGGGTCAGAACTACCTATTTCTTCACTTGGGTTTCACAGTGGCCACTGTACTTCCAGGGCCTAAACCCAAAACTGATTGTTATCTGCTCTGTTTTTCTGACTTGGGCCAGTTTGCCCTTCATAATAGACAGCCTGGTGACCCTGTGCTCCTAGAAGCTCACCATATTTGTGCTGGACTGAGTGTGGACACCTGATCAGATATAGCCAAGCTTACTGATTCATCAGCCTCAGCCTCCCCCAGTAGCAGGGATTACAGATACGCACCAACACGTCTGGTCTGCTAGATGGTTTCTAAGATTACTTTCAGGGCTAAATCCATGATCCTGTGAATTAAATCTAGGACCACACTGAGCTAGAACAGCAACAGACTCTAATAACAAATCAACCATGGTTCTTTTGTGGCAAGAAAAGAATTCTAGGGCTGAGGTATCTTCATGAAAAATGAACATTTTAAAGAAAAGGATCAGGTTATGTTACGTGAATTGATATTACATACCTATGCATAAGCCTTTTCCTTAAGAAACAAAGTCAGAAAAAAAAAAAAGCAGTGGATAAAGTCAGGAGGACCTGAGTTCAAATCCTGCCTCAGACCAAACACTTGACACTTACTAGCTGTGTGACCCTGGGCAAGTCACTTAACCCCAATTGTCTAAAAATAGATAAATAAAATAGCTAAAAAAAAAAACCAAAAAGAAAGAAAGAAATAAAGCCAGCAGCAGGAGCAAGGAAGAGATGGTAAGTGACATGAAATAAGAGAATATTTCTGAAGGACATCTATATAAATGGGCAGGACTAGTCCTCAACAATGCCTTAAAAAGGAAAAAGGCTACAGAGGTATTCCAGTCATCCCTTTGGTTGCACCCTCTGATTAGATAAGTCGCCAGCCTGAGGACAGAAAAGCATGAGGTGCTGAAGGTGTCATTGCTTTAATCTTTTATGGACAGCCACTTTTGAACAGATATCTACCCAGCTGTACAAGTGAAAATGCCCTCAGGTTGTGGATTTAAGGCTTGTCTGTTTAGGTTATGGGATCATAAGATCCTGCATTTAAAGAAGGGAAGGTCTCAGTGGTCATCTAAGTGCAACCCTTCGTTTTACACATAAGGAAACCAAGGCCCAAAAGTTAAAGGACTTGCCCAAGGTCATACAGGTGGTAAGTCGTAGAGTTAGGATTTGAACCCAGGTCCAAATCTAGCACTTTTGACTGTCAGTAGGCAGAATAATGTTGAAAAATTGTTCCTAATGGATATATTTGTTAAACAGCTTTGAGAGGAAAAGCATTATTCAAAGTCAAAGAATAGCATATATTAGTATTTTTAAAAATCACAATACAAACACAATTCAAAAATCACAAGCTGAAGTACCTTTTCATTCAGCAGGTTACTATTATTTCTTTATAAAAGAAACACATCACTGATTATATAATAAGACAAAAGAACATCCCGTTTTCTGAGTAATATACATATAGTCTGTGCCTACATATACATACTAATTTACTCCTTTTAAAAATTATGAAAAATATAACAAATATTATATTTTATAAATATAACAACATAACAATCATATAACAATATATAATTATATAACTTAGTATTATATATTAGATATAATACAATTTGGTAGATATAGATAATATATATTATTATTATATATAAATTATATATAATAATTATATAACAATATATAACAAAGTTATCTAAAATGGTCAAACCTGGACCACAAAAATAAAGTCCTTCAACTGTGTTAGCATCACCTAAACCTTGTCAAGCCATGAAAGGGATAAAATCTCCAAGATAAAGATATCTTATGCAATTTCTACTGAAGCAAGAGCCTTCACAGAGGGCACAATTGAGCTATGCACCACCAAACCTTTAGAGGTTCGAGACTGGGAAAGTTGAATCAATGCATTTTTAACTCTGTAATATGGTGAATTGTTTTTCATCTTTTGACTCTGACCATGAGCCAGCAAATAACTGTGATCTTTCACTGTGACAAAGAGACAAGTTAAAATGATGAAGTGAACTCACACAAACCCCAGTAACCCATGTTGAAGTCTTCTGGCTGCCTTTCTGACTTCAATGATTTCATTTAAAGTTGAAACTACCCAACCACCTTGTCTTTTCAGGAAAGGACTCTGAAAACACTGCCGAGGATCAATATCCTGTCTGGATGTGGTAAGGAGATGGAGTGGAGCTTACAAACACTTCTCAGTAATCATGTAAGGAAATGGCTTCCGATACAGTGACTTAACAAATGAGCTTTCTAAGAGACCAAGCTTCCTGAGATCACAACACTTTAGTAGCAGATAAAGCTAGGCTATACCTATGAGTATTGCTATTTAAGTTTGGGAACCTAAACCTTGTTATTTATCAAAGAATGTTTTTCGCCTTTTTATTTTACTTAGTATCTAACATCCAGACCTTAAAGTTCTCATTTCCTCCTATATTTTTCCTTTTTTCCTCTTCTTTTTCTCAAAAATTTTAATTGTAAGGTCTTATGCTACTCCATTTTTTTTTTTCTGAACAAGTACTCAATAGCATTCCCTTCAGAGCTAGTCCAAACTATTTTTAAAGAACTTCACAGGTCACTTACTACTAGGGGGCATCTAGGCTCTCTTTGCTGCCCGGTGGGTTTCTGACACCACAGACTGGGAGTAATAATTGAATCCAGATATCCTACAGTGTAAAGCATTAACCCACAGAACCAGCCTTGGGGCACCTGGAGTTAGTTTTCCAGACTAGATTCAAAAGACAATTCCAATGAAATTTTTGTTTCAATCAAGGTTGGGAAGAATTAGTTGCAAGGGAGAATACGACAGGAAACTAAAGAGAAAACAAATTTGGTTACTGGGTTAAGGCAATATGTCACAACCACACAACACAAAATATAGCAAACCTTTGTTCAGAATCAAATAATATCTTAATCCACAGCCTAGCTCACAACTGACTTGCTGACAATTTTCAGCTCTTTTGCAGATATCTATGCATCTAAAGTAGGGGTGTGAGTGTATGGGCAGGGAAGAAGTCACAAATCTGTGATTTGAAAGACTAGGCTAAAGGATGTTATTTCCTGTCAATGTTATTCCTATGACCAGATAATTTCTCATTTAATACTATGAACTAGGGATCAATAATTGTGGAATATATGCCTTTAAAAATCACTGGCATGGTTTCTGGTAGTTCTGTTTAACAATCAGATGTAAGTGGTGTCAATATTTGAGGTTATCTGAATGGGTAATGGGAGTGGAAATCATATAAGATATAGAAATCTCAATGATACTAGTTCTGGAGTTGATATTATTTAATATTTTAATTTCTGACTTGGTTGGAGGAATTTGAGAGCACACTCATTTACTGATACCATTGGGGTAAGTTGTTAATATCTCAGAGGATGAGAGGACAATTTAAAATAGTTGTAAAAAATGAGAGAAGGAATAGGGATTAGAGCTATGATTTAATTGGTATGGGGATTCTCGTGTGAAGAAATTTCCTCGACCAATCCAAGTCAGCATTTTCTTTACAACTTAGAGTCTTTGAGAGCTGCCTAAAGCACTTAGAGGTTGAGTGATCTGCCAAGGGTGACACAGCCAGCGTGTGTTACAGGTGGGACTTACACCCCTGCCTTCCTGGTACTTTGGACAGCTCTCTAGCCATTATACTGCCTTCTCCTTAAAGATTAGAGAAAGGACCTATTCAAATAAGATCACGTTCAACAGGCACAAGTGAAAAGCTGTCTACCTAGAGGGAAGACAAACCGCATAGATTCATGATGAGAAACAAATGACTAAAGGACCCCAGAAAAAGACCTGGGGGTTCATAACAATCGAGAGCTTCAATTTAAGAATTCAGTATTAAAATAAGAGTAGTTCTTCTATCATTAGCTTTGTGCAGAGCGTATTTTTTTTAATTGGAAGAATGCAGTTAGATTTTTTTTTTCAGTGTATATTTTTGGTTTAAAAAAAGTATACATGGTGCAGAATCTCTCACACCCCAGTCTCTGAAATAAGTTGGTCAATGATTATTTTTTCTATCATCATTAATGTAACTTTAAAGCAAATTTGAATTCAGAGCAGTATTCCAACCTCCCACTTGGAAATGACTTTTTAAAGAAGATAAAGAAAAAAAACAGCTTCAATCAAAGAATCTTAGAATCAGACAGGATTTTAGAGATATTTTAGTCCAACTACCTCATCTTACACATGAGGAAACTGAGACAGACATGAAATGACTTGACCAAGGGTTGCGTAAAATCTGGTATAATTTACTAAAAAAAGGAAATGTTTTTGGTTTGAATCTGTTATCATATGGTCAAAGGATCATAGATTTACTGCAAGGAGTGTTTTCAAAGACCAGGGGTAAGGAACCTGCAGCCTCGGTGTGGCCTTCTGACTGAGTCCAAGTCTTACAGAACAAATCCTTTTATTTAGGGGATTTATTCTGTGAAGTTTGGATTCAGTCAAAGGGCCACACCTGAGGACCTAGAAGGCCACATGTGGCCCTGAGGTTGCAGGTTTACCACCCCTACCCTAGAGCACTAAATCCAACTCCCTCTTTTTATAAATAAGGAAACTGAGCAACTTGCCTTGGGTTACACAGTTAGTAAGTGAATGGAGTGGGATTCGAAATCAGGCCTTTCTGACTCAAATCAGTGTTCTAGGAGCTAACCAGAATGGCAAGAAACTTTTTTTTTTTGACTCTTAATGAAAACGCAAAACCTCAAAATGGTCCAGAAAATCTAAAACTATTTAACAACAAAAAATAAATGCTTTTTAAAAATATTACTTAGGTCAAGAGTTGGCAAAACCTGGATCTCTTGCTCTGTTCACATCCTACCTATCTTCTTCAGTCCTCTACCTCTCTAACCCTCCACCTAAATCGTTAGCATTTAGATGCTGAAGGGGAAACTCAAGGGGAAAAGGAGGCTTAATTATTTTAAAATTAGACACTTTCAAAAAAAAATCAGAGAGTAAAAATCATAGTTCTCTAACTTCTCCTTTCTGCTTTGTAAAGTAACCTATTGCATTTATACTGGCCTATGAATCCAGAGATCTAGAATCCAATCTCAGTTTTGCCATTAAGCAGTTATGTGCCTCTGAGCAACTTAAATTATCAGGGCTTCAGCTCATCATCTACTAAATGCTCCTTTCCAAATCAGAGGGACATTCTGAAGTCTAGTAAGAAAACAGAAGTTCCTGGTTTAGAGGATAAGACATTAAAATGATGTTTAAAGAGACTACTGGGAAATGGTTAAATTTGGAGGAAAAAACAAAGATATTATGTGGAACATTTTACATGAGAATCTGTTAGGACAAGCTAATATAACATTTCCCTGTGAAATAAAGGACTTGATCAAGAGAAAGATGTGGGGAAAAGAAAATACAGCAACATCTGGTTTCCAGACCATACTGCAACAGCCTCCTAACATATCTGTCTCTCTAACTTCAGCTCCTCTCCTTTTCAATCATTCTTCACCCTGTTGCTAAAGAGATATTTAGGTCAGACCATGGTACGGCCTTGATCAATAGAGAGCTCTGGAGGCTCCCTATCGCCTACAGGATCAAATACCAACTCCTTTGTTTGAGAGGCCCTTCAAAACCTCACTCTAACCTCTCTTTCCAGGATGATTACACTTTAATTCCCTTCATGAACTCTACAGTCCGGCCAAACTGGCTTTCTTGATTCCTCACACATGACATTCCAACTTCCATTTTCATTCTCTGAGAGTTGCTTCTTTGAAGATTAATCATCTTCATTGATTAGAATTCTGAGCTTCCTTCAAGGCTCAAGTCTTGCTTGACACCGTTCCTGATCCCCTGTGTCCCTGCCCAAATCCCCCCGAAACTACCTCATATTTACTTCTATGGCTACTGATAATGTGTTTTTATTGTTTCCAGGTTATTTCACCAGAACTAGCCTTTCTCCCTGAGTCAGGGCCTAGCTGGCTGTCATCGTAAGCCTAAATTCATACATTTCATTCAGACAGAATGATGGAATGTAAGCTCCTTGTGCAATCTGCTTAATTTTTGTCTCTCTATCACCGGAACCTAGCATAGTGTCTGACTCCCAGTAGGCACTGAAAAATACTTGCTGATTGATTTCTTAATGTGCCATCATGAAAGATTTTTCTCTAGAGCTGGCCACCATTATGAGAAGAAAGACTAGACAGGTTATACTTCCTAAGAGAGAGTTCGCATAGCTTTGTTAAAAGCAAATAGGAATAAAGAGGAGCAAAAATTCATGTCTTTGGGCACAAAAACTGACACGAAAACAGTCAGGAGAAAAACTGGCTAGAAAGAAAATTTTTAGTCAGTCATGGGAAAACTGGGAAGAGGTAAATAAGAAAAGATTGAAGAATGGATGTTTGAGTTTGTGTTGAAAAGGAATGGATATAATAATTGAACAGAAAGTTCTTTGAGGAAATTCCTGCTACCAAAGCAGTTCTGCAAGGTCTAGTCTTAGAGAGCTGCTTGGCATACGGGGAGAATAAGTGACTTGCCCAAGGTCACACAGCCTTGGAGGTAGAACTTGAACCCAGATCTTCCTGACTCTCTATGACAATCCATGATGCCTCTCAGACTTCTTTGGTGGTGGGAAAATAATTTTAAATAGGTATATTACATCAATATTTCATATAATAAAAACATGTAAAGATTTTAAAAAAATTTAGAAAGCTCTTTACATAAAATATCTCTTCTGTTCCTCATAATAATCCTATGAGGGAGTGATATAGGTAGGTACTATTATTACCCCTATTTTGTAGATTTCATAGCTAATAAGTGTGGGAGGTAGGATTTACACTCAGTTCTCCCTTAATTCAGTCTCATTTTTTTTTTCATGCCACCCTGCCTCAAGAAACATTACTGTGGGGGCAGCTAAATGGCACAGTGAATAGAGCACTGGCCTTGGAGTCAGGAGGACCTGAGTTTAAATCCGGCCTCAGACACATAACACTTACTAGCTGCGTGACTCTGGGCAAGTCACTTAACCCCAATTGCCTTACCCCCTAAAAAAAGTCATACTGAACTAAACCTCCATAGGAAAATATCCCAAAACAAAACACTTCTCTATAACTTTTATTTTCACTGAAAATTGCCCCCCTCCCCCTTTTTTTAGGATGGAGGAATATAGAAAGTCCATGTAAAGTTAGGATTTTAAATGAAGGCCATTATACCTAATTTGTATTACTCTGGGTCAAAATTAGCAAGGCTATTTATGGCACAACCCTAGGCACTTTGTATGAAGGTACCAAGGCACACAAACTACATACTTTTGGCCTGACAATACTTTGCCATAGCTGAAGACATGGAGCTGCATAGCTA
The DNA here is from genome assembly GCF_900497805.2 of Vombatus ursinus. Taxonomy (NCBI): domain Eukaryota; kingdom Metazoa; phylum Chordata; class Mammalia; order Diprotodontia; family Vombatidae; genus Vombatus; species Vombatus ursinus. The sequence continues at coordinate 34,634,229 of NW_020940360.1, forward strand.
TTGAAAAGAAATGAGAATGGGGAGAATGTGTCTCTGTGAGATATATATTTAAACAAGCCATTTTGAATCTGTTGAAAAATGAAAAGATCTAGAAAGTCGAACCATAGGTGCCATGTTTTGCCTGCAGTGGTAAAAATACCATCTGCCTCAGTCTTTTAGCAGTATGCTTATTTCAAGTAACAGTAGGCTAAACTACAGGCATACGCTAGTCTCCAGCTGGTGAAAATACACAGACGTTTGTAGATGTTTTTCAAAGCAAGAGTACTCAACATATTCGTTTTCCTTTAGACATATATATATATGTATATACATGTACATGTATATATATACGTATATATATACCCATAGCAAACCAAGCATGAATTTGGCCTGACATGTTTTTTCCTTAGTCCGAAGAACTGCTTAGGATTCGATAGGTGGCAGTCTTCCCTCTAGGACAGGGCTAAATCAATACTACTCCAACATGGGCTAGAAGGTGATACAAAGCAAGCTTGTTCAAAAGAGAGAGAGAACCCAGGTCTTTAGGCCAGTTATTATAATTAAGATTCCCATAGTACTGCCTGTAAGAGTAGAAATGTTAGCAGCAGGTTTTTGTTCAAATTCAACTCCAATAATTATACTGTGACTAATAAAACTTCCCCTGTAGTTTAAACTGGGTAAGATACTCTTTGCTTTGCATTTAAAAACTCCTGGGTAGTGTTGTCATACACAATTAGACAGCTGCCTTTCCTCAATCCCAGAGGCGGCTGCATTTCAGAAGTGGCTGGAGTGATGCTTGCTTCATCTACCTCGCAGAAGTGTTGAGAGCCTTAATGAATTAATAGTTGTCAAGTGCTTTGATATCCTAGGATGAAAGGCACTATGAAAGTGCAAATCATTCATATCCAGGCTCTCTTTCTGTCTCTCAACATGAACTCAATTAAAAAGTAATTCAATTTCTTCTATGAGTGTCTGAGTAAAGACTACTGTTTTGCTGAATGTGATAGACATTTCCAAGATCCAGCTGAGATTCATGTTGAAATGATCACCCATCCTGATTGTGAGAAAGGGAAAATTACACATAGAGACACACACACAGACACACATACACACCTGTGTGTGTGTGTGTGTGTACATAAGTATATATATGTATCAAATCAAACAAGAATAAAAAGTATTTTCAGTGGTTCTGTGAATTTATTGAATTGATTTTTTTAAGATCAAATGGGCTTTTGTTTAAATATTTAGTGCCTACAAAGATACATCATTCACAGGTCTAAAACTAAAGTACTTTGCTTCAATTCATGCAGTATACAGACATGTTTTTAAATATTTTTTTACAGATAAGAAAATGCTCTTCAATCTATGGAGCACCACAACTCTATATGTAATGCTCAATCTAACTGTGTAAGTCTGACAAAGGCCATAAAATGACTTCAGGCTATGATATTTATCATCATCAATGGAGAGGCAGGATGGTGCAGTAAACAGAGGGAAGACCTTAGTTAGAGTCAGGAAACCTAGGTTTAAGGGTTGCTTTTGTCACATATTAGCTGTGTGACTAAGGCATGCTTCTTTACCTCTTAGTTCCCCAAGACAAGTCTTTAGACTAAAAGTTGCTGAACCAGCTTCTGACCTCAATGTTCAACTGAAACTGCTTTCTCTAAAGCTTTCAATGGTTTCTTGGTAAGAGAATCCAAGAGAATCTCTTAGTAAGAGAAAAGGCCAAATTCTATGGCCCTTTCTAATCCTTATCCTTTGTAGCTTTTGACATTATCTGTCTTTCTCCATGATACTCTCTCTCCGCTCTTGTTCTTGTCACACTGCTCACTCCTGGTTCTCTTCCTACTCTTCTGACCTTTTCTCAGTTTCCTTCATTGGGTCTTCATTCATATCATGTCTGTTAGCCGTGAGTGTTCCCAAGGCTCAGTTCTCGATCCTATCAGCATTGAGGGATTCAACTATCATCTGTCTGCAGGTAATTCACAGATCTATTTGTCCAGGCCTAAGTTCTCTACTGACCTCCATTTTTGCATCTCTAACTACCTATTAGACATCTTGACTGGATGTTTCACAGACATCTTAAACTCAACTTGTCCAAAACTGACCTCATCCTTCAAACCTTCCCTCTTCCTAAATTTCTTATTACTGCCAAGGGTACTAGCATCCTCCCAGTCACCCAGGCTTGCAACTTGGGTTTCATCTTCAACTCCTCATTCTCTTTCACTCTATATATCAAATTAGTTATCAAGTCTTGTCATTTTTACCATCATACCAGCTCTCCACTCACATAGCTGCCTCCCAGGTGGAAGCCCCCATTACTTCCAACCTGAACTACTGACATAGCCTGCTGTTTCCTCTTCTTCCTCAAGTCTCTCCTCACTCCAGTCTACTTAGCTATCACAGGTATTTTTCTAAAGCACGAATCTGACCATGTTACCCTCCCTATTTAATAAACTCCAGTGGCTTCCCATTACTTAGAGGATCAAATATAAAAGCCTTGGTTTGGCTTTTGAAGCCTTTCATAATCTGGCCCTTTCTACCTTTCTTCCTTTTATAACTTACTCCCCTCTACATACTCTACAATTCAATGACACTAACCTTCTTGCTGCCCCTTGAATAACATACTCCATCTGTGGACTCCTTGAATTTTCACTGGCTGTCCCCCAAGCCTGGAATGCTTTCTCTCCTCATCTCCATATCCTGGCCTCCCTAGCTTTCTTCAAGTCTCAGCTAAAGTCCTTTGTTCTGCAAGGATTCTTTTCTAGTCCTCCCTATTCCTAGTTTCTCTCCTCTGAAATTACCTTTACTTTAGTGTGTATTGTTCCTATGTAGTTGTTTGCATGTTATCTCCCCTCCACTTAGATTACAGTTTCCTAGAAAGAAGGAACTTTTTTTTTTTTTGCTTTTCTTAAGTGTCTCTAGTGCTTAGCACAGTGCCTAGTACAAAGCAGGCACTTAATACATGCTTACTGACTTAACATCATTGGAAGACACATTAGGAGGCTCCTAACCTGATGAAATCACAGGTCTAGACCAAACAAAAAAGTTGTGGGTTCAATTATCATTTCTCTGTAGATGACTCTTAGATCTATATACATAGCCCTGGTCTATTTCCTGACCTTCAGTCCCACATCACCAACAGACCTAATGGACAGAATTTCTCCTAGGCTTTCAAACAGAACTCATTATCTTTTCCTGTAAATCCACCCTTCCTTCTAACCTCCTTATTTCAATTTAGAACACTACCATTCTTCTAGTCATGCAGTTTTGCAATCTAGGAATCATCCTTGACTCCTTTGCAAAGTTCATTCTTTTAAAATTCTGACCTTAGCAAACACTAAATAATATAGGTATTTTCCTATTCATAGTAGAACAGAAAAAAGATTAATACTTAAAACTGCCAATCTCTATTATGAATAACTTATTTTTCTTTTAAAATGTATAATCAACGTAACATGTAACTTTTCAAGGCTGTCCTGCTAGTCTATGATTATTTTTGGCCTTTCCTCTGTTCTCTTCTGTGCATTTAAAAAAATGCTTCAATGAGCCTCCTTTCTTTTCAATTTCTTTTATTTTTGCTCCCCATCCCTATTCTTCCTCTCTTTCCCACCCTACCCCGCAAGGAAAAAAGAAAGAAAAAGAAAATCCTTGTAACCAATATGCATGGTCCAGCAAAACAAATCCCCCCATTCTTCAGCATCTAGGGTCCAATGCCTCTCTCAGGAGGTCATCTCTGACTCTTCGTCTCCCTCATCTCCTTGGCAGTTACTGAGTCTTGTTGATTTGACTTCCACAACATCTTCCACATCCATCTATTTCTCTCTACTCACATCATTATCCTGGTTTTTGCCTATGTTACCTCTCACTTGCGGTGATGCAACAGCTTTCTAATTGGACTCTGTTCTCCTAGCATTTAATACAATGCCCTCTACATAGTAGGAACTTGATATTTATTCAATTGAACAGATAGCCAATGCTATAGAACTGATCAAATCCAATTTTAGCTATAATTTTTTTTCTCATTATCATAAACATTTATTTAGCACGTATAGCATATATAGTTTTGTGGCAGTTGCTTGGAATACAAAGAGATATGAGCCTCTGAAAAGAAGGGACTTAGAATCTGGGGATCTACGTGACTTAGTGGAATGGAGTATAGGACTTGGAGTCAGGAAAACCTGAATCTGAATACTGCCTCAGACACTTACTATCTGTGTGACCCTGAGCAAACCATTTAACCATTCTGGGCCTTGTTTTCTCCATCTGCACAATGTTGATAAGAGTAGTACCTACCTCACAGGGTTGTTGTGAGGATCAAATGAGCTAACATCTACGAGGCACTTTACCAACTTTAAAGTACTATATAAATATCGGGTATTATTATTAGGGAAATATGCCATATATATATAAAAAAGAAAACTGAAAAAAGTCAACAAACACTTATTAGGATTAGTGGGATATGAAGCTAGAAAAGTAGATAAAGAGCACTAAAGTGCCTGGAATTTGTTTAGTAGACAACAGAGAGCTTTTCTTTACTTTAAAGAAAGCAGAGAAATTACATGATCTCTAAAAGAGAACTGACCATCTTTGCCACTAACCTGGTCTATTCTAAACCTCCCTATTTCTGTTGAGGGCACTATCGTTCTTCTCATTCACCTGGGCTGAAAGTTTTGGAGTCATCACAATCTTAACTATCTAAATTGGTTGACAAATCTTGTCAATTGTACCTTCATATCTTTTCTTCCGTTCTCATGGAACCCCTTCTCACCATTCCCATGGCCAACATTCTACTTGATGCCCTCATCTTCTCTTGCCTAGAGTACTGTAATACTCCTTGACTGGTCTCCCAGCTACTCATCTCTCTCTTCTCCAATCCATCCTTTACAGAGGATACAAGATAATCTTTTTGAGGTACAGGTCTGAAGTCATTCCTATGGTTAAATGGTTCCCTACTCCCATTAACATATACATTCAATCAGTCCAATGTTTAAAGTGCTTTCAGAAAGGTAGGTTCTAAGCTACCTTTCCAACTTTCTGTGGTACCATTTATTATACCATATCAACCTCCATTCCAGACAAACTGGAGTGCTAGCTGTTCCTCAAACTCAACAAACCACCCCTTGTATCCATTCAATTGCACAAGCCATCCCCAATACCTGGAAATGCACTCTCCTTCTCAACCTTGCTTTTTTTAAATTTAAAAAAATTTTTTTTTTTTAGTTAACAAGCATTCATTTTATCTCCCTTTCATCCCCCTTCTCCTGAAAAAGAAAAACAAAACCTTTACTAAAACATTCATAATTAAATAAAACAAATTTTTACATTGGTCATATCCAAAAATGCCTTATTGTATATTTAGTGCATCACCACTCTGTCAGGAGGTGGGTGGCATTCTAAATCATGAGTCCTCTGGAATCATGGCTGGTAACTAGATTGCTTAGAGTCCTTTAAAATGTTCATTTTTACAATGTTGTTATTATAGTATAAATTATTCTCCTGACTCTGTTGACTTCACTCTGCATAATTTCATACAAGTCTTTACGGGTTTCTCTGAAACTGTCCCTTTTGTCATTTCTTACAGGGGAACAGTATTCCACTATAATCGTAAAGCATAATTTGTTTGGCCATTACCCTACTGATGGGCACCCCCTTAGTTTTCAGTTCTTTACCACCACAAAAAGAGCTATTACCATATTTTTGTATATACAGAATCTTTTCCTCTTTATTTAATGTCTTTATAGGCCTTCTGGTGGTACTGTTGACTCAAAAGGTATGCACAGTTTGGTGATTTTTTTGGACCAGCCCTGCCTTTCAAAATATGCTCCTTCCTTTAAGGCTCAGTTCTGATACTGATGGTCCTTCATGGAGTTTTTTTCTAACTACTCTAGGAGAAAGTAAATTGTCTTCTAGTACAGAGATTATTCAGTCTGGAGTTTTGCATTCCCAGTGTCTTATACATCAACACTTTTATTTCTCGAAGAATGACTGATTATCATAGAACAATAGAACGTTACAGCTGAAGGAGATCTTAGAAATCACCTAGTCCATTCCTCTTATTTAACTGGAGAAGGAACTGTCTCAGAGAAATGAATTGACTTGTCCGAGGTCAAATAGACTATCCAAATGGCACATGCCTTCTGACTGTTCTACAACTCTTATAAAACAGACCTAAATCTCATTCAGTCTAGGCCATCTCAGAATCAATGGCTCATCACCACACTTCTTTCCAATATTCTTACATGTGCAACATGCTCCCTGAAATGGTTCAGAGAAATGCTTGCATCCTAATATTCTTCATTCGTTAATAATCCAACATCAAATTACATTTCTTCCTTTATAATATCACTGATGGCTGTCATCTTTTCTCCATTTCTACCTGATCATCTTTATACTCGATTATTACAACATTCCTTTTACCACTCTACTATATTCTAGTTCCTATGTCAAATTATTCTTTCTTCCACCCCAGTATACATCACTGCTCAAATATTCAACAGTGGTTCCCCCACTGCTTTCTGAATGAAGAAAAAAATTCTCAGAATACACTATAAGGCTCCTCCAGCTAATCCAAATTACTTTGCATCTCTCATATTATGTCACTTTCCTTTATCTTCTCACCTTTCCTCTCATCTAGTTTTCCTGTTTCTAGTTTTCTGTTTCCTTGTACTTACAGATTCTTACGTCCTTACATATGTGATCGCACACCCCTTAAAAAATGATGTCAATTATGTTCCCATCTCTCTTGATGGCTTTTGGAGTCACACTACCATGAAGTCTTTCTTAATTAAAGAGTGCGAATAATTTTTTCTTGATTTTGTGGCATCAGCACAAAAGAAATAACTTGAAATTCCAAATACAATTTATGTCATCATGTATGACTTTATTCTTGTTGGTACCTAATTTGCTATTTGCTTTCTGTGTGCCCCTGGGTGAAACACTTGGAGCTGCTATAAAGTCTGGACTTTCACTTCTCCCTAGTCTCTAATGATACAGAGCAAAGGCCCTCCAAACTGACGTATAAACCGTGTTCCTATGACTTCTCTCTGGTAAAGGAATTACCCAGTTCCTTCACTCATTCTTTGAGGCATTCACTAAATAAGCATTTTAAGTACCTGCTCTATGTGAAGCACTGTGGTTGGGGAAATACAAAGAAAATTAATATGGTCCCTGTCTTCATGAAACTTACCATCTCGTACAAATACATGACATAGCCTATGGTAAATGTCAGCGTTCCACAACTGGAGCATCATGTTTATGTTCATATTCTTATACCAACGAAATACCTTTTCTTTAAAAACTTTTATTATTGTTATGAATTTAACAAACACAAATATTTTCTTATATGAAGAACAGAAAAAAGGAATCTATCGGATACCATGAATCTCTACTATGTACAACTTGATTTTTATGTTACATTAAATTTGACATGGCAGTGCCAACACTGCCCTGCTTATCTGTGTTCCCTCTGAACTTGCTTCTACTCTCTTGTCTGTATTTTTATAATATTTTATTGATACTCTTTTCTTTCCTATTTTTTTTTGGCATTACTATCCCTACACTTCTTCACCCTTTACAACTCCTCCCCAATGGGAAAAAAAGCCCTCTTTTGTAATAAATAAGAACAGTCAAGCAAAACAAATCCACACATTGGCTGTGCTTAAAAATATACGTCTGGTTCGGCATCTCTAGTCCATTATCTCTCTGTTAGGAGGTAGGAAACATGATTCCTCAGAAGTCGCAGTTTGTTTTCACCTAGATAGAGCTTCTGTCATTTAAACTATCCTTTATAGTGTCACCTATGCACACTGTCTGATGGTGATGACAAAAAGGGAAATATTGTACAGACAGAAAACTGAACTGGAGGGGTCTGGAGACTACTGTGACAATCTTCAAGGTTGATGACCTGCAGATGGGTAACCTCAAGTAAGTAATTTTAACCTCTGAATGAATCTCAGCTTCCTCAAAATGTGGTTAATATCAATTGCCCTGCCCACTTCACTGAGTTGTTCCTATATCAATGTAAAGTATAATTATTACCATTAATATTATTAAAAGATATCTTAAGTTGTAGGCAATATTAATGTCTCTGATAATGTTTAGTAGTCTTATGTAAATTAACATGCTAATGAATGAATAAAAGAATGGAAAAAACACTTAAAATGCTTACTATGTGCCAAGCCTTAAACAGAAAATCTTTAATCTATGATCATGATTCTCTTTCCACATTTCAAAGTTAAGTATGATCAATAATTAAATCTCTCTCTCTAAATATCGATTATATGTTTATATATACATGTAGACAAATACTTACATTGACAAATATCTAAATATAAAATTCACCTACCTTTGAATAGTTTAAGCTTCCTTTTTCTTGAGCCTTAAACGAAAAAAAAACAAAAAAACACATAAATTAAAATTCTGAATAATAGATCATCAAAAACTATGAAGCATGCTTTGCTTCCCAAGGAAAAGAAGCTCAACCACTCGCTTAAAAAAATGTTAAAATGGATTATTTTATGAATCTAATTATTTTCTTTAGGATTCAGAACCAAACACAGTATCTGGGTTAAGTGTTTCTGTGTCTATGAACTTCAGAGTATTTGACTAGAGGATCGCCACAGGAGGAAATACACAGTTTAGATAACTTAAGCATTTCCTAGTGTATAATACACATCAAAAGCATCATAGAAAAACTGAAGTATCCACTTCTGTGTTTATTAAAGCCAGTAGTTACATCCATTTGGCACCTGTAATTCAGCCCAGAACAACTTGTTTATAACTGAAGCTTCAAAGGCATATTTTGGAATGGATTTTCACATGGTACAGACGGAGCAAAAGCTCAGTCACTAATGCTGCAAGGACTGAGCACATGGGGATGAGAGCATCACCCAGTTCTGCCATCTTTCTCTTTTGTCCTAAGAATATGAATAGACACACTTAGCTGGTACTTTAGTGTTTTTGTAGTTCTACTACGAAGTCTGAAGTGTTTTGGTTGAGTCATCCTTAAGTTATTTGCAAACCTCAAGCATTAGCATTCTAAGATACATTCTCAGCTCTCTCCTCCACCCATTCTCTCCAACATTGCTAATACTTTGTTGTATGAAATACCACCACAAAAACATCTAAGGATAATTAATGTCCATCAATTCACAATTACCTTTTGAGAATTCTAAAAGCAGAGAATGAGAGTAAACACTTGGGCATGCCAAGGACAATACTGGTTATCATCAACATCTTAACGTGAGCTGACTTTGATCATGCATATTGTTGGCTCAATCTCACCTGAAAGAGATTCTTTACTTTCCTCACTCCGATTAAGATTTTGATTCTGTATAGACATTTACCCCATGGGGCTATTAAAAAGTGTCATGAATCATAAAACCACAGATCCCAAAAACAATTTGCAGCTTTTGCTAAGAAAACAGTGAAAAACATTAGTAAATTTTGAAACATAAATTGCTAATTTTATCATAACTTAGGGAAAAGTATGAATGAAAGAATATAATTAATCTAAATACTTCTCAAGATTTTAGGAGCATAAAAAACTGGTGCCAGCTGTTATCTACTCACTTGAAAATGGAGTATCTGATACGAAAATTGTTTTCATCGCAAGTTTTTACAACTGATGGCAGAGAGTAAACTGGAATACTGATTCAAATGAACACAGGTAACCCTGAAAAGTGACATAATTTCTTCTATTAAATTAACTTGGACATTTTAGGGGTCTTCTATTCTTGTCAGTGTGGGTACTCCCTCTACTACTACAGATTTTGAGAGTTCTTGTAACTGAAAAATTCACCACCTCCTGGCCAATCTAGTGATGATTTTCTCTAAACTTAGCAAGGGCCAGTCCTCACATGAGAGTCCTTCTATACATTTTCCATCTTGAGAAGACTTGACATTCCACTGGCATTACCGTTAAGAACCCAGAGTTTCTCCTATAGCAAGATGAGGTATGAGAAGAGAACTCTGGCAGAAGTTACCCTACCTTCTAACATATATTCTTTTTTTTAATTAATTTATTTTGATTTATCAATAATCACTTCCATATGCTTTTGAGTTTAAAATTTTTCTCCCCTCCTCCCCACCACTCTCCCCAAGATGGTACACAATCTGATATAGGCTATACATTTACATTCCTATCAAACATATTTGCACATTAGTGATGTTGTAAGTAAAAATTAAAACCAATAGGAGGAACCATCAGAAACAGGAAACAAAACTCAACAGAAGAGAAAAGAAAATAGCAATTCAACTTCCATAGTTCTTTCTTTGGATGTGGATAGTATTTTCTATCACAAGGCCTCTGGAGATGTCTTAGATCCCTGTATTGCTGGGAAGGGTTAAGTTTATCAATATTAGTCATCACACAATGTGGCTGTTATTGTGTACAACGTTCTCTGGGTTCTGCTCACTTCACTCAGCATCAGACCATACAAGTCTTTCCAGGTTTTTCTGAAGTCAGCCTGCTCATCATTTCTTATGGCACAATATTATTGCATTATATTCATATACCACAACTTGCTCAGCCATTCTCCAACTGATGGGCATCCTCTCAATTTCCAATTCTTTGCCACCACAAAAAGAGCTGCTATGAATATTTTTGTACATGTAGGTCCCTTTCCCATTTGTGTGATCTCTTTGGGATATAGCCCTAGAAGTGCTATTGCTGGATCAAAGGGTATGCACATTTTGATAGCCCTTGGGGCATAGTTCCAAATTGCTCTCCAAAATGGTTGGATCATTTCACAACTTCACCAGCAATGTATCAGTGTTCCAATTTTCCCACATCTTCTCCAGCATTTATCATTTTCCTGTTTTGTCATGTTGGTCAATCTGATAGGCGTGATGTGGTACCTCAGAATTGTCTAACATATATTCTTATAAAAGAGGTAACTTCTTTTCCTTTTTTTGCTGGGCAAGTGGAAAAGGATATAGTTTAGTTGATTTTTGCATGTTTTTTAAAGATAGAACTCACATGCCTCTAAATACATTTGTGGGTTAGAAACTCACTGTTTTTCTACTTTAAAGAATGATTTGGGGCAGTGAGGTGGCGTAGTGGACAGAGCACCAGGCCTGGAGTCAGGAGGACCTGAGTTCAAATGTGGTCTCAGACACATGACACTTACTAGCTGTGTAACCCTGGGCAAGTCACTTAATCCTGATTGCCTCACCAAAAAAAAAAAAAAAAAAAAAAAGAATGAAACCATAATGAAAATAATAGCATTAATTTTGGATACAGCACTGGCCCTGGAGTCAGGAGGACCCAAGTTCAAATCTGGCCTCAGACCAAACACTTGACACTTACTAGCTGTGTGACCCTGGGCAAGTCACTTAACCCCAACTGCTTCATCAAGAAGAAAAAAAAAGCAAGAAGAATGATTTATTTTCTATATCCTAATAACATACTATATATAAATGGAGTAAGAACTATATAAACAGAGAACAGAGAGTGAAGATAATAGCTAAACTATTTCCATTTAAGAGTTCTTGAAATAGCAGGTTTAGATTTTTTTTTTTCAGTCATGGCATTCAGATAGTTCAACGATTCTTAATTTTTTCCTCTTCTATCTGTTTTCTAGGTCAGTTGTTTTTGCTATGAAATACTTTACATTTTCCTCTTTTTTAAAAGCCTTTTCACTTTGTTTTTTTAATATTTCTTGACGTCTCATGGAATCATTGGCTTCTATTTGATCCATTCTAATTTTAAGGGAGTTTGTTGCTTGGACAAAATTTTATATCTCTTGTAAGAAGATGTTAAATTTCCTTTCCAATTCTTTTTTCTATAGCTCTAATTTCTTTTCTAAGTTTTTTCCTCATTGCAATTATACAAACATTTAAAACTCTTTTTTCAAACCTTTGCTTCATCTCTCCCAGGAATTCTATTTGAGTTTGTGTGCAAGCTGTGTTTTTCACTAAGGTGTTGGCTGCTTGTAGACGTTTTAGAGTCATTCTCTTCTTTTGCATCTGTGTCTTCAGCATCACTGCCACTACAATAGCTTATTATGTTGGAGTTCTTCCTTTGTTTGCCCATTCTTCTGGCCGACGTCTCGATTTCGGACTTGCAGCTAGGGCTGGCCTCTGCCACATCTCTGGTAGGAAAGTCTGTTGCTGCTTTCTTGGGCTACTGAGTGTTCTGTTATTCCAGATCTGAGGGACAGCCTGGGGACTTGTAAGTTTTCAGTGCTTCTTAAATGGTCTGATCAAGGGCAAAGTTTGATCTGAACTCTGCAAATTCCTGACACGAGTTTGGGTCTGCTGCTGGACTCTACCCTTATGATCCAGCTAGAAAGTTCTGTTGGTTCAGTGGCAGAACTGGAGACTGACTCCTCTTTGGTTTGGGACTCCTGTTTTCATTATTTCTCTAAAACCTGGGCTAGATGTTGGAACTAAGATCCCATTCTGCTCCTGGATTCTGAGCCACACCATTACTGTCACTTGCTTTTGAACTTTTCTTTTTTCTAGGCATGCCTCCTAGTGCCTACCTACCTGCAAACTGTACCACTCCCCTGCACAGGAGGTGCCCTGGTGCTCAGTCTCTCCCTGGGTGCTGGAGTGTTTCAAGGGGTGCAGTATGCTCTTGGCCCAATCCTGTCCCCAGTACCTACAGACCTCTCTGTCTCCCTTCGCTGAGTGGGGCTGGACAAATAACTCACTGTGACTTTTTTTGCCTTTCTCCATCAGGACTTAGTCTGATGCGTTTTCTGGACGTGTTTGGAGGAGAGTTCACTATACTGATTCCTACCACTCTGCCATCTAGGCTCTACCTCTGCTTAGCTTTTAAAGCTCTTTACAACTGATATGTCCCTAATCGCTATCTTTCTAGCCACAATGAACATTGCTGTCCCTCCTGTACTCCAGAATTCAGAAAAATGGGCTTTCTCTCTGACCCTCACATGCAACACTTCATCTTCCATCTCTCTGTTTATGCAATGACCATCTCTTCATTCCTGAACTTCACCTCCTCCTCACTTCTGCCTTATCGAGTCCTTTTCTCCTTTAAGACATGGCTTGACCACTATCTTTTGTTTCAAGTCTTTCCTGATCTCCCTATCTCCTAGTGTCCTTCACATACCACCTTTCATTTAACTACTTTGTACAGATTTGTACTTATTTATATAGATTTGTGTTATATGTGTTTATATGTACTTGTCTTCCTCATTAAAATGTAAAGTCTTTTTGGGTAGGGATTATCATATTCTTTGTATTTGTATTCCCAGTGCCTAGTTGAATGTCTCATACATAGTAAGTGCTTAATACTTATTGATTATTATTATTAATTTTATCCCTTGAATATGAGAAAGCAGTGTGATAAAGTAGACACCTGGCTTTCCATCTGCCTCTGCCCTTATTAACTTGTGATCTTGGGAAAGTTGCTTCACCTGGGAAGACGTGAGTGAACTAATTTGGAATTAAGTGAGTAGAACCAGGAGACTAATTATGCTGTAATTATTGTAAAATATTACAAAAATGAAAATTCTAAGATTTAAAAATTCTGATCAATGTAATGGTCCACTAGGAGTCCAGACTAATAATGAAGAATGCTGCCTACCTCACAACACAAAGGTGATGGATTAATATGCAGAATAAGACATACATTTTTGGACCTTGTCAATGTGTGAATTTGTTTTGCTCTCTGCTTATTTGTTACTATGGTTTTGTACTTTTTTTTCCCACTGGGTGGGGGAAATGGGTGGGAGAAAAAAAATAAGTGCTTAATAACTGAAACTTTTTTTTTTTAAGAAAAGGAAGCTATTTTTTTGCGGGGCCTCAGTTGCCTCACTTGTAAAATTAAGGGATTGATTTATATGCTCTCTAAAGTCTGTTTAAGCTCTAGAATTCTATGCGGACCAGGGTTATTTTCATGACCAAAGAAGAATAACTAAATAAGCTCTCTAAGCTTTAAAGAGGATGAAATGCTCTATTTTTTTTTCTTCTCATGACATCTGCCAGACATCGTGCATTTTTAGAAAAAGAAGATATTATTAAAAATAACTTTCTCACTGGGGCTCAAAATAGGGCGATATCAAATAAATGCAAAACAGGAGGGCATTTAAACAGACAGCAGTCTTAAGCTGGTTCATGCTACACTGTGCATCTATAGAAGCAACTTTAAATTTCACTCCTCATAAAGACTCCCTGGAGGCTTCATTACGAGGGTCTTTTAAAGGGGCCCAGTCATCTTTTGGGCCCTTGTTGGAATGCTTCTTGCCGACCGAGGTCATGGGAAACACAAGTAATTTTTTATCAATCTGTAGCGGTTCACAGAGAATGTGTGGTTGGAACCCTGCATTATCTTGAAAAATGTGAAAGTCGACAAGATAGCGTACTAGTGTTCATAACTCTGCAGACTGCTCTCAAATAGCTGCAGTCAGCACTGTAAAATAATATTCTGTACAAATAGAGAAAAAAGCTGGTGCTTTTGCTGAGAGGATGTATAAAGGGATTAATTCCAAAGGTTTATATACCTAGTCTCTATAGACCAAAAGGAGATCCCATTTGGTAAGTAATGGACATACAATGTGGTCTTTTACCTTAAAAAACAAATGCTTTTTTATGTCTGGTAACAAAGAAGAATTGGGTAACATAAATGAACTGTCTCCAATTTCCAACTGTTGTTATCTAGACTGGTGAAGGCTTGTTCTAAAAGCAGGAAAGCAATATTCCATAATATAGAGTGAGCTGAGAAATTGATCATCTGTAGCTATGTTAACCTTCTAGCTAATCTGACAGCCAGATTCCTGAATAAAAGTGACATATATACATATATATGTGTATATATATTTTTTGCCTCAAGATCTTCATTTCAGAGCCTTCTCATGTAATAACTTTTCCTAAGAGTTTTCTTCCTACACATTGGCAAAATTTTCTTTTAGGTAAAATAAGTCTCAGCTATAATGAACAATCTGTGCATCAGCAATGGTGTTGAAAGATTTTTTTTTTTAAAGGAAGAATTTTGGTACTTTAAGAGATTGCACGGAGGTGTCTAAAAGGGAAGGAAGTGCCAAATACATCCAGGAAAGGCTTTCCTGTAGAACTCCTATATGGGGTAAAATTCTTAGGTCAAAGTCCTATTAAAAGGCAATGCTAAGCCTGGTAGGACTAAAATTAGAGCAGCCAGCTGTGTTTTGGTTTGGAGGCTTATGTCATTACCCACTGCTGATGTGATCGGGTATCTAGTACAGAGATTACCAGAATATACAGGAATGCTCCTCTGCTGGAGGGCTTTAAGCCTCCTCTTCCACTTCGGACAACCAATAAGGGCCCAGGGAAGGCCCGGGTCAAACAGCACAATGCTGGAACAGGCCTGTTCTACGATAATGCTGATTAAATGATTTTAACATATCCTTCCCCAAGGGAAGCTAATCAATTTTTTGAAATTGTGAAATTGGCTCATTGTCTTATGGTTAACTTTGCAGTAATCACTTTTCCTTAGCCTCAGTTAAGGAGGAGGACCCAGGGCCGGTGGAAGAGATTTCTGAGCCAAAGAGTAATAGGGCCTTCTGGTCTATACATAGCAAGCCTCTTTTTAACCAAAACTTTTCTTTGACATTTTTGAGCCCATCTTTCCTGCTACCTATAGTCCTGGAATCTAGAGGATGAAAGTAAAACAAAGACAAAGCTTTAGCAAGGACAGAATCTACCCAGATCTCCAAAAAACTCAGAACAGGCGGCCAGACTGGTAGCAGAATCAAGCCAAAAAGCTTGCTGAAGGAGCACAGGTGTTTAAGAAATAAAGCTTGACTGTGGAAGGAGAGGGTGGGAGGATGACTCAGGGCCACATTTATAATTTTTATCTTGAGGAAACCCCAGAGGTTAGGTGACTTACCCAAGATCACAGAGGTAGCTAGTGACAGAGTGGAGACTCAAACTCAGGATACCATCCTTCCAGTCATCCAGGCTCACAAAATAGGTATCATCCTCATCTCCTCACTCTCTCTCACCCCCAAGCCTCATATCCAATCCATTGTCAAGACTCATAAATTTTACCTCATATCTGGACTACTGCAATAGCCTGGGGGTTGTACTGCCTGCCTGTCACAAGTCTCTTTCCACTCTGGCTCATCCTTCACTCCATTGTCAAAGTGATCTTCTTCTTCTTTTTTTTTTTAAATCTAATTTTTTTTTTTTGGCTAGGTAATGGGGTTAAGTGACTTGCCCAGGGTCACACAGCTAGTAAGTGTTATGTGTCTGAGGCCGCATTTGAACTCAGGTCCTCCTGAATCCAGGGCTGGTGCTCTATCCACTGCACCACCTAGCTCCCAAAGCAAGGCTTCCTAAGCTTTTTCCACTGGCACCCCCTTTTGCATTTTGGCAGCATTGGCTGGTGTTGCACGGCCTGAAGGCATGTGCGGTGCAAAGTGCACATGCTGTGTGTTCAGAACCAACGCTGCAGTGAAGTTGAGCAATGCAACACAAGTGAGTGCTGCCAAAAACATCTTGAACTCATTACGCATTTGATTTTTAATTAACTTTTGGTCATTGCACATTCAGAAAACTTTTACTGTTGCCAAGTTTTGCAACCCAGAGTTTCAGAAGCGCTGTCTTACAGCATGGATTTGACCATGCCATTATCCTGCTAAACAGATTCCAGTGGTTCCTTACCACCCCTAAATATAAAATCCTGTGTGTCTGGTGTTCAAACCTCTTTATAACCTCCCCTCTTCCCCTTTTCCAGTCTTCTTACATCTTACACTCCACCCCATAATCTTCAACCCAGTAACACTGGCTTCCTTGCTGTTCCTCAAAAGAGACACTCCGTCTCTAGAATTCAGGCCTTTTCACTGGTGGTCCCCCATGTCTACAATGCGCGCTCTCTCTCTCTCCTCATCTCTGCCTCCTGGCTTCCCTTCCCTTCTTTTCAAGTCCCAGCTAAAATCCCATTTTCTCAAGAAGGCCTTTCCAGATCCCTCTTAATTCTATCTTCCCTCTGTTTATTATCTTCAATTTGTCCTGTATACAGTTTGCGTGTACGTAGTTGTTTGCATATTGTCTCCCCCATTAGACTGTGGCTCCATGAAGAAGATATGTATCATAGTAGCAAATTATTCTGCCAAAAAAATAAAAGGTGGGCTATTTTCAAAGAGACTGATGTGGCTGTACAGGGAACTCTCAGATGAACTAAAATTTTTTTGTAAAGATATAACAAAGAAGAGAGGCAGTGTGGTGTAACTGATAGAGCGCTGGACTTGGAATCAGGAAGACCAGAGTTCAAATAGCACCTCAGACAACTAGCTTTATGACTCTGGGTAAATTATTTAACCTCTTTGGGCGTCAGTTTCCTCATCAATCAAATGATGGCATTGGACATGATGACCTCTCATGTCTCTTCTAGATCTTAATCTATTATTCTGTGATTCTATAAGCAAAGGCTTTTAGCTGAGGTCGAATGGTTGAAAAGTTGAAATGGTGATAGAAGAGCACTGAAAAAGCTAAACCCTGCTCTGGCCCTGGAGTCAGGAGGACCTGAGTTCAAATCTGGCCTCAGACATGTAACACTCACTAGCTCTGTGACCCTGGGCAAAGTCACTTAACCCCAATTGCCTCACCAAAAAAAGCAAAAAGAAGAAAAGAAAAAGAAAAAGCCAAACCCCAGAGAAACGGTAAACAGAAAGAGCTGGGTACTCTCTCTTTTTTGGGCTGATGCACAGTGAAATGCACTATGTACAAAGTAACAGCAATATTGTAAGATGATCAGCTGTGAATGACTTAGCTGTTCTCAGTAATACAATGATCCAATAATCCTCGGAAGGACTTAGGATGAAAAATGCTATTTATCCCCAGAGAAAGAAGTGATGGTGTCTGAATACAGATGGAAGCATACTTATTTTTACTTTCTTTATTTTTCTTGAGTGTTTTTTTTGGTCTATGTTTTCTTTCACAACATGACTACTATGGATACGTTTTACATGACTACATATGTATAACCTACATCAAACTGCTTGCCTCTTCAATGAGGGGTAGTGGGGAGGGAGAGAATTTGGATCTCAAAGTTTTAAAGGTGAACGCTGAAAATTGTTTTTACATGTAAGTGGGGAAAGATAAAAAATAAAATGCTTATAAAAAAGATAAAGCTATATTTCAAGGAGGCAAAATAAAATATAAAGAAAGGACAGGATTGCTGTCTGGAGTGGCTGGGATGATTAACCGATTAATAAGCATTTGTTAAGTGCCTACCATGTGCTATCCTCAAGGAGCTTAAATTCTATGAGGGAAACTAGGGATAGTCAATTTTCAACATTCAGAATTTCAAGCACATGTATGATTTTATTAGTAACCTCCTTTTCACATTGCATTGGCAGCCGTGCATATTTGTGGCTATGAGCACCTAGACTAAAAAAGCGATGCATACTAGCTTGTGGAGTGGCTGATATCCTAATGATGCATAAAGCAGATGTTGCTGATGGGTTACTTCATGCTGGTGTATCCTTCACACTCTCCAATGCCATCCACCAGCCATGAAGGACAGAGTGTCAGAGGTGATGTCAAGACCTTGTCAGTCTTGGTATCTCCCGACAGCAGTGACTAAAGTCCCAGGAACCTCTCCGTTGGTTTTCAGATGGTGGTCAAGTTAGAGAGGTTTATAGTTGTTAGTATATAGTTCAATGCCAGAGCAGAAGGTGAGATTCAGGTTAAAAAAAAAATTTTTTTTTTTTTTTTGCTTTTTGGTGAGGTGATTGGGGTTAAGTGACATGCCCAAGGTCACACAGCTAGAAAGTGTTAAGTGTCTGAAGCCACATTTGAACTCAGGTCCTCCTGACTCCAAGGCTGGAGCTCTATCCACTGCGCCACCTAGCTGCCCCCAATGTTTTTTTTAAGCATTTAATCTGCTATACAGTATTTATGGTACTGTAGATTTCATGTGTTATGAAAAGTAAACACGGTATTGTCTGAAATAAATTTTTTTTTTAATGAGATGATAGCACAAAAGATCACAGAATTCTAGCGAATTATTTTTGAGAAAAAATGTTATGCAAGTTACCAGTCTTATTTTGTGTACTGCATTTTAAGGGTTATTTCATAGTTACTGTGTTAGGAAAAGTGCTTATTATCAGAATTAATGTTTTGTCATAAAGAACTATATGCATAAAAGTGTATTTTCAGCAGTCGCCAGTGAAAGATCACAGTTTTTGATGGTCACAGGAACCTAACCCCTTATTTCCCATAGGTTTAATGTATCCACATTCGTGTTTTTGACTTCTGTACCGTTTTCTAGGAATGTCTCCCCTGTGAAAGTCAAAAATAAGATTGCCTATATATGCAAAAATGAGGTGGTCTGAGGCACCTTCTAGCTGTGTGATTCTGGGCAAGTCACAACCTCTCTCAGCCTCAGTTTTCTTATCTGTAAAATGGGGATAATGATAATAATACTATCTCCAGGGTTGTTGTGAAGATAAAATGAGGGAATTTTTGGGAGAAGATCTAGTAGTTGGAGGGATCAAAAAGGGCCTCATGTAGCAGATAGCCCTTGAGCTGAGCTTTGAAGGATGCAGGGATTCTAAGAGTCAGAGGTAAAGGAGGAGGATATTCCAGGCTTGGGCAGAAAACCTGGGCAAAGGCATGGAGATGAGAGGCAGGAAGCCTTGTTTGCGGGACAGCAAGTAAGCCAATTTGGCTGAAGAATACATAAAGGGGAGTAATATTTTAATAAGTCTTGAATTTTTTTGTAAAATGCTTTAAATGTCAGGGATGTTGGTATTTTATCTTACAGACATCAGAAAGCTTCTGAGTCTTCTCAAGCAGGGGCATGCTACAGGACCGCAAACTGCAAACTTAAGCAATTGATAAACTATCCAAAAAATGACTTTTTTCAAGAACTTATGTTTGGTATCATTACACTTTCAATAAAGAGTTCAATTATTTTGCAGGGTGTATGTGTGTGTGTGTGTGTGTGTGTGTGTGTGTGTGTGTGTGTAGGTAATGCTCTTCAAGTTAGAATAAGTAAGACTGAAATGATAGCAAAAACGACAACAGGACAAAACAACTCTATTTCCAATTTTTCCTTTTCTTTTCTTTTTTAAAACCGGAAAGAATGATATACAAACTGCATGGCAGGGATTCGAAACCAAGGATAAAGTGAGGAGATCATTAAGAGAGCACCTACCTACCCTTGATGAATTCAAGTCACTTGATATGCATTAAATCCAACTCAAGGTAACTTCAGTTGTCATCACTGAATGGCTGGCAGTGACCTCTGAGGAACTATGGAGAATGGAAGAGGTGATAATGGACTAGAGATGAGCAAGTTTGCCAGTTTTCAGAAAAGGGAAGAGGGTGGATGCTTCACATTATGGAAGTGGAAATGTGAAGACAATTCCTGTCAAAATTCTAGTGCTCATTATTAAAGAGATGGTTCATGAACACTTAGGAAAGTAAGCAGCATTTACCAAGAACCAGCATTGGATCATGAAGAACAAGTCATATGTACTTGATGGTAGACTACCCTGATACCCCATACAATCCAAATGTCCACTTCTGAAAGGGCTGTGCGATACACGTAACAGCCTCCTAACTGGTCTTCCTAACTCAAGATTCTCCCTTCTCCAATCCATTCTCCACACAACTGTCAAAGTGATATTCCTTTTTTTTTCTTCTATAGAATTCTTTATTTCTTTTATTTTTTTTAAAGGGTATTTAATTTAGTATTTTATTTTCTCCCAGTTACATGTAAAAACATTTTTTAACATTTGTTTTTTTAAAACTTTGAGTTCCCAAATTGTCTCTCTTCCTCCCTCCCCACCCCGCCTCATTGAAAAGGCAAGCAATTCAATATAGGTTATACATGTGTAGTGATGCAAAACATATCCGTAATAGTCATGTTGTGAAAGAAAACATAAACCAAAAAAAATTCAAGAAAAATAAAGAAAGTAAAAAAAAAAAAAAAGAATGCTTCAATCTGTATTCAGACACCATCAGTTCTTTCTCCGGGGATGGATAGCATTTTTCATTGTAAGTCCTTCGAAGCTGTCTTGGATTGTTACATTGCTGAGAATAGCTAAGTCATTCATAGCTGATCATCTTACAATGCTGCTGTTACAAAGTGATATTCCTTAAGCAAAGGTTTGACCATGTCACTTTTCTGTAATCAATAAACACCAATGGCTCCCCATTACTTCTAGGACCAGTTACAAATTCCTTGGGTTGGTATTTAAAGTCCCTCACAATTTGCCTCCAACCTATATTTTTAGGCTTATTATATATTATTCTGCTTTATCCATTACTCTATAGTGCAGCCAAACTAGGATTCTTGCTATTTTTAAACAAGATGTTCCATCTCCTATTTCTGTGCCTGGAATGCATTCCTTCCTTACCTCTTCCTGTCAGAATCCCCAGTTTCCTTCAAAACTGCTACCTCCTACACGAGACTTTTCCTGCTCCCCCTTGCTGTGCCTACACTAATTGCATACATGTTGTTTTCTTTGATAGAAGCAAGCTTGAGGGCGGCTACCATTTCTTTTCTGTCTGTATCTCCAACACCTAGCACAATGCCGGGGTTCAGTCGGTACTTAAAAAAATGTTTATTGATTGATTCTTGACTTTTCAGTCTTCCTCACACCCCATGTACAATTAGTGATGTCTTATTGATTCTACCTCCACATCAACCTTCAAATAAATCCCCTTCTCTCCAGGCACACCACAACCACCTTCGTCATCTGTCACCTGTGCTATGTACTCGTCTAATTCATTCACCTGCCTCAAACCTCTAAGCCATAATCCAGAAGGCTGCCAAACTGATATCTCTAAAGTACAGGACCGGTCATAACTCACCTGTTCATCAACTTTCAGTGACTTCTTATTATTTCCAGGGAAAAAAATTATAAATTTGTGTTTTGGCATTTAATCCCTTCTCTGCCTGCAGCCAACCTGTTCAGGCTTCCCCTTTCAGGCAAGCTTCAGTTTGGCTATACTGGCCTACTGGTTCCCTGTGTACACCATTCGATCACCTGCCTCCTCATCTTGTCATAGAATGCTGACCCTATGCCTGGAATGCCCTCCCCTCCTCACCTCTGACTTTGGTCTCCCTAGTTCTCTTCAAGGGTCAGTTTAACTGTTACTACCTACAACAGGCCTTCCTTGAGTCTACTGTTAGTACCCTTCCTCCAAATTAATTTGTATTTATTTTGCATACATTTTTCTGTGTACATGTTGCATCCCTCCAATAGAATATAAGCTTCTTGAGGGTAGGGACTATTTCAATTTTGTCTCTGTATCTCCAGTGCCCAGCAGAGGCCCTGTTACATAGTAGGTGCTTAATAAATGCTTGCTGAATTGAATTGAATTCAATCCTGCAATGGTCAGGTCATACGTTAAATTTGAGCAGCCCCAGTTTAGTGAAGATATGAGCAAACCAGGGGAGTCAACAAGCATTTATTGAGTTGGATTATAAGGAAAGCTGAGCGCTGCAGAATTAATGCTTTCAAAGTGTGGTGTGGGAGAAGACTTTTGAGAGTCCCCTGGACAGTAAGGAGATCAAATCAGTCAATACTTAAAGAAATTAATTCAGGTTATTCACCGGAAGGTTACACATGAAGCTGAAGCTTAAATACTTTGCCACATAATGAGAAGACATGACTCACTGGAAAAGACCCTGATGTTGGGAAAGACTGAAGGCAAAAGGAAAAGGGGATGGCAGAGGATGAGATGAATAGACAGTGTCATAGAAACAATGAACATGAACTTGGACAGACTTTGAGAGACAGTGGAGGACAGAAGGGCCTGATGTGCTATGGTCCATGGGAGTACAAAGAATCAGACACAAAGTGAACACCAGTAATGTCCCATGCATTGTGCTAACTGTTGGGAATACAAGAAAGGCAAAAACAGTTCCTGCCCTACAGGAGCTCACAATCTAATGGGGGAGACAACTTGGAAACAATTATTTACAATTAAGATACAGAGTATGAATAGAAGGTAACCTCAGGGAAGGCCCAGCATTAAGGGAGACTAGGAAAGGCTTGTTGCCAAAAGCAAGACTTTAGTTGAGGCTTGAAGGAAAAGCCAGGGAATCCTGGAGAAGGAGACAAGAATTCCAGGTATGGAGGACAGCTAAATAAGGTGCATAGGACAGTGAAAAGTCTTGAAACCATGTCATAAGAAGATTAGCTGAAGGTCCTAGGGACATATTAAACCATGGTTACATGGTTTTAAGAGTATCCTGAAATGTTTCAAGGGCTATAATGTACAAAAGGGATTAGATTGTTTTCCTTAGTGCCAGAGAGCTGAACTATGAGCAATAGGAAAAAATCATAAGAAGAATTGTATTACTGTAACAATGACACCAAACCAAACCTCCCTAACAATTAGTACTATTTGGAGTTGTATTCTGTAAAAGACATTCATGCTTCAGGGATGGGTTGGACGAGATGACTACTGAGGCACTTTCTTGTTCAACAAGTCCATGATTCAAGTGCTTACACTATTGATATTCATTGTAATTTGGAGAGGAAGGGAGTTATCATCGGAAGCATATAGCATTAGAACAGTAATCAGAATGGAGAATAATGTATATAAAGACTTGAAACGGTGACTTCTACGTGTATGTTTCAAAAAAAAAAAAAAAAAAATTGGAATTGTTATTTTCTTGTGCATTCATATTGCCCTCAAACACTTAACTTACAAGCACAATCAAGAATAGTTTATTACAGATTTTTGAATGAGAAACAAGAGTGGAATGTCTGGTAACAAGTAAGTTGTATATAAGAATGTGTAAGAGGTAACAGACTTAGTAAATTTATGATTAGTTATAATGGTATCAGAATGTCACCAACCCATATGACATTTCAGTACTTTTAGGAATAGCTAAGACAACATAATCACAATTTTTTTTTATTTCTGCAGTGGCTTACAATGGAATCAGATAACTAGAGAGATCATTAAAAATCCAAGATGGGGACCTGAAGTAAATAGCACCTGTACTCCCTGAGACAGAAGAGTCCTGAAATTCTCTGAAGATGCCCACTTTCTTTTACTGGGAGTCAAAAAGATAAGTAGCTAATGACTTCACCTCCCAAAGGGTGAATTACTCATTCTCTACCTGTATTGCCACAAATATATCTAAATCGATATCTATATCTATCTATCTATCTATCTATCTATCTATCTATCTATCTATCTATCTATCTATCTATCTATATATACACATATCTCCCCAATGGCTGCAGGCTGTCATTTAAAATTAAGTTATGATAGTCCTATACTCACTACTATCACAGAAAGAACAGTGTTAATAGGAAACAAATACATATGAACAACTTCAAGGCCACCCTGATATCTGACCACTTCCTAATGTCCACTTCTCAAAGTGCTATGTAAAACAGGGTAGCTATAGTCTTATGTTTGTTGTTGTTGTTGTTCTGAGGTAGTGTAGGAGGTAAAGGTGGAAAGCAGACATGCTCAATACTAAAAGTACCAGGGGATAAAAATTTCTCTCTGGTTTCTCAGATGACATAGTGGGACACCATGAACACATGCTTTTTTTCCTTACCAATATAATTAGACACTAATCTTTCTCTTGCTGTGGTGTGAACCCTAATGGGTAATGGAAAAAGACATCTGGATCAAGAATGGGGAGATCCAAGAACAAATTTCGGCAGGTAGTAACCAAAAATGTTGCACTGGCTAAAATCTACATAAGCAAGGCAGATATTCTTTTGCTAAGGTTTTCTATTCTTTCTTTTACAACAATCAACCAGCACGAATTTGTTTATTAAGTCAATCAATCCACAAGCATGTAGTAACAGTTCACTATGTGGCAAGGCACCATGCTAAGCATTAAAGATACAAATGCAAAAACATAGCCCCTATCCTCAAGAAACTCACAATAAAATGGTGGAGGCAAAATGCGAATAATTACATACAAAGAAGATTTATAAAGAGTATATGTATTGTAATCCCAGAGAGAAGGCACTAGATAGGAACCTGAGGGGTGGGCATGAAATGTCTCTTGCAGAAGATGGGGTTTGATTTGAGTCATGAGGGAAGCCAGGAGGTGGAGGAGAGGAGAGAGGGCATTCCCAGCATGGAGGACAATAAATACTTGTAGTAAGAAGGAGTGTTGAGTGTGAGAAACAAGTAGGCTAGGGTAGTTGGACTGTAGAATGTGTAGAATAGAGGAAAATATAAGAAGCCTTAAAAGACAGAAGAGATCAGATTGTGAAGGGCTTTAAATGCCAAACAGAGTATTTAACATTTGGTATCGGAGGCAATATGGAGCTACTGGGACTTGCTGAACAAGGGGTGATATGTCAGACTTTAGTTAAATCACTTTGGTAGCAGAAAGGAGGATGGACTGAAGTGGGGAGAAACTTGAGGCAAGGAGTTCACTGAAAAGGTTATTGTAATAGCCAAGGTGAGATTTCCATAAAACCTGTACTAGAGTAGTGACTATGTGACTGGAGAAAAAGGGAAATACTAGGGTGATGATGTAGATGAGAAAAGACAAGGGTTGGCAACAGACTGGATACGGTGGGGTGAACCTGGGTGAGGAGTCGAGGGCAACACTAAAGTTGCAAGATTGGCTGACTCCAGGGTGTTGCCCCAGAGACTAAGAGGAAAGTTGGGAAGAGGAAGGATTCGGGGGAAAAGATAATGAGATATGCTTAGGGCATATTAAATTTGAGATGCCTACAGGATATCCAGTTTGAGATGTGCAAAAGGCAGCTGGTGATAGAGGAGTTGTGCTCAGGAGACAGATGATGACGAGATATAGAGATCTGGAAATCAATTTCATAGAGATGATAATTGAACCTATGGGAGATGATGAATTCATGAAGTGAGATAGTACTGAGGGAAGAATATGCCAGGTATCTGAGATACAAATACAAAAAAGAAACAAAAAAATCTGTACTCTCAAGGACAAAGGGTGTCCCTATTACTAACCCTATATATATGTGTGTGTGTATATATTTACTTTGGCATTTTGATGGATCTGTAATTTCATCTGTGTGGATGCTTCCTACCTCAATGAAGATCATATTATCTCACGCAATGGGATTCTTGCCCGTGTTTTCCTACAGACGATCTACCCAATGCAGCAGAGGCCTCCTTCTTGTTCTTTTAGTATCACTTTTTAGTATCACTAAATAGTACACTTTTTTAGTATCACTTTTTAGTATCACTAAATAGTACATTTAGTACAAATATACCATATCTAGGCTACTTATCTACTTAGTCTCATTTTGATTATATAATTCTATGCCAGTTATACATTTCCTTGATACTGAGTCAGTATGGTATAGTGGAAAGAACATCTGAATGTGGATAGCATTTTCCATCACGAGCCCTCTGGAGATGTCTTAGATCCTTGTATGGCTAGAAAGGGTTAAGTTTATCAATATTAGTCATTGCACAATGTGGCTGTTATTGTGTACAATGTTCTCTTCGTTCTGCTCACTTCACTCAGCATCAGACCATACAAGTCTTTCCAGGTTTTTCTGAAGTTTGCTTGCTCATCTTTTCTTACAGCACAATAGTATTCCATTACATTCATATACCACAACTTGCTCAGCCATTTCCCAACTGATGGGCATCCTCTCAATTTCCAATTCTTTGCCACCATAAAAAGAGCTGCTATGGATATTTTTGTATATGTGGGTCCTTTTCCCATTTGTATGATCTCTTTGGGATATAGCCCTAGAAGTGCTATTGCTGAATCAAAGGGTATGCACATTTTGATAGCTCTTTGGGCATAGTTCCAAATTGCTCTCCAAAATGGCTGGATCATTTAACAACTCCACCAACAATGTATTAGTGTTCCAATTTTCCCACATCTTCTCCAACATTTATCATTTACTTGTTTTGTCATCTTGGTTAATCTGATAGGTGTGATGTGGTACCTCAGAGTTGTTTTGATTTGTATTTCTCTAATCAATAGTGATTTAGAGCATTTTTTCATATGACTATAGATGGCTTTAATTTCTTCATCTGAGAACTGCCTGTTCATATTCTTTGACCATTTATCAATTGGGGAATGACTTGTATTCTTATAAGTTTGACTTAATTCTCTATATATTTTAGAAATGAGGCCCTTATCAGAGACACTGGTTGTAAATTTTTTCCCCCAATTTTCTACCTTCCTTCTAATTTTAGTTGCATAGGCTTTATTTGTGCAAAAACTTTTCAATTTAATATAATCAAAGTTATCCATTTTGCTTTTTGTAATGTTCTCTATCTCCTGTTTGGTCATGAATTCTTCTGTTCTTCATAGATCTGATAGGTAAACTATTCCTTGCTCTCCCAGTTTGCTTATAGTATCAGCCTTTATATTTAAATCATGAACCCATTTTGACTTTATTTTGGTATATGGTGTGAGATTTTAGTCTACGCCTAGTTTCTGCCATATTCTTTGGAAAGAACATCTGGAACCAGAACACTTGTGCTAAATACTGGCTCTGCTATTTTTGTTTTACGCTTATGATCTTGGGCAGGTTACTTAATCAATCGATATGTAAGTAACTACTATGTGCAAGGCACTGTGCTAAGTCCTGGGGATATAAAAAGAGGCAAAAGATAGTCCCTGACCTCAAGGAGCTTGCAATCTAATGGAGAGACAACACGCAAACAAATATACAAAGCAAGCTATACACAGGAGAAATAGGAAATAATTGAAAGAGGGAAGGTACTAGAATGAAGAGAGGTTGGGAAAAACTTCCTGTAAAAGATGGAACTTTAGTTGGGACTTAGTGGAAGCCAGGGAAGTCAGTAGGCAGTTGAGAAGGGAGAGCATTCTAGGCATGGTGAACCTCAGTTTCCTCTTCAATAAAATGAGGGAATTATACTGGATTATCTTTGAGGTCTCTATGATTAAAGCACAGAGTCGAAGCTGGACAGGATGTTTGAAGACATCTAGCTCGACTCTTCATTTTACAAGTCAGGAAACTGAGGTTAAAGAAGGTAGGCAACCTGTTCAAGGGCATACAGGTAGTGTCAGAGCCCAGTTCCTCTACTTCTAAATCTAGTCCTCTTTCCACCATATCAGAGACTATGACCCATGCTTTTACATCATGTCTTACATACAAGTTATCCTTGGCAATAGAGCACAATCTAGATGTCTCGAACACAAATGTCATCATGTTCGGATTATTTGTAATCTGAATTCTTCTGAGACTGCGTCATTCAATGATCTACAACCCTAACGCATCAAAGGGAAAATACTAGCTTTAAAGACATGGACTTTTGCAGCAGCATTCTCTACTGGGTTCACTGAAAGCACAGTACAATCTCTCCACATTATCCAGGCCTGCTTGAGAGGCAGATATAGTGGTGTGGCAGATATTAAGAGGACCTTTAAGCCAGAAAGACCTAGTTTCAAGTCCTATCTCTGACACCTCCAAGCTTTAGGATCCTGGTTAAATCACTTAAATTCCCAGTAACTGTACTCAACTTTCTAAGATTTTAAATTGTGGAGAAGGCGCCAATCTGCTTTGGCAGAGGGAATTTCTTTACCTGCATCCCTTTACCAGTGAAATCACAGGTTCAGTCCTTATCTCTACCCAGTCCTCTCTCCTTCTCCTTAATTCCAGGCACCAGAAATGACTACCTGTCACTTCATTAGCTATCTGCCTTAATGAGATGACTGTCCAGATGCATATCATGATCTGGGTGATGTATTTTTCATCCACTTTCTTATTTTTTTTTTAAAGCAAATATGGCTTGACAGATCTGCTGCTTTGCTATAAATTTCAGCAAGGAGTCTTCAGACTTGATGTAAGCAGTGCAGTGTCATCTGAGGACAAGAGGATTTGAAGCACCTCATCATCCATAGAAGAACTGTCTTTTGTTCGGACTTTGTGCAGGATCCATTTCATGACACTGTTGAACAACCCTGGTGAAAATATCTCTCCATAAAACACTTCATTTTATAAAATCATAAAGACTTTGACAGCATAGTACAAGCTTTGGCAGGTTCTACTAACCTTGAAAATAGACTGTCATCCAAGGATCAGCTTATTTAAATTCAGAGAAGCTCACCACCAGAAGGCTGACCACCACATGCTACGATGTTCTTGCCCACAGCAACAAGGCACAGAATAAAGAATGCTGGATATTGAGTCAAAGGACCTGGGTTCAAATCCTCATTCTGCTAGTTACTATCCATGTGTCCATGACCAAGTCACTTAACCTATGTGGTCCTCAGTTTCCATTTCTGTAAAATGGAGGAGTTGGACCAGATGGCTCTGAAGGTCTCTTCTATATTTAAATCTGTAATCCTATGAAGATCATCTCCTAAAGCAGACAATATGCAGGGAATACTCATGGCAATAAAATCATGTATTGTGGAAGAACAGAAATATTAGAATTTTACATCTAGATGTATTATCATTTATAAGGGCAGGTAAGTTTATAGTCATTTAGAAATATATTGCCAGCTCTTGCTCTATTTCCAACCAAAATATAAAATTTAAAAACATTAGTATGTAATATTAACATAACACAATTAGAGCAAGCAACATTATACATTCTGGATTGTTTTTTTTTTTTTTCAGCTGCCATAAAGAATCCTTCAACGATTTTAAGCCACAGAATCTAACAATGTCTTAGATAAGAGGAAAAGATATTGTATACCTCAGTTGTGGGTACAACAAAGTAGTTAGTGGGAGCATTAGGGGATAATATTTAAGGGCCTTTCCAGCTCCAAAATACTATGATTTCTATCCTCCCCCTTCCACCTCCATCTCTTTTCTTTTAGAATGCCTCAGAGCTCACTCAGGGTCCTAGTTTGTTTTAAAATAACTCAATGAGTTGACAGACGGAGCTCCTGGAATTCTGCAGCCTGTGCTAGAGTCTACAGATGGGAAATTGCAGTCAGTTAAAGGGTGGTGCTATTACCATAGCACAATTTTTGAAAGCCTTTGGAAAAAAAAAACTGAATTAATTAGCATTCACCACAGGCACTAACCTTGTGTTGCAGTACTCCGGGACTTAGATAATAAGAGAATGCAGAATTATAATTTTCTGACTTTTAAATGACAACGTTTCGATTCATTAAAAATCTAGGTTTCTATGAAGAAGAAATTGTACCTGCTCCTTGACAATGCTCTCATACAATGGAATGACAGTGTTTTAAGCCATCATGAAACATATATTGAAAGAAGTCAAACACTACTAGCATCACTCTATATAGAATTAATTTTAGGTTACCTCTCTGATCTGCTTAATCCACATTTCTCTTCCAAGAAACTCCTGATGTAAGACTACAGGAGCTGAATTTAAATTAAATGCTATGGAGCCACCACACTTCCCTCTAATAAAAGGCTGGAGGTCAGAGTTTATCTGGAGAGAATGCACAAAAAGAGTTATGTTAGAACACTGTAACCTGAAACAGTTATAACTAGTATATTTTAGTGATGAGAGGAGACATTACTGTAACTGAAAAAGAATAAAGGACTTTTTAGATGAAAATGTTTTGTAGATGAATATTTTTAAATATACTAACCTTCAAATTCATCTGAAGCTATTTTTTCCCTCTTTATAACTCCCCTCTAGTTTTTATTTATTTTTAAAATTAGAGGCAAGGACTTGGTAAACATGTTTTCTTGATAAAATTCTACGTATTTTATAAATATTCTCCTCAAATCTGTTTGGTTTTATTGCAAGAGAAAAAAGTCACCCCTATCCCCCAAGAAAACTATATTCTCCAGTGAAATGCTTGAGTAGCATCTGTGAGATATATACTATTAAATATATTTGGAAATTACAGATATAAAAAAATGAACTTTGCAATTGCTAATCTCAGGGTGTTTGCTTTATTTTGCACATTAAAAAGTAGCAATTAGAACTAAAGCGTTTTCATTTTTCTCAATACACCACTAAACTTTCATTAACTTCTCTCAATTTCTAATTTTCAAGCAGCCATAAAGGAATAATAACAAAAACTTCCATCTTCTTGTGAATGTCCTTCCAATTTTGTGAATGGCAGCATTACTCATTATTTCATAATTTCCAGTAGTTCTGTCAGGAGCCACTTAAGGTAGTAGGAAAAGAAAGACATTCCAAATACAGTGTAAATAAATGGTGGGTTTTTTTTTTTATGAAAAGTACATCCTATCATGCTTTACTGTCTATATTATATAACAGACAATGATTAAATGATTGATGAATCTTAAGTACATGCTTAACATTTTTGAGACCTAAAAGGTCATTAAGTACTAAAAAGGTTTCCCATATGTCATTTTAGTTATTTGAACACTGGATAAAGAGAAAGGGTGTGCCAGTACCTTATGACTCATAGACATGTGCTTTCCATACTGAAATGCCATATCCTGGACCTCAGTATCATGCTTTGCTAATTCCATTGCAGCTTGGCAGCTTTTTGCTAGCAAGGCACTATGGGAGAGGAAAATCTGCTCCTTCCAAGTCGATATTCCGATATCATCTGTGATACAGTTTTCCTGAAAATGCAAC
This sequence comes from Vombatus ursinus, assembly GCF_900497805.2. Taxonomy (NCBI): domain Eukaryota; kingdom Metazoa; phylum Chordata; class Mammalia; order Diprotodontia; family Vombatidae; genus Vombatus; species Vombatus ursinus. The sequence goes on from NW_020940360.1 coordinate 34,665,612, forward strand.
AAAAGCCAAGATGAAAAAGCTTTAAAAATGTTTTTTTTTTTTTAAGTGGCTCAACTGTTTCAGTTCTTGAAGAATGATAGGACTAAGCAACAAACACTACGATCTATTTCTCACTTGCAGGTGATGAAAGACAAAAGGACAAGGGAATGATGAAAAAAAATCCTCTGGTCCTTCAGTATATGAAGCACAGATCATTTCATACAAATACACCACGGCCAGTTACTATATTAAGACACAGTAAAGGGGGTGTATATATAAGGGGCGATTGTGTGCTTTCGGGTAATCTATGGATACCTGATTTCATCTTTAAACTATAAAAACCATAAAGTTCAACATAAAGCAAACTGAAAAAGGACCATTATTTGAAGTTCAATCCTATACCACAAACTCACGTTAAAACTCTGCCCAACCAGAACCCTCAATAATTATTATTTTAAAAAAATACTAATTTCCACTTTGAAGGGAAGGAGCAAATAAGAAAATAAGCTTATACCAGGGATGTAACCCACTTCTCCTTTAAAAAAAAAAAAAGTCCTTTCTTGGAGGAATAGAAAGATTACTGGATTTAAAGTCACAAAGACCTGGATTCAAGAGCTCATCCTATCACTTATGGGGTCTGTGGTTTTAGGCAAAGCACTTAATATCTGTGAGCCTCAGTTTCTTCAGCTATAAAATATGGAAGTCAGATGAAAGGATGTCTAAGGTCACTTGTAGTTCTAGCATTCTGAGGCTATGATTTTATATTCTGGGCCTTAGCATATAATTCAGTTCAATCTTTTACAAACGGTGGAGAACTGTTAATTTAGGGTTGAGCTCTGGTGGTAAATTCAATTAATCTTTCCTATGCCTATAATAACAAAGTTGCATCATAAGTATTATTTTTGGTAGGACTATACTAATAATTTATGCTTTAGCATTTAAAAAGAGCTTTCCAAACATAATTCCTGAGAGGTAAGTAGTGCAAATATTATCCCCTTTTAACAGATGAGGAAATTGAGTCTTAAATAAAGTGACATTGGTGGCGGAGGCGGAACTCAAATATGAGTTTCTGTTTTCAAATCCTGTGTTTTCACCACTACTCAAAGTCATATAAGAGGGATGTTGTTCTATAAAAGTCAGTGTTTTGCTTTGTAAAATGAATGAAACACTTTCTATTGCTCAGAGCAGAAAGTCAGCATATTTCTCCTTTGAACATGAGGGAGAGAGGATTTCAATAAACTCATGATTATAAACATTTTTAATAAAAACTTCAAGCCATGCTTATCTCTTGTGTAATACATAGGTTTAAAAAAAAACCAGTAGTAAATAGTGATGAGTTGCCTTTACTGGCCCCTTTGTTTTTTTGTCTTTACTTCTCAGTCTGTATCTCACTTTTCCTCCCTCTATTCCTTTTCCTTTTTCTTCATCTCCTGCCTTTGTGGCAATTATAGAGAACTGAAGTCCATTTGAAAATTATTACTTGTTTCCTTTATTAAGAGCTTTATGTTCTTTGTTGTCAATTTTAAAAGCAGCTAAGTAGATATTCTCTATTTTGTTTAAAAAAATTCTACTAAACAATTTTTGGCTTCATAGTCCTCATTTCATTTTTCTGTGGGTCATCCACTCTCTACAAAAAGATTCCTCAGACCTAACACCTTCTAAAATGACAGTACTGTACAATTTGAATTCATGTTCAGAATAATGAACCTCAGACACTCTAAGATTTTTAATTATTAAAGAGTCACACATTCAGCATATGGAATTTGCCAAATCAGGAGACTATTACACTTGAGAAACTTTTAAAAATAAAGGATTTAAACATCTTCCAGAAATCCTCATTTAGTTTGAAATTTCAAAACTAGAATCTAACCATTGACTGGTTTATTGAAGTATTGTGGTATATTTATGAATAAGATCTAAATAAACACTATCACTTTCTAAAGCTATTATCTGTAAAGAAATTGGTAACAAATGAAATTTAATCCCTCCATTAATCTCTAATCTGTCTGTCATGTGTACATGCTAAAGGGTGCTAGGTTACAGGGCAAAAGAAAATATATGACTAATGGGAAATGTATCAGAATTCTGAAATGCAAAGAAAATGATGTGATGAGCATTACATTGAAATTCATTGTTTACTGACACTCCATTATACATTGTAGGCAGGAAGGTGATGGGAGCAAATATAATCTGGGTTTTATACGTATCTTGTAATATTGCATTAGATTTCTGTGCCATTTTACTAATATTTATTCTAGACTTGCTTTACAGAATACATGAAAAGATCACTAACAGCATTTATATTCAATGGAATTTCTGATTTTCAGAAAGTAACTGTGTATACCTACATACATTTTTTTGCTCCAAATTAAATTCAATTATTTCAATGAACAAAAATCTATTTTCTCTTTTTCCTATCTTCCCTTTCTTTTAAAACCAGTTCTGGAAGAACAGAAACACATATCAGCTAAGATTATGGTTTTCTGGAACACGATTAGGGGTCGGGTTCAGAAGAGTATCATTGAATAATTTAGGTAGCAAGAAAATTCCAACCATGGAAACCACTGGATTGTTCTCTTGCTCACATTTATTATACACTGGGATCAAGCAATAGATGAGAGGCATACAATGACCCAGCAAACAGGGAAATGGATGAAGGATCTTGAGATTTAAGGTCTCTACCACTGAACTGCTTTATAACTTTTTAACAAGTCGCTGACCTTATGCTCACACAGTTGCAAACCAGATAAAAGAACTGAAATTCAGAATGGCAGAACCATGTCTGAGGCACAAGAAGAAAGAAAAGAAGATTTTATGATGTGAATGGAAAATGGAACTTAGGTGAAAAGCTGTCGGAGGCATGAATTTAAAACAACCATCCAACGACAGACCCATTTCACAGGGACATAATAAGTCTGCGGCAGAGGTTATCTCAGAAGCCATTACCTTGAAAGATGGATAGGATGAAGAAATATACAAACACACATCTGTCACCTTGTAATACACCATTCTTAATAAAGAAGCTAATCGTGAAACTTTGAGCCTTTTCTTCCTTAAACCTAATACTGCTCTAATATTTTCTTCACAAATAAATGTTATAATTTACTAATTGCATACACACTTTGCTGAAAGTAAAATATGTCCAGACAAAATCATAATATATTCATACTTAACCATTTCATTTTAAAATGAATTTAAATTGTTTAAGACATCTTCCATATTCATGGTGGCTCCATTTTGAATAACCCTTCAGAGAGACAAATCTGTGAATAGGCTGGATTATATTCTATAAGCCCCTTCTTATAAGTTATTGAAGTAATAAGGCCAACAAAATTCCTAGAAAGGATTAGGTAGTGTTACTGGTGGATCTGGCATTAGGAAGACTTGAGTTTGAATCTTGCCTCACACACTTACTAACTGTAAGATGCTGGGCAAATCCCTTAACCTCTCTCTACCTCAATTTCCCTATCTGCTAAATGAGGGGTTTGATTCAATGGCTTCTAGGATTCCTTCCATATCTAAATCTATGAACCCATGAGCTGGAAGAATCTCTGGGATGGTTGCTTACTTTTATAGTGAGAATATCTTTGAACCCCAAATTGTGGTACATGGCCTAATTAAGGATTTGGGGATAAATTTATGTAAATTTATCCATATAACAGTAAAAGTATAAACTTTTAATCAGAGTTATGCATGTAATGAATCGTCTTTATCGAAAAGAATAAAATGAAAGCTACAAAATACATATTAGTTGATATTTATGTTATCATTTTCATCATTCATCTACATTTGAAGTTGATGACATATTGTTTTACTCATACTTCTTGGAAGAACTCAGCTTGTTTAATAATTGTATATTCTTTATTTTTTCAAATACTCCTTGACAAGGCCCTAAGAAAATCATTTGAGTTGCCAAGAGAGATTTCATAGTCTTGATAAGTATCTCAGTAACATGATTGTATATGTGCCTTTATGACTTATCACCACCAAAGTCCTTGACACTGTCAAATGGTTCAACCACAGAAACAGATAGGGTTTTATTAATGGAAATGACATTGAAGAAGATGTATTACCATTTGTTTGTCACTGTACCTTAAGGACAGTGGTCCTTTCTATCTGACTTTGGCTAAAAACTCCTGTATGTGTTTTCTCTTCCATTAGAATGTAAACTCTTGAGAAAATTGACTATTTTGCTTTTCTGTTTGTATCTCCAGCACTTACCACATTGTAAACTCTTAATAAATGCTTTTTCATTCATTCATTCATCTATCAGTAATTAGTCCTTCTGCTCATTGTTTTCTATTCACTAAGATATAGTAACTTGATATTCTGTGATGTTGCTTGATGCTTACTATGTCCTGCACTTTCTGATTCTCTTATAAAATAATAACAGTAATAACTAGCTAGTACTCATGTGGCGCCTTAAGACTTGCAAAACATTTTAAAAATATTATCTCATCTTATCCTCACAACCACTATGGGAGGTAGACACTACTATAATCACCACTTTACAAATAAGGAAACTGAGGTAGAGGTTAAGTGACTTGGCTAAGGTCACATAGCTAGTATCTGAGTAGGATCTGAATTCAGGTTTTCCTGAATCCAGATTCAGAGCTCCATCCACAGTGCCCCCTAGTTTCCTCTATCCTTTGTTTTAGAAGAAAGTATTTATGATATATTGTATAGGAGTGAGTTACTTAGATTGTCTAACATACCTTCTATTCTCAAACCTTTGCCACTCTTTCCAACACACCTTTTGCCCTATTCTCCTATGCCTGTCTTTGTACCGAAATCACTTAGTACTGAAGTATGTGATGACTTTGGAGAGTTCTGTGACAGAATTCTTCAACCTCTGGAATGGTTACTGGTATAGAACCCACAACTATCCTCAGAGTAATCTTTTTGCTTATGCTCATCATATACACTACAAGATGAGGTGACCAAGCATTCCATGTTTCTTGTTGCCTTTAGGCACATGAGGAAACCAACTCCACCAATTTCTTTGTTGGTCTCTAAAAACATGGTGTGGAGATGGTCAGTGGCACACAAAATTCAGAAGTACCTCCCTATTAGGAAGAAGTACCTCCCTATTAGGCTGAAAAGGCTTCAGATACAGTTAGTCAATCAGTGGACAACTCACTCATTCAGTCAAGAAGCACCATGCTAGGAGGTGCAATGGATAGAGCACTGGTCTTGGAGTCAGAAGGACCTGAGTTCAAATGCGGCCTCAGACCAAACACTTGACACTTACTAGCTGTGTGACCCTGGGCAAGGCACTTAACCCCAATTGCCTAAAAATAAAAAAAAGAAATTAAAAAAAAGAAGCATCATGTTAAATGTTTACTGTGTGCCAGGCACTGCTCATAGGCCTGAGGCCCAGCCTAGTTGAAGTTCTGAGAGACTCCTCACTAGGTTAACTGCAAAGTTAAGAATTTTCTAGCCCGAGTAAATCCTGAAAACCTTCCCTTAAGTTATAGAATTGCTATCTGCATCAATGGAAGTAACAACAAAACTGATGAAATCACAGATCTCTGAAATGTTTAGAATTTGTTGTTCAGTCGTTTTCAGTTGTGTCCATTATGGCAAAGATAACACGTTTGCTATTTCCTTCTCCAGTTCATTTTACAGATAAGGAAACTGAGGCAAATAGGGTTAAAATGACTAGTCCAGTGTCACACAACTCTTAAGTGTCTGAGGCCAGATTTAAACTCAGGAAAATGAGTCTTCCTAACTTCAGGCCCGGCACTCTATCCACCATGCCACCTAGCTGCCCAACAGTTATTCTTTACTAGAGGCACAGCGAAAAGAAGGCTGGACTTGGAGTCAGACAGATCTGTCTCTGACCCATACTGTCTGTATCACCCTAGGTAAGTCACTTAACCTCTTAGTGCTCTAAGCAACTCCAAGACTTTAAGTTGCAGAAAAAAAATGCCAACATTAGTAGGGGGTTTCCTTATTAAAGAGTTCTGAAAACCAGTGAAATCACAGATCCAATCCCTTTTCCTAGTCTTTTAACCTTTTTTATGTCAAGGACTTATTCTCAGAAAATGGTTTGTTATTACATTCATAATCATTTTTTTTTTTGAGGCAATCTGGGTTAAGTGACTTGCCCAGGATCACGCAGCTAGTAAGTATCTGAGGCTAGATTTGAACTCAGGTCCTCCAGACTCCAGGGCTGGTTGTTCCATTCACCAAGCCACCTAGCTGCCCCATCTGTAGTCTTTTAAATAATTTAAATAAGCAAACAAATTGTCTGATCTTTTGGGTAGTTTGTAAAACTCAAAGTATTATAGAAATATGATTTATTGTTAATACCAAATAAAATTAACTCTCTTTCAAGGTTGTCGTGTGGTGCTGACTAACTATTTGTATAGCTTGCATCCAAATTCTGCACAGATTTAAATTTAATACGATCCCTCTTCCAACAAAACAAAACCTTACACCAATCTGATCTGTCCTGAACTTGATGGCCTAACTAATCAAAAATGGCTACATTTAGCAACCATAACTTTTCTATCTTTTCTTTATTTCCAGCAGCCTTCACATCATGACCTATTCTGATGCAAGCTGCCATTCCTCCATCTCATCTGCAGTGTTTTACCTCATACTAAGTTTGCTTGTTTCTGTTCTCCTTTGAATCTAAATCATTCCTGAAGACAGCCACACAATAGGCTTTAATTCTGTACCAATTTCAACATTTTCATGTTCAATGGATGATTTAAGAGAGACTGTCTACTTCAAAGAAAAAAAGATGTCAGTAAAATTATAGGTATTTATCATTATCACCACCGCCATCATCAAAGTCTTGGATTTGTGACTGATGTTAGTGCTAACAGATGCCCAACAAGCAGTAAAACATGACATGGCATGTTTTATTAGCTCATTAATACATGCCTTGGGTATAATGTGAGGGACAAGGTTGTGAGTAAATGAACCAATAAAATATACCCTGGAGTATTTTAATGCTTTTATATAGCACTCAATGTTCCCTTTTTAAATATCTTAAAATCCACTTCTCATTTTTAAACACATCTATTCCAAATTTTTAACTTGGAAGAAAACAAAATATATTTCTTCTGTTTCCAAACTATCTGTGAAAACTTTAAATTTTAATTATCTTTCACTTCATAGAGTTAATTAAATCATGCATTCTTAGACCTCCTCTTCCATTCTACTAGTACTCCCTTCTATGTTTTTTAATTACTATATTTTGTCAAGCAATGGCTATTATGTGATGTGCACAGAGAGAATAATTTTCATACTCTGTATAGAGCCTTGAAGACCAAGCTGCAAACCTCAGCCTACCTCCCCAGCATCCAAAGGCAGGCCCTCACAACACATGCTAGTTCTAGTCAGGGCTCAGGCCCCCAGCTCTCCTGGCCTGGTTCCCTAGGTCCCCCAACCATGAAGCAAAGGTAGAAATACTGTGCTTGTGGGAGCTATGCTTTCTCAGGGAAACAGATTTGAGTGAATTTGTAAGAATCTACTACATTTCTAGGGAGATGTATGTGTGAGTATATTTAGAAAAAAAGAGGCAGAGAGGAAATAAGGGGCAGAGGGGGAGAAGAGTAGAAGGGAAAAATGAGAGGAGAGGCAAAAGGATAGAGGTGGAGGGAGGAAACGGGGGAGAAAGGGAGTAAGAGAGGGTTTTTTTTTCTTTTGTATTTTTATGTGCTTTAATTATTTTTTTAAAGAGAAAGTACTGTTTGGGGAGAACTGTATTGGAGTTAACAAACTGCAGATGCAAATAACAGGTTAAAAGAGACTGAACATGATGGAGCTGAGTGAATGAAAACAGAAGTATTAAAATCAGGAATATACATCACAAACTACTTATGAAAGTGGGAGTCAGGAACAGTTGCTGAATTCATTTTATACTCTTATTTAATGTTCACTTCCACTGCCAAAGCCTTTGTGGAGGCCTATGATACTTCACACCTGGATTCCTTCAACATCATCTTAATTAGTCTTCTTATTTCCATCTTTGATTCCCAAGCCATCGTATATATGACAATCTTATCAACAAATTTTCATTATGTTGAAAATTTACGGTGGCTCTCTACATACCATATCAAATGTGAACTCTTCAATCTAGTGTTTAGGGCCTTAGCACAAGGCTATTCTGAACACATCAGGTTTTTGACAAAGGCTCGCTGAATCTGAATTATTTTAGCTTACTGTCCTGATAGCTAAAAGTATTTAATAAGTCAATTTTATGTACAGCTATTTGCACAGGTCACTATATATTCATATATATGACATATGCAGCAGCTTACGTAATAGATGCTACGATAAATTACATGTTTCTAAGGCGATCATTAATATACCTAATTAAAGAGATAATCAAGGAAACTACATTTTGCTAAAAGGTACCATCAACAATGAAGTAATATCAATACTAAATATATACACACCAAATGGCACAGCATCCAAATTCTTAAAGGAAAAGTTAAATGAAAATAGACAGTAAAACTATAGTAGTGGGGGATCTCAATTTATCCCTTTCAGAACTAGATAAATTTAACCATAAAATAAATAAGAAAGGAGTTAAGGAGTTATATTCATCTATATGTTAGATGAATATAATTTTATTAAAGTTAGATATGATAGAACTTTGGAGAAAACTGAATAGGACTAGAAATGCAGAAAAGCAGAAATATTAAATGCACCCCTTTTGGACTATAATGCAATTAAAATTACATTCAAAAAAGAGTCTTGGAGGTATAATCTAAAAACTAATTGGAAAATAACCTAATCTAAAGAATGAGTGCCTAAAAGAATAAATCATAGAAATATTGATAATTTCACTAAAGATAATGACAACAATGAGACAACAAACCGAAATTTGTGTGATGCTACCGAAGCAGTACTGAGTGGAAAATGTATATTTCTAAACACTTATGTTAATAAAAGTGAGAAAAAGCAGATCAAGGAATTGGGCATATAATTTAAAAAAAACTAGAAAAAGAAATTTAAAATTCCCAATTAAACACCAAAATAGAAATCTTGAAAATCAAAAAGAGAGCAATAAAATTGAAAGCAGGATATTAACTGTAGTATATTGTGAACAAATACATGTCTTATCTCCAGAAACTAGAGAAAGGAAGCATGGTGAAGAACATTAGGGTGAAGATCAACATAGACAGAAATGGAAGTGATATTTTATCTGGACAGCTGTAGAAGTTTTCTTTCTTGTTAAAAACACAGAAATTAATAATTTAATAACTTGCCTTTATGATAACTTCATCTTTCAAAAGGCTAAGAAACCAATCTTTATTCTGGATGTGATTCTCACAAACAAGAATTAATTAGTTGCTAGAAGAGAAATTTTATGATAAACTTTGGGAGAAATGACCACCCCATCTTAGAATTTGTGACAGAGAGGGAAGTTTGATGTAGTCTGACATGTACCCTAGATTTTCGGAGAATGAATTTCAAAAGGTTTAGAGAATTCAAAAATTCATAGAATCTCATAATTACAAGGGATCCCAGAAACTCTCTGGTCCAACTCATATGAAAAAAAAAAAATACCTGCTACATTTAGCTTCATTTTGAAAAACTGAAGGGAAACACTAGAATAGGCCATTCCATTTTTATATAGCTTTAATATTTGGAAAATTGTCCTTACAGCTATCTGAAACGTATACCTCTACAACTTTCAACTACTTGCTCCCTCCAGGGCCAAGCAGAATAAGCCCAATCTTTCTTTGCAAATGCTTTTCAAATGCTTTTCAAATGCTTTGAAAAAACCATCATGCCTTCTCCCTCCCCACTCCCATACTAAGTATTCTCTTCTCCAAGCTAAACATTTCTGGTTCCTTCAAATGAGTCTTATATGGTATGGTCCCAAGTCTCCTCACCATTCTGGTCACCTTCTTCTACACGTGTTCCAGTTTTGTCAATATCCTTCCTGAAACACAATGTACAGAATTAACACAATACTCCATATGTGGTCTGATCAGGTCAGAGTACAGTGGGACTATAATCTTCCTTGTTCTGGACAGCATGATTTCTTAATACAGTCTAAGATATTATTATTATCATTATTATTAGTGTTATGTCACCCTGTTTACTCATATTGAGCTTGCAGACCACCAAAATCCCCAGATCTTTCCCATGGGTACTATTTGTATAACAACAACTCTCAATCCAGTATTGTCCAGGTTATTTTTTTAAACTCAATTGCAGAACTTTATATTTATGCATATTAAATTTTATCTTACTATATTTGGCTCTTCATCTTGAACTATTTAAAATCTTTTTAGATACTGTCTCAATCAACCAACAAATCAACTGCGTACTGTTAACATTGTTGAACTAAAGACAACAGCACCAAGGACAGATCCTTGGGTCATTTCCCCTATAGACTTCTCTTCAAGTTGACATCAACACAGGAGACAAATGCTCTCCATATATCAGTGCTCTTTCAGTTTCCAAGTAGAGATTACATGCTGGGTCCAGATTCTGAGCTTCACTGGGATGCAATGGCAGGGAGCTAAAAATCTTTGGATTGGACTCTTTGGGTCAAATCATGCAATGAGCAATTCTATAGATTGAATGAATAGCAACTACCCAAATAGAAACTAGTTTTGCTACAAAATTTTTGCTTCTCCACGTCAGAGAAGCAAGTTCTTCAAATCTGTACATCTCAGGTGCATTTTTATATGCCCATCTTTTTAAGTATTAAACATATTTTATGTTTAATAAACATATTTTATGCTAATCTTTCCTTTCCAAAATGTTTCTGTCAACCTGAGGCACCCACCCTCAAGCCTTTCACAAGGGAAGTCAGCTTAAGAGGGATGGGTATTTATCAAAAATTAAATTCTAGATTCACAAGGAGAAATAATTCTGATGAGGAGGAAAAGAAGGATGTGTATAATAAGATCATAGGGAACTAATCAACCAATCAACCCAACAAATTTTTAAAAACATTAGAGATGGAAACAAGGGCAGATAATAGAGATGAATATAAATATGTGGTGTAATACTCTAAACAGTCTCTGAAGGAAGGAAAAGCATTTATTAAACACCTACTACATGCCAGGTACTATGTTAAGACGTTTACAAGTATTCTCACTAGATCTCAGGAGTGCAAAGTCCTTCAATGAACTGTGGAAAGTATGGGAAGCTAAGGGACCAGTGATTTTCAGAGCTGAAGGCATCTCAGCTTCCATCTAGTCCAACCCCAAAACTTTGGGCTTATGCAGACCACATTCAACATCAGGTAACTTCTCTTTAATATAATCAGTATGTGTTTTACACAATCTCAACCCTTTGACCTACATCAGGGATCGGGGTAAGCAATGATGGTATGTCTCTAACGGGGAACTTCTAAACGTGGCCCATCTTTCGATCTCCTCTGGGGTACTTGAGTCAGTCCACCAGTCAGCAGCCAAGGCTACCAATATACTTTGGTAATATAATGTCCATTTATTACAAGTATATATGGACATAAATGGGTTTTGTCTCCAAAGGTAACAGAGCCATTCTTTTCCTCTTTTCCCAAAGGGGGTCAGACCCATTCTGTTCTGTCATAAACTAATTTATAACAACAAAAAGGGAAGTCCCAATAGCATGGAAGGAATTGGAGAACTTCTATGGTGCTACAAGCTGCATGTACTTCATGGTCTGCTTCCCCTACCACCCGATCCTTCTTGCTCTGGCTTCTATATTTGAGGTCTATATGTCTGGATATGATTGTTTTTAGTGATCTCTACTCTTCTTCAATCAGCATCTGCTGCTTCAGACCTAGGGAATTATGAGGAGTAAGCTGTTTTCTATTTCTCTCTTTCTCAACCATGCACGTTCATTTAAAAAAATGTGCATATAAATAATGAAAAAAAATTATGTACTACTCAATGTGCTTCTCCTTTTGCCACAGTGGGCAGGAAATCAGAGAAAGAAAATCAGTTTAATCATGACAACCATCTAATTTCTGGTTCCTGGTGACATCTACTCCCCTCTATTTCCTCTATATGGTCTCTGTCTCATTCTCTCTTTCACTGTCTCATTTGTGTTATGCTTAAATCATAAGTTGTCTCATGTCTTTTTTGAATAAAGGGGGTACAAATCCAAATGCTCAGAAATTAATATGTCCAACAAGATAGTAATAATACTTCTATTGGATAGTAAAGACTATCCAATATTTTTAGGAACTCCATCCTGAAGTAAATCGTTTTTTAAGCAATATTTCTCATCTTCTTGAGATTTAGGCTTAACCTAAGGTAGGAAAGTAGTCCTGCTGTTTATTACCTCAATTACAAAGAATATGAGTGTTAGCAAAGTATCTCATTAAGAGCAATTGCCTTCCTTAACTTTCCTATAGTACTTTGGAACTTCTTAATTTTCCCCTATCAAATCTATCCTGTTAAAACTGTATTATACTTGCTTATGGATCCTATGTCCTATTAGATTATAAATTCCTTGGGGCAAAAACTGCATAATCTTTCATCTTTGTATTACAGTGACTTTCACACAGCAGGTAATGAATAAATACCTGTTACAGTGAAATTGGGGGTTCTTAAAAAAGGAAATAGGGGGAAAAAAGGAAATAGGAATGAGTGGGATTACAAATGACAACAAGAAATCAAGATTCTAGAAGGCATGTCTGAAAAATAATTCCTTACATATCCTCTTTGTCAGATTGTCAAATGGAGAAACTGCAAAAAATCTGGGAGGGAAGAGGGAATAAGGTCATCTACTCCTACCCCCTTATTTTACAGATGAGGAAAATGCAGGCTTACCCAAGGTCATATAGGTAAGTAAATGACCATCAAGGTTAGAACCCACCTCCTCTCCAAATTCAGTGTTCTTCCCACAAAGAAAAGGTGCAAATGAAGGCTTAAGTGTTAAAGAATGTAATGATGCCAGACCCATAGACTGAAAAGTAGATGTGGTTCAACCCATGGAATGAAGTCTTCCCTGAGGTGGCCTGGTGATCTAAAAGGGGGGACTGGGGGAGAAGAAAGATTTATCTTACCCAAACATACTGACAGAAAATCGGCACTGAATATACAGCCAAAGATTGCTATTTAGGGTAGAATGTCAAAATGGAGCAGAAGCAAGGCCTGCTATGAGTGACCCTCTTTTCTTCATGGATGAGAAACTGAATTAGACAGCAACCATTGAGGCAGAAGCAGAATTCTGCCTGATACACAGTAGGTGCTTAAATAAATGCTTCTTGATTGGTCCTAATAGAAATGAATAAGGCCAATTCCTTTTTTAAAGTAGTAGGAGGGCCTTTCTCCATGATTTCTGAGAATATACTGTAACTTGTCATCTCATCTCATTCAGCTACAATTTTCTCAACTTCAAAATGAAGAATTAGCTTACATGATCTAGTTCTAACATTTTAGGGGACACATGCACAAATCCTCAGAAAAAGATTTAAAAACATTTCAAGTAAATATGCCAAGGATAATATCAGAGAAGAGGAAATAGAGCCTGACCTTTGAAACCCAATCTCCTAGTGAACCTTCAGATTTTGAGATGGTTAACTACAAGATTGGAAGACAATCCTTACTCAATCTTCTGAGCAGGCCTTTGGGCACTGAGTATTATAGTGGGAATCAATAATGCTTAATAGATACCACCTAGGTCTGTAGGTAACACTCCTTGGTTAAACTGTTAAACCTGTTAGATTTTATATCTTCTAGTTGAGAAATGAAATGAAAGAAAAAAGGGGTGAGAATTAACCCCTTTTTCTAGTTTTAGTTTGGTAATGTAATACATCAGTTGGTTGCTTTAGAATGTGTACAAGTAGGGAAAAAATTGAATATTTGCAGATATTGCATATACTTGCAATGAGAGATTCAAAAGAAATTAAAAATAAAAACAAGAGTTAGTTTATAAATGGCTGTGAGAGTAGAAAGAATGCTGTTGGAGTGGAAATGTTGCAAAATTTATGAGAATGGGAATGACCACATCCCTGGTGTCACTAGAAACTGAGGAAAACAGTATATAGCTGGTCTTATGAGCAGGTACCATTTTTATAAAACATTATCTCCCTGTTTAATATACTTATTTCTTCAACGAAACTACCCCATTAACTAGCAACTGTGGGGTTGTGCGGCAATCTTTAAATATGTATAAAAGCAAAGAGCAATGAAGTCCCTAAATTATTCTGTCCATTTAACAAGAACAGAATTTATTTGTACTCTGTAGAGAGATTAAGTGTTACTAATATAGACCTATACTCAGAAACAATGAGACTAGATTTTGAAGGAAAATTAGGTAAATCTGTTGCAGCCTACATACTTGGTCTTTTTTGGAGTAGAATATGATTTTGGTTTGTACCCACAGTGACAATGCTTTTTTCTAGTTAATCAAGCCCTGGCCTTTCAGATACTGTTCTACCGAAAGCTATTTTTGTACTGCTCAAGCTTCTTCATTATTGCATCATGTTACCAAAGAAGAACAAAACACCATGGTAGCCACTTAACCCCTAGAGAGACAGAAAGGTCTGCAGCTGATTTTAAATCACAAAGCAATTCTTTTGTGTACTGAATTGGCCCAAGGCTAAGGAGGTGGTGCAACCGCTGGCTTCCCTCATGACCTCCATCTGTGGGCTGCTTTACAATCATGCCAGAACAGGAAAACCTTGAAGCCACTCTGATGTGGGGGGCACTGTTCCTCCCTCTCTGCTTCTCAGAGGATCGTCCTGCCAAGTCGAAAGAAACCAGATTCTGAAGAGCTGTTGCAATGGCAAACATACTCAGAGAAAGCCAGAGCTTTCTTGGTAGGGAAGGAAATGTGGTTAACCTTAATTGGACCTGGGGTGCAAATGGAGGTACCAAGAAGCACTCCCACTGCTGCAATTGAACTATGAGCTTTCTTTCCTCTCTTCCCCTACATTCCGCCCAAATGGTTTGGCTTTGTTCAGAAATTCAGTTGGCCTGAAAAGAGGTTTTTCTTTGGTTCTGAAGAAGACTGTAGAAAGGGTATATTATGGTAAATGTGATGCTATGGCTTTTTAAAATGGGAATTTAGTGCTAATAAAAGTTGTCAGACCAGTGTTTTCTAAGCTGTGCCTCATTTATCATCAATGATACTGAAAAGTTCTACAACTTCTCTTCCCCTTCACCAGTCCTTTCTTTCCAACCTCTGATAGAGGGAAAGAATCTGCATTAGTTATAGTGGTTGAACAATTCTTCTCTTTAAATCAAGAAATAACCTTAAGGTTAACAATAACATTTTTTTGGGAGGGGGCGGTAACTGGGGGTAAGTGACTTGCCCAAGGTGACCCAAATAGTACATGTCAGAGGCCAAATTTGAACTCAGGTCTTCCTGACTCCAGGGCCAGTGCTCTATCCACTGCACCACCTCGCTGCTCCAACAGTAACATTTTAATTCGAAAACTTCCTGAGACTTCACTCCACATCCTAGGCTGGCACATATGTATTATTGTAAAGATTACTACCTACGACGGATAACTCTAAAGGTTGAAGTTCTCAGTCCACAAAACAGGCATTCAGAATCACCTGAGCTGTCAATAAAGGCCTCATAAAGTTATCTATGAAGTGACTACTAGAAAAGAACTAGACTAAGAATACCCACCTAATTCACGGACGGCTAAGTAACAAACAATGATATAAGTTTTACAAGTCACAGTCAAGGGGTTCTATTCCAGACCATTTCCTCCTAAAACACTTTAGCCGTAATACCCTTGAAGTACATTTTCCTCCCTCCCAACTGCCTGTCTCCAACTGCCCCCATCCCCAGCAGAGACCGCTTGGTGCTTGGGTGATGGCTATCCTAACAAATGAACCTGGGCTGAATGTTAGCAGGAGACCAAAACAACACAATTCTGTGGCCCTACAGTAAGTGTCCAGCCTCTCCAAAGTGTACCAGGGTTATACCTTTAATATTTATGTTTCTTAATGGCTTGCTCATCTCATGAAATTTCACTTCCATTACAATTCTCTCTCTCTCTCTCTCTCTCTCTCTCTTTCTCTCAGGGTCAAAGAGTTTAACATCTGCACATATGCAGTCTCTTGCCAATTTCTAGTTAGTGATATGGTACTATTAGCTAAGATGCACAAGTTAGAAAAATGAGGCTCTGAGAGGAGTCTCTTATTACATATATAAAATGTTAAATGATGACTGTGGTAAATGAAAAAATTTCTTGATATCTAATGCACTGCTGAAATGAAATTTTTTTTTAGGAAGCATGAGAAAACCTTTGGTGAGAAGTCTTGTTAAATGAGTAAAAAAAAAAATCTTAATTCTATTTCTATAAAGTTAATCAAAATAATTCTACTACGTAACCATCACGACTATTACCATGCAGAAATACATAAGGTAGTAACCGTTTCTTAATAGTAAAAATGCAATTAGAAATGCAAACTTGAGTGTTGAGCCATTTTTCTTGGACCATAGTCAACTCTTTGGTGATATACTCAATACCAATTCCTCTCAGGAAAGCCTAGGCACAGTTGCCTCAGCAAAAGATTCTCTTTAAGCTCCACCTTGTATCAAAGTTACCTGCAGACCAGAAGGGTCTCTCCCAGTTGGCTGGGGTGGTACTGCAGATTGAGCAGACTGTGAGTCCAGCCAGAGAAGAGGTTATATTAATTGGCTAAATCTGGTATGTACCAAGCATATGGCCACTAGTTTTTAGCCAAAACACTTATCTAAAAAAAGTTATGTATGATTTAAACAACAACAAAAAAAGGAAATCATATTTTTCTTGAGCGTTTTAAATCCACTCCTTTCTAGGGGCTTCAAAATTCTTACCTCTGCTGAAGTAGAGTTTTCACAGTATATTCCTTGCACTAAGTCAATAAGAGCACTTGAGACAAGTTCCACGACCTGAAAAACAAAGGGGAAAAAAATGAAAAGAAGCAATTTGAAAAAATCATTTATTCTCATCTTGTCTCAGAACAGAACACAGGGTTCAATGTACTGGTAGGATTATGTGGCTTGACAGAATGAATAGGGTTACCAGCAAAGATCCTGGCAAATAACCCTGCCCATCTGAAAATTAAAATCATGATCCAAAGCCTTCAAACCCACTGTCTTACAATCTTAGTGTGCCATTAATAAACATGAAAATCTAGTCGAGTCATTTGGAACATCTATTTAAATTTCAGCTAATCAATGAAATCTTAAATCAATCTAATTTTTGCATGTTTATTTCTGTCTGGCAGGTAATTTTTTCAATGCCTCATTCAGGACACTGTTACAATTCCAATTTTCATTCTTAATACAGAAAGGGAAGACAGAATTGAAAGCAGAGCTAACCTTTCAAATGTGATCATTTGGCATTCTGCTATTCTTGAAATGTGCTGGGGATGTATTTAGTGCATGGCCCGAGGGTCAGCTGTACCACATACACTGAAAATGTCTGCAACCCAGCAATGTTTAAATCATATTTATCAATCTGTATTGTCTTGAGGATTCAGACTGTCAAAAAAAAAAAAATTCAAGCAAAGCAGAAAAATCTGAACTTGTTCCAGAACATAAAACAAGCAGTCAATGGTCTCCCTGGAACTACTGTACAATTTAGAGTTGTTTGCACAAACTATCTTAATTCAAGAGAACAAAATTATGGAGTTTGTTATAAAGTTCAACACAGCCTTTTCAAATAAAGGTTCCTTAAGGCAAGCCCATCAAGGCTCACAAGTTTTAACTTCTTGAGCGTTTAATTTCCTATATATAATTTTCTATCTGATCCCTCTTCTTCACTTCCTAAAATTTAGCTTTAGTTCTGATTGACTTAAAGGGTTTTGTTGTTATCACTCTTGTAATTGAAGACATTAAACCGAAGGATACAAACCCAAAGAAAAAATACGTGAGTCTCAGAACTCATACCTGATAAATATTTTTGGCTAAATCATTTGCCTCAAAATCTCAAGACACAAGCATTTATCTCTATATATTATATTTACTGACATACTGCATAACATACTGGCACAGATGACTGTACAAATTCTGCTGATTAAGGCACATTTTTTTTTCTAGTAACACAGATAGGTTAATTTGTAAGACTTATAAAAACAGTCTTTTTTGTTTTTTTTAAATCATGTTGTCCTTTAGGTAACCAAATACTTAAGAAATATTGTAGCAATATGAGCTGCATAGGAACTGAAAGGACAATGATCCTACAGTATTACCAGATGTGTTGAGTTATTTAAGTGGGGAACAGAGAAAATGAAGGGATTTTTTTCCCCCTAAAGGTATCAGATAAGCTTCATTCTCAAATCCAGAAGGATTGAGTATCACCAATAGGTCTATGAAGGACTGTAACTAAATGCGAAGCCTCAGATTATATTACCATTAATACAAGCACCACCCCAAGATTCTCCTGATGGCTAGGACACATAATACAGATCAATCACTCACTAAAAAATGTTATGGTTTGTGAAATAGCCCGAGTTCTGAGACTAACACTGGTAATATGAAGAGGAATTTATAAAGACAGAGTACTACTCTAAATGTCAAAATGATACTATGAACATTTCACAATAGGATCGCTGGACCTTTCCCCTACTTTCTTGAAACTCTAGACAAAGTAGAAGCAACAAAACATTCTTGGGTGTTTCCCCCCACCTTTTATTCAATTAGCAAGGACAGGCTGTCTCTGACTTATACACCTGACTTACAAATAACCCAAAACTGCTGCCATGGAACACTTTCCATCTTCTCCCGCCCCAAACTCTGCAGATCCTGCCACCACTGTACACAATGGGTAGGTTCCAAAAAGGTGGAAGGTAAGAAATAGAAGAAAAAAATTAAAGAAATTAATTCCTGAGGACAGAACTGCCTGCCCTGCCCAATGCTGGCCCCTCTGCTCAAAAATATGTTTCTCCAAGTAGCCTGATTATTTTTGCTTTACTTTGATATGCTATTTAAAATTCTGCCACTTAGTACATTATTTGGACTAACAAGTACCCTCTTTAAAATTTTTCAAGGGGCTATCATTCATATGCTTTTGTAAATTATTTAAATCAGATTGCTATGTAGTATACATGGTGGGAATAAGAGTTTTGATTGGGGTGAAGGAATGGAGATAAGCCAGGAAAAGTAAATTTTAATTTTGAAGCATGGAAAGACTTGGAAGGGAGAACCAGGACAAGGCACTAGGAGTGCAAGGGGTAGAAGAAAGATGTGGAAATAAAAATGGAGAACCTGCCAAAGACATTTCACCTATTATGAAATTTTGCCTAGGGCCAGTCCTATACAAGGAAGAGGGAGGTAAATTATATGCCTCCTCTCCCTTCCCATATTACGAGGGCCCCGGTTTTCCAGTATATGCAGCGCAGGCTAATACTGTATTTCACCTTCAATTTGCATTAAAAAAAAGCTTTTGTGGGCTAGCCTGGTAATTTCACAACCACTTAAAATATAATTCCTATGAGAAAATGAGTGCCAAATTCCAAGTAATTAGCTCACAAATAAACTTTAGAATATTTGTAAGTTAGGGATGGTCTATAGTCACTTTCCTAAACTTTTAAATAAGTTGTTTTAAATGTATACTGCCATAAGATAACACAAGTTTTGATCCTTATCCTAAAAAACTTAAATCTCTCCATCTCTCCCTAGCCCATTATTTCCTTCCCCTACCCCTTTTCCTGTCTTCCATTACTATACTATCCACTCATTTTTCCTTTTGTAATCTGGGTCCCCACTTCTTTTTATTGAAACAGCTCTTTCTCAGGTTACTGATGATCTGTCAAAACCAGTGGTGTGTTTTCCATCCACATCTTTCTGCAGCATTTGATGTTAGCGTTCACTCCTTTCCGATTATCTTCCTTACCTAGTGTAACCCCATGACACTGTTCTCTATCTCCTAGATTTTTTCTGACTCTTCTCAATGACCCATAGGATTGACAGCTATGAATCTGGAACTAGAAGATGCCTTAGAATCCAGATGAGTCACAGTCTCCATGAGGCCCATTAACACGTCTGAGTATGGCCTGAACTAGATTAAAATATAATTGGGAATTATTTAACAAAATTAATAAAAACATAAGATAATGTTAATATGTAGTTTTCTAAATCAATACGTAGACCCCAGGAATCCTTATGTGTAGTTTAGTGGCCTTTATTTCTGTTGATACGACTGATCTAAATCAACCCCCTCATTTCACAGATGAGGAAACTAAGGCCAGAAAGTCCTTTTTTGTCATTAATTTCTCCAAGTATATGTTGTTTCCTCCCCCTTCCCTTCTTCCTCCCGCCGAACCCCAGCCCCACAAGGCTTTTTCCTCAACCCTCTTTGTCTTTACTAGACCAGGAAGAGAACATTAGGGAATAGAAATGACTCCTTCACAAGGCGAAAGAGGATGAGGAAGTCCACTATGAAGCAAAAGAGTCCCATGGCTTCAGATAAGGCAAAGTACAAGCTGGTGGAGAAGGATTCCTGGCATAATCAATCATATGGCTTCCAAACACAGTCCTGATCCCAGCCCCAGAGCCAGCCACTCCCACCCACAGTGGTAGCCCTAGCCCCGATGAAACTGGCTGCTGTGTCAACATCCCTTTAGATGGTCCTGGCTTGGAAGCCACATCTGTTGATGAGTGAGGTCAGGGGACCTGAAGCTGCCGGGGCTCTTTTCTGTTTGAACCTCTGGTCGCTTCAGAACCACTACAGACAACAGCGGACTGGGCAGCCAAGAGCTGCTGCTCACAAGGGCAGGGCTAGAGATGAACTCAGCAGAGGCATACATTTTCATTAAGATTACGGGGAAAGAGCAGAAAAAACATTCTAGTTCTAAACTTCAAACTGTCTACTAAATTTCAAATCTCCATCTGGGTGTCCTGCCAACACCTCAGAAAAAGAAAGAAAGAAAGAAAGAAAAACATCTGAAATGGAATTTGTCATTTTTCCTCCAAAATCTGCCCCTCTCTTCCTCATTTTCTCAATTCTGTTGAAGGTATTAATTAGCATTCTTGCAGTCATTCAGGCTCAGAGCCTTAAAGTTGTCAGTTGCTAAGTTTTATTAATGTTACCTCTGTATCTATTATGTTCATGCCTTCTTCTCTGCTCATATTGCCACAACCTAGGTCAGGCCTTCCCACCTTTTGCCTGGACTATGGTAGTTGTCTCTACTTCTAAAATTTTCATCGATACTTTTTGATTTTTATACCGTAGTCACCGACCGATAAGATCACAATATTCTTTAAGGCGCTCCTTCATACATAGGAAAAAGGGTTAAGCAAAATCAGCCAACATCTTGATTGTATTTGACAGCAGCAGCAACTGTACACAATCAATAAGCATTTATTAGGTGACTACTGTGTACCAGGCACTGTACTAGGCACTACAGATACAAAAACAAAGAAATAAAAATCAAACAATTCTTTCTATCAAGGAGCTTACATGTACCTCTAAGTGCCCCCACTTCCCTACTGAGGAAAGAACTATGTTCCATCATATGCTCTTCAGGACCAAAAGCAGCCAATGCAGTTATCTGATATAATACATTATTATAAGGAATAATTTTATTTACATTATTATGATCATGTGTATTGTACTGAGGCAGCTAGGTGACGCAGAAGATGATAGAGTATGGAATTTGGAGTCAGGAAGAACTGAGTTCAAATTCTGCCTCATCCACTTCCTGAGCTGGGTGATCTTGGGCAAGTCACTTGACCTCTTTCAGCCTCGGCTTCATCATCTATAAAATGGGGACAATAATAGCACCTACCTTACAAGGTTGTTGTGAAGATCAATTTGCTGTGCAAACCTTAAAACACTATTACTACAACTACTATTATTAATATTATTCTGTTTACCAGCATCAGTTCATACAAATCTTCCCATAATTATCCACATTCCTCATATTTGCTATTTCTTAGGGCACATAATATTCCATTACATTCACCATAATTTTTTTAGTCATTGTCCATCCGTTGACAGTCACCTACTTTATTTCTAATTTCTACAAATAGTATTGCTATGACTATTTTGGCATACATGGGACCTTTCTTTCTATAGTAGATCTTCATGGAATATTTCGTCAGAAAGACCTGAAAATAAAAATTGGGGGAAAAAAAAAGAAAAAAAAGTTGAGATCCCTACCTGGGTCAAAGAGTATGAAAAATCTAGAGATTTTCCTTAAACAATTCAAAATTGTTTTCCAGACCATCTACATCAATTCACAACTCTACCAACAGTATAATTAGTATATTGGATTTCTCACAGTCCCTCCAACACTACTATCATCTTTTATCACAGGATCGTCAATTTAGAGCTAGACAGGCCTTAGAGTTCATTTAATCCAACTGCCCTCATTTTGAAGCCCAAAGAGGGAAAGTGATTGCTTAGAGTCATACAGGTAAAAGTAGCAGAATCAGGATTAGAACGTAGATCTTCCAACTCTGGAGTCCAGTATTCCCTTCATTATCTTTTACTTCTTCCAACAAAATACCATGTGAAGTCTGAGGCAGAAGTAAAGATGTAATTGTGGAAAGCACATAATCAGTAAGTAACTGAGTAGAGATTCAAATTTAGCTCCTTCATGAGGCTGGGTCACTGCACATACTATCTCTCCAACTGCCACAGAGGGTGATACTAGGCAATTCATTTTCCTAAAGATTAGGAGGTCTCTTGAGGTTGTTAGACCTTGAGAAGTCTATTCAACAGTCTCATCATTCTGGACGACAGCCATCACAATATAGAAGAACTAATCATAATGACACTCTCTGACATACCTTAGATTATTTGAGACCCACAATAACCCTCTGAGTTAAGGACTAGAGGTGTTATCTATATTTAAGAGATAAAGAAATAGATTAAGAAAGGTTAAGTGACTTGCCCACAATCACACAGCTAGTAAGTGTCTGAGGCTGGATTTGAATCAAGGTCCTCTTGACTCCAGGGCTGGTGCTCCATCCACTGTGCCACCAAGCTGCCCCCCAGAAGCAGGATTTGAAGCGAGGTCTTAAGCAGTACTGGATGAATCAATCAATGAGTCTATGCCCTTACCTGAGATCTCAAAGCTATTTTCCACTCTGGAGAAAATGTCATTTATCCGTTCCTCCAAAGTGACACCGAATCATTTAATGGTCAGCAAACATCCACCAAAAAGCTGCGTATGATTAGATCAAATTACTGCCTTCCCTGTGTAAGTCTTAAATGAGGAAGATAATGGTAATGATGATACCTTGAAGAAAACTGATTTTCTGTCATCAGCTTGGCATATTAAAAAAAAACTGAGGCCAAGAGACCTTAGCAATCTTCGCTCTTGGGAATGAGAAAAATGTGATGTATCGTTTTTTTATCTTATGAGGCATTTATCTTTATTTTTCCATTTCCAGTGACTATGAGAATAGCAACATTTACTAACAATGCATACAAATGTACAAGTGTTCTGTATTTCATATTTTCAAAAGTGTTTTCTGCAGTAATCAGCAATGGTATCCATTGTTCACTTTATAGTCCCACATCAAAGGAAGACATTATTTAAAAAGAAACAAAAAAGCGTGCCGAAAGTGACAAGAATATCAGATCTCTTTGTTAGGTAGGCTGTTTGCTCTCCCTAATGCCAACCACCATTGAAAGGGACTTTCTGGTCATATTACTTCTAGTCAGAAGCTCAATATTCCAAAGCTAGTATTTATTTGTTTCACCATTCCTGTCCCCTGCCCCCAAACATCCCTTTGTTTTCTCTATGTCAAAAATAAAAAATTAAGCAAACTAATACACTACTTTTAACAGTTCAAAAAAATTCTTGCACTTCCCCTGCCACTTAATACAACTATAGATCTGTTACTGCAAACCCTTGAAAAGGAGCACTCTATCAGCTAATGACGTTTAAATATGTAATTAGAAACCAGGGAAGAATCTGAGATTGCTTTAGCCTGTCTCTTCTGGCAGGTGATAAATCATAACTGTATATTTTAAAGGTTATTTCTTAGATATTCATGGATGTCCTATTTTCAGACATGGATGTCCCCCAAATCTCTCTCCTCAGCCCTTTCCCTTCTCTCTACACCTTTTGCTTTGAGGTTCTTATCAGCTACCACGGGTTCAATTATCCATGCAGATGACTCCTAAATCTATGTAGACAGCCATAATTTCTCCCCTGAGCTCGTCTTGCACCATCTGCCTACTCAAAACCTTTGCCTGGATATCCGACAGGCTTCTCAAGTTCAATATGTCCCAGATCAAACTATTTTCTCCTGTAAACCATACTTATTTACTTCCTCTTTCTTCCCTATTTCTGCTAGAGTACCAATATCTAACTGGTTACTCAGTAATGCAACCTCTCAGTCATCTCTGAAGTTTCTCTCTCACTCAAACTCCTATTTCATCTAACCTCCACAACATCTCTTGCATATACATTCTTTTCATTTTACAAGGCCACTGCCTTAGTTCAGGGTCTTCTCACTCCTCTGAACTGAGATAGCTATCTCTTTCATTTACAAGGCCACTGCCTTAGTTCAGGGTCTTCTCACTCCTCTGAACTGAGATAGCTTCCTACCTGATCACCACTATTTTCATCCTCACTGCTGCCATAATCATCTTCCTAAAGTACAGCTCTGATGATGCTACTCCTTTGCTGGAGAAACTCCAGTGGTTCCGTCTTGCTTCTAGGACAACATCTTTCACAAGATCACAGATGTGGAGCTGCAACCAGTCTACTTCATCTTATAGGTGATATCGAGGCACAGAGATGGGGCAAAGACACATAGGTAGGAAGTGGCAGACATGGGGTTTGAACCTTAGTTCCCTTGATTCCAAACCCAGTCAACTTTTCATTGTATTATTACACTGCTACGACTTTTCATTGTATTACAATGCTACAACCTACTTGGTTTGGCACTTAAATCCTTTGCAATCTGACTCTGACCTACTTTTGGGGTGGTGGTGATTTTTTAATATCTTTTGTTTTTATATTGCCTAAATTTTCCCCTGTATCTTTCTTTCTCTTTTCCAGAGTGACACCCCCATATAACCAGGAATTTTTTTTAAAGGAAAAAGAAGAAAAAAATGAGTCACTACAACATAGACAATGTTCTACACCTGAGCATTCCCCACCTCTTCAAAGAAGTTGGGGGCAAATTATCTTTTTATCTCTCTTCTTTGAGGTCATGCTTGTTCTTTGTAATTTTGCAAGATTCATTTTGATTGCTTTGTGGTGGTTCTTTCCATTTACTTAGTTGTAGTCATTTTGCATGTATTTTTTGGATCTGTTTACTTCACCCTGTTTAAGTTTATGTCATGTTTTTTTTTATGCTTTTCCATTTTCATTTTATCTGCTGTTTCTTACAGAATAGTAATATTCCATTACATTCATGTACCACAATTTGTTTAGCCTTTCCTCAATTGATGGGTATTTATTTTGTTTCCAATTCTTTGATATACAAAAAGTACTGTTATAAATATTTTGGTGTATATAGGGCCTTTCTTTTTGTCAAATACCTCTCTAGGGTACAGGCGTAGTAGTGGAATCTCTTGGTCAAAGGGTATGGGTTTTTTAGTCACTTTATTTATATAATTCTAAATTGCTTTCCAAAATAGTTGTACTAAATTCACAGTTCAACCAACAATGAATTAGTGTGCCTATCTTTGTATAATCCTTCCAACATTAACTATTTTCATTTTTTGTCATCTTTAGCAATTTGCTAGGTGGGAGGTGAAACCTTAGGTTTCTTTTGATGTGCATTTATCTTCTTATTAGTGATATGAAGAACTATGTTAATAGCTTGTGATTATTCTTTTGAGAACTGTTTTTTCATCTCCTTTGACCACTTACCAATTAAGAGAATGGTTTTTGGTCTTATATATTTCTGTTAGTTGCCTGTATATCTTGGATACCTATATTTATTAGAGAAATCTGATACAAAGGCCTCCCCCCCCACATTTCCCTCCTTATCTGAGAAGCTAGATGCACTATTTGTTTATGATTTTCAATTTCATGTAATCAAAATAATCTATTTTGTCTTTTGTAATTACTCTTTTCCTTTGTTGGTTAAGAGTATATATCCTACCCTCTACCATGAAAAGTATATGATCTGTTTCTCTTCTAATTTGTTTTTATGGTATGATCTTTAATACGAAGGATATGTAACCAATTTGTGACATATGGTATAAGGTATTCAGCTAAGCCTACTACCTGGCAAATCTAGTCTACCTTTCTAATCTCATTTTACGTTATTCCTGTCTATATATGCCTCTATGCAGTTGCTACACACTTGAGATTACTTCTCCATTTTTTATACCTGTATATAACTTAACTCACATGTCTAGAAAGTATACATCTTCATCATCACCTCTTAGAATACCTAGCTTACTTCAAGGCTCAGCTGGGGAATCATTTACTATGAAAAGGTTTTCTTAAAAAACAAACACATTTTAATGATACCTTTGTTTTTACATTGCCTACCTTTCTCAATGTAACTGTCCACAAAACTAACCAGGACATTGGAAACATCTGTCATTATATTCAGTGCCCACAGTCTCAGACACCCTCTGACAGCCCATCAAAGTGGCCTGGGTGAATCAATTAATCACTTAATAAATGTTTACTAAAAGACTACTGTATGTCAGGCATTGTGCTAAGTGCTGGGGATATTAAAAAAAAAAAAAAGAGGCAAAAGATAGTCCCTGCCCTCAAGGAACTCACGATCTAAGTGGGGAGACAACATACAAACAAATATATACAAATGAGCTATACACAGGATAAATAGGAAATAATTAACAGAGGGAAGGTGCCAGAATTACAGGAGTTGGGAAACATTTCCTATAAAAGATGGAATTTTGTTTGGGACCTAAAGGAAACCAGGGAAGCCAGTAGGCAGAGTTGAGCAGGAAGAGCATTCCAGACATGGAGGACAGCAGAAGAAAACGCCCAAAGCGAAGATAACATAGTCACCAAGATAACATGGGCTGTTCCATCATTCACAATGGGAAGGATTTTGTACAGATGAATCCTTTGATATATGCTGCTTTCTTTATTAGAATGCTCACTGCTTTGAAATCAGGGACTAACTATATTGATTTTCTACTTCACTTAGCTCAGTGCTTTGCATATATTAAGTGCTTAATAAATGCTTTTCTTTTCATTCATTCACTTTTTTATTTTTAATCCTCCAACTCTGCAAAGGTGAGGGATGGTGATAGAGGGGGAGTATTTTCTCATATCTCTTCTTAGAGACCAGGTGATCATTATAATTACACAGAATTCAGGTTTTTTGTTTCATTTTTGTTGTTTTTACTTAAATTGTTGTAGACATCATGTATAATGTTTTTCCTAGTTTTGTTTACTCCATGAATCAGTTCACATAAGTCTTTTCATGTTTCTCTGCATTCATCATTTAAAAAAATAAAAGAGTAATATTCCACTAAATTCATATACTACAACTTTTTGAGCTATTCTCTGATCAATGGACAGAGTTTGTTTCTACTTCTTTGCTACTACAAAGAACAGTAGCATCAATAAATATATATGTATGACCTTTCTTTTTACATTTCAAAATGTATGTGTCTAATCATGGGGAAATCTCTGAATCAAAGGGTAAGGACATTTTTGTCATTTTCTTACCATAATTCCAAACTGCTTTCAAGAATGGTTGAATCAATTGACAATTCCATTCATTTTGTAGCTCTATAACCCTTCCATCATTGACCATTCTCATCTTTTGCCATCTTTGATGATTTTCTAGATATAAGTAAAGACCCAGAGTTGTTGTGATATTCATTTCCCTTATTATTGATGATTTAGAATATTCTTCCACACGATTGTCAATATTCTTTTGGGAACTGTTTGCCTAAGCCTTTGACATCTAGTTATTTGGAAATGATAGGAAGCTTTTCTTGATTCTCCAACTTCTTAGTTCTCTCTCTCTTCTATCTTGCACTCAACTGCGTGCATATTGTATTCCCCCAGTAGAACATAATTTCCTCAAAGGTAGAGTCTTTTTTTTTTTCTTTCCATTTTTTCCTTGCAGCCCTAGTGCCTTGCACATAGTAGGCACTTGATAAATGTTTGGTAAATTGAATTTTCTCATAAACAATATGGTGTAATTATAATGCCTGGCTAAATAATAATGTAGTTATAGGAAACTCACCAACAGAAGAAGAAAAGCAGAGAATGTGGGAAGGGACCAAACAAAACAAAAACCATACTCTAGCTTATTTACATATATTTAAGCACAGACAGACATCAAGCTTGGCTATGTCCACAAACTGATCTGTGGAATAAATCAGTCAAAGTTGGCCAAGTTTAAATCGACACAGTCACTATCTATAAATGGTGTTAAGTGTTCTATGTAGACAGTTTGTGCCTTTGTCAATAAATGGAATTCAGGAGTATTGTCATTTAGCAACTGAGAGATGGAATCGACTTCACAGAGCTGCAGATGTTTGTTAAACTAGCAAATCATCAGCTCACTTCAATGTATCATAACTTAAAGTCATCAGATTCCCAAGGTAAAATAAAATATGGTGGAATTTTAAAATACAAATGTTAAATATGAACTGAAATGTCTTCAAAGTTTTGGCTAACTTATAAATAACACTGATATCAAAGTAGAATAATTTTAATTCACAGGAAGGTCACAACATAATTTGTTTTGTTCAACATGTCAAAACCCTGGGAAACCTTCAAGATTTATAAACTTCTTTCAAACTGCCCTCTAAACATTATTTTTAAGATCACTCTTACTACAATGTAAGAAAACAAAAGTATTTAGAAGGCAAGTGAACAACATACCCTCTTTCCTAAGCAGCTGTATGCAGACCATGACTGTGTACACACATCTGTAAAACTAATAGCATTAATTACATACAAATTTATTGTGCTTCTTCTCTTTCCAATGGAGAAAAAAATAGCAGAGCTATGAAGCAGAAACAGAGGGAAAATACCCTCAGGGAAGATTTAGTCTTAAAGCATATCTTGGGATAAGCAAGAGCCAGGCTTATCCTTTCAATGAGCCTTTCCAGGCTCATAGAGTCAGGGCTAGAAATTAAGTCATCTAGTCCAATGCTTTCATCTTATGGGTACGGAAACTGAGGGGTTGAGTGACTTTTTTAAAGTCACAGAGGCATGTAGCAAAGCTCAATCTGAAATTCAGGTTCTATAACTCCAAATTCAGTGTTCTTTACATAGCAGAATGGGGAAAAATAAAATCACAAAAATTAGCCATAACTATCAATAACATCATCTTAACCTCTCTCTCTCTCTCATTTTTTTTTTTTTTTGGCTAGGCAATGGGGTTAAGTGACTTGCCCAGGGTCACACAGCTAGTAAGTGTTATGAGTCCGGGGCCAAATTTGAACTCAGGTCCTCCTGAATCCAGGGCCGGTGCTCTATCCATTGTACCGTCTAGCTGCCCCCAAATATTTCTTTTTAAATGAATAATTTTGTGATAGATAAATCATCTCAGCTAATTTAACTTTTTAGGGTTCACATGATCCAGGACAAGGTATTTATCTGCCATACGGATTTAAGAGAGAGGGAGAGAAGGTATATAGGAAATATTTTAGGAAATGTCCTCATTGAGTCGCTCCTCTTATAAAACTACTCTACTGGCAACCTCAAGGTAGCAGCAGCCCCTGAAGAAAATCACTAGCAACAGTACTGGCCAAAACCAGAGAGAAACCAACTTACTCACCACCTGGGACCAGAAAACCCAGATGAGCTCTAAACCATATGCCACTATTAATATAAATTAATTGCTTCAATAGAGCACTGTCATTGGTCTATAAAAGACCTGCATTTTTTAGACCTCTGCCCAACACTCAAGGACTAACAAAAATGAAGATTTTACTTAAAAGTCCTTTGCAGCAAACTTGTTGTTGACTGATAGGAGCTCTGGAGGGATTTACAAACTTTTGGGCTTCTGGAGAAAGCCTTTCCCAATGCTGCCAAGTCTAAGGCCTTGCTTATTTGTGGGAGGGACGACAATCTGTTTCACTGGGCTGGAAATTCCTTTTGGCGAAAGGTAGAAGGGAAGAGAGAAATGGCAAGACTATTAGTACAGGTGCAGTAAAAAACAGGCAAATTGATATCTTTAATTTTTAATTCAGAACAGCTGATACATTGGTTTATAAAGTATAGCTACAAAGAAAGAGCACCTTTTTCAATAAAAGTTGAAGAAATTCATAGAACTCAAGTGATATCGCTAACTATGAAGCAAACAACTTCAGGTTTAGAAATCAGTACATATGGAATGCCTATGTAATAATAAAATTGTTGTGTGAAACCTCTCATTACTTTATCATCACACTTCATGCAAACTAGCAAAATGTGGATATGGATAAACTGTAATTACTCCAATTGCTCTACGTACACTAAAGCACCTAATAGTAAACTGTGACTATCACTTTTTTAAAAATTAAGTATGATTACCACATTTTATGTTTCAGAAATGAATTTTGTTGTTGAGTCTGAGGTGCTGGTGTAACATTCAGGTGGAAATGTCATATAAGCACATGGCCACACAAGTCCAGAACTCAGGTCTAGAGTTCTCTATATCTAACACAGTACTGAGCACATAGTAGGCCCTTAACAAAATACTTGTTGATTGATTAATATACATTTGGAAGTCATCTTAATAGCTTTCTTTCAAAGTCATTTCCTCTGCTCTCTTCTTGACTTCGAAACTTTGGCATTATCTTTGGCTCTTCGTATGAAACCACCTCTCTTAACAAACTGGTTACACAAAGTCCTGTCAATTCCACATATACCACAACTCCCTCTTTTCTATCCCTACTGCAGCCACCCTAGCACTGGTCCTTATTACTACTTGTCTAGATGATTGCAATAGACTCCTAATAGGCATTTGCATCTCCATCATCTTTCCCTTTTCAATCTATCCTTCAAACTCCTATTAGATTACTATTCCATATGCATAAAACTAGGTAATGTCTTTCACTCCTCTGCTCAAAAATTTTCAGCAACTCCCTATGGGCCTACCATGTAAACTTCAAAATCTTCTACCTGAGTCTCCACAGGTAGATGGTACACTGGATAGATTGATGGACTTGGAGTTCAAATCCTGCTTCAGACACTTATGGTATGATCCTGGGACAATCATTTAACCTCTCAGCTCCAGTTTCCTCACCCATAAAATGCCTTGAGATAGTTGTCTTTTTTTTTTGCTTGTATTTGTACATCTAGGACTCATCATAGTGCCTGGCACACAGTAAACTCTTTATATATTCTCTCTCTCTCTCTCTCTCTCTCTCTCTCTCTCTCTCTCTCTCTCTCTATGTTTACATCTACTTATCTCTCTCTCTCTCTCTCCCCTTACCTATCTACCTATACATAATAGTACTCACCTTATAAGATTGTTGTGAGGATCAAATAAAATATTTTTAAAATGCTTTGCAAACCTTAAAGCGCTATCTAAATGTTAGCCATTACTATTATTATTGTTGTGGTGGTTGTTTTATACCACTCTTCACTATGTACTATACCACATGACTCCCATAGGAATTGGGTTTTCCTGCCTTATCCGTCTTTGGTAATGCACAAAATTCATTTAACAAGCATTAACAAATATTGATTAGCAACAAGGCACTGGGGATACAAAGACATAGATGACTTTTCTATCATGGAGCTCACAATCAAATTGGGGGTGGGGGATTATGATACAAATAACTATGATACAAAGCAGAGAGATAAACACAAAGGATTCGTGTAGGGAGGCAAAGAAGTAGGAGGTATTTGAAGAGGGAGAGATCAAGGTGGTGGGTCAGGGAACACTTCACTGAAGATATGGCACCTAAACTGTAGCTTGAAATAAAAACTGCTTTAACAGAACTGTGAGAGGGAGGGAGGAAGTCATTTCTAGGATAGGAAGAAGGCACAGATAATGTCCTATTGAAAGGAAGGGGCAAGATTAGAAATGGGAGGGATAAATAATAATAGAATTTGATTGAAATGTGTAGCATGTGAATAAAAGTTCATATTTACATAGGGCTTAAGTTTTTCAGATTGCTTTCTTCACAATAACCCAGTGAGATAAATAGTGTTGGTATTATCTTCATTTACAGGTAAGGAAATTGAGTTTCACTTAGGTGAAGAGACTATCCCAACATCACACAGCTAGTTATTATCAAAACAGAAATATGAAAGTAGGTGTACCCTGACTCCAAATCCAGCCCTCTTTCCAAGACACTACACTGCGGCTCCTCAGATGGGCGAGCTCTTGCCTTGGGATTACTGTTTCACGAAACAGCAAAATCCAGAGCTCCTATGTCAGAGAAAAAACACTGCATGCATCCAGAAAGAAGCAATTAAAGTACCTGACTACAGTCAGGATCACATAAGCCCTGACAGCTTCTACTATACATAATAAAAGATCTTGGAAAACAATTTTCCAAAAGGCAAAATAGGCTTACAATGAATAACATCCTGCAAAGCTGAGTATAATCCTATTGGGGGCAGGGGGAAGAGGGAGGGAAAGGACCTTTAATGGAATAGGAGTCTTTCAAGCATTTCTGATGAAAACAAGAAGAGTCTAATAGGAACCTGAAATACAAATACAGGAGTCCAGACAAACCTAGAAAGGTAAATTTATTTAAGTAAATGGAAGGAGCTGCATAATGACGTAAGGCTTACATTCTAATTGGGAAAGAAGAGTCAAGTATCTGTTCAGAACCAAATTAAAAAAAAACAACAATTCTTGTGAGGTGTGGGGACTGATTGATTCCTTTCTGAGGGTTTTAAGAGGAAAAAGAGAAGAGAGAGTAAAAGCATGAACATTCTAGTATAGAAAGAAGGAAAAGGGGAGTAGAATTTGCTATTTCTTATAATTGGGTGTGTAAGAATATACAAAAACGGAGGAGGGGGGAAGTGGGAATCAGTGAACCTCACTTTTATCTGAAACAAAGGAGGATTGCTGTCACACAGAGTCTGGTGTGGAAATACACCAAACTCAACAAAGAAACAAGTGGGGATAAGGAGGGGATGTTAAGAGGGAAGACGACACTGGGGAGGGAATAGTTAGTTATAAGCAAAGCAAATCTCCTGATGCTAAAAGGGAAATTAAACGGGGACAAAAGAAAAGAAGGGGGTCCCTTGGATTCCCTCTTTGACAAATAAGAAATGGCTGAACAAACTGTATATGAATATGATGTTATATTATTGCTTCATAAAAATATCACAAAAGAGACAATTTCAGAGATTATGAGTATGAGGTAGTATGAGCTGTTGCAGAGTGAGCAGAACAGGTGAACAATGTATATTAACATTGTGAAGAAAAGCTATGTTGAAAGACTTAAGAACACTGACCAAAACACTGACCAACCATGTCTCCAGAGGACCTATGATGAGGCGTTGCATAACTCTTGACAGAGAGATGATGGGCACGAGGTGCAGAGACATACAATTTTGAACATGACCACTGTACAGGTTGGCTTTATTTGACTGTGATTATTTGTTGAAAGATTTTTTTTTCCTCCTTTCTTTTTCTCAGTTAATTAGGGGAGAGCAAGCAGCAATAATGATGCAAAAAAGGAGTCATTATAACACTTTAAAAAACCCACAGACGAGAAGGAAATTTTGAAGGAAGCACAGACAGGTGGGACAGTTTTGAAAGTAACAAGTAGAATTTATTATGTACTTAAGCAAGTAGTATGAAATGGAGATTCATGATTTCATATAAAATACTCTTTTTGTGTTTGGCTGTGTATATGGGAACACTTTTTTTTTTTCGCTTAGAATAAAATACATGATTAAAAGTATCACCAACATATACTCAATGCAATATAAATGAAATTATAAAAACTTTATAATGAGACAATCAAGAAGATGATGGGATAGCAGCATTCAGGGATGTCACCCTTAAGATAGAAAAATAACAGCAAAGTCATTTGACTTTCTGGCTGATTTGTTTATAGTCTACAAGACTGCACATAGAATAAACAGAATTAAACCATGTGAATGGCAAGAGAAGCAGATTTCATCCAATTTTCTATTATTTTAAAAGAGAAACTTTTCCTTGGCCCAGCCCTCCTTCTTCACACATACACTTCAATGTTTTCACAGTTTATAATAGCAGAAATGACTTCCGGGTCAGGCATTTGTCAGTTAATGACCTGTTGGGCTAATGGCCTTTAGCTTTGCCTAGGGCACACAAGTCCTCCAGTTGGTCATTAGCTGCCAGGAAAGGGCATCCCTCCAATCACTATTGCTAAATAAATAAAATTTGCTCCCGGGCTAAGACCTTATAAGCCAACTTTGGCCTGGGGTGAATTTTTTAGTTGAGTGTTTACAACTCTGAGGATTGAAGAAAATGATGGAAATGTCAAAGCCTTAACTAGATCAACCCAACTGGGCTATGGGCTACGCATCACTACTAATGAAATGTGTGCATGTGGATTTTTTTTCAGAGGTAATAAAGTATTTTCTGTTTGTGGTTATACCAATTAGGTACTGGTCTTATTCTAGCAGTCCCACAACTTAAAACACATTATACTAAGAAAAACCAATTCACTTATTTCTTGATAGTCTAGCACTCAAAACGTATTTTCTGAAAGGAGGCTGCAAACATCTCACTGGATCCTCAGAATAGCCTTGTGAATTAGTGAAGTATTATTAGCTACATTTTACAAATAAAAAAAATCTAAGGTTTAAAAAGGTTGAAGTGACTTGCCCAAGGTCACACAGCCAGTGTGCTATGCTCCTTCTACTCTGCTAGTCTGCCACAGCTGCCCCCTTAAAGCTGATTTACTCCATAATATTGTTGGCACACTATAGATCAAAATGAAAAAATAGGAGAAAGCAATACCTACCTGCAACACTAGTAATTAAACCAAGCAAAATTGAATAAGAACCATTTAAAACTTTATTTTGAATGCTAGCACTTGAAATGTAATTTTTAAAGAAGTAAAAAGGGAAGATAAAGACTCATGGAGATAATGAAGGGCAAATCTGAGTACTTCTAAGGCCTCTGCAGGTTGGTTTAATTTTACTTCTGCACTAATGGTTTTTCTTGTAATGGATGTATCATTAACTGAATTTTCCCCCTTATTTTTCATGATTAGGATTAGTTCACAAAGAGAACAGAGGATAAAAAAAAGGGATGATTACATAGAAGAAAAAATAGGGGGAGAGGAGTAGAACATGATTAAGTTTTCTTCAAATATTCAGCTGATATCCAGAAGAAGGATAAAACTTCCTTCCCTCTCACCAGAGGAAAAGCATTAACCTGGGGTAGAAATTATAGGGAGGCAGATTTCAACTCATTGGAGGGAAAACTTACTAAAAACTAGAACTGTTCCAAAATGAGTCACTTCACAAAATTTTGAGTTCCCTATCACTACAAATTTTTCAGACAAAGGCTGGATGACCACTTATTAGTAGATGTAACTACAAGGAGGGATTAATACTTCAGGTAAGGATTAAACTAGGTCACCTCTGAGGTCCCTTCCAACTCTTAAGTTTCAGTGACTCTATGACTTAATGTTAATGAATGCAGAAGAATGCAAATCATGATTTAACTTGTTTGATTCCCAGACTAAGTATGAGAGAGAGAGGGGGAGGGAGAGAGAGGGAGGGAGGGAGGGGGAGAGGGAGAGAGAGAGAGAGAGAGAGAGAGAGAGAGAGAGAGAGAGAGAGAGTGAGTGTGTGTGTGTGTGCGTGTGTTGGGGAACCAGGAGTGAGAGAAAAGAGACCAATAAAAAAATCTGAGTTGGTAAAGTTAATGTACTGAAAGGTCAGTTATAATAATAATTACTGAATTTTCTTTCACAGTCCAGTAAATCACTGAATAATTGCACTAGGAAGGATTCAAAAGGATTATTATGAGACAACATCCTATCCAAGGGCTGGTTTGATGTCTCAAATGCCACCAGTTTTCATAGCATCATCATAGGAAGGGTCCCCTAGGCTTCAATGGAAGATCTCTAGGGAGGCAGAATCTGCTGCTTCCTGGGGTGGCCCATGTCACTTGTAAAGATCTTTACATTGGGCCTAAACTAGCATTTTTGTAACTTCTAGCTACTGCTCTTAGTTTTGTCCCTGCGACTGGGCAGAATAAATCTAATCCCTTTTTCACATGACACCCTTTCAAATACTTGAAGACAGCTGTGATAATACTAATAACTAGTATTTACATAGTGCTTTCAAGTTTGTAAATTTCTTTATAAACATCCTATCATTTGATCCTAACAACCCTATGAAATTAGTATGGACAAGTATTATTATCCCTGTTTCAGAGATAAGGAAACTGAAACTCAAAAAGACTAAATAATTTAGTCATGGTCACACAGCTAGTGTTAGAGGTGATATTTGAACTAAGGTCTTACTAAATCCAAATCTAGGATTCTGCCTACTGTGCTATACTAGATAATGTGCATTTTATTTCTAAACATCCTCATTTCTTCATGTGGCACAATCTCCAGGCTCCACAGCATTCTGGTGTCTCTTCATCTCTAGTTTCTCAATGCCATTCTTAAAACGTGTTGCTCAGAACTGAACAAAATATTCCAGGACAGGAGGGCTAATTAACTTTTGTGTTCCATACACTATACTCACCCCTCTTATGAGCTCCATTTCGCTGGTATGTAACAGTGTTGACTCACAATGAGTCTAGTAAAAACTCCACATATTTTTAAATGGACTGCTTTTCAGCCATACCTGCACTATATTGTACTTCTGAGGTTTATTTTTTGAGCTCAATTGTAAGACTTTACATTTATCTCAATTAAACTTAATCTTCATAGGTTTATCTCACTGTTCTAATGGGTCAAGATCTTTTTTGCATCCTGTGTTGGATGCAATATGTTAGCTATCCTCCTAGCTTATATGCTATATATAAAGCTGATAAGCATGTAAAAATTAACTTCAAAAATATGAGATGAAGATTTTAATGGACTGCAAGCTCTACATGACTTTACATTGTATCTCATTAAGTTTCATCTTATTAGATTTAACATCATTTAACCTGTTTAAATCTTTTTGGATGGTGTGCCACCAGTGAATCTGATAAGCATTATAAGCATTACACCTTCTCCATTTTCATCTCTCACTGGTAAAAATGTTTAATGTCCTAAGGCCAAGGATCTCCTGGGGACACTACACTAAAGACATCTTTCCAAGATTACCACTTTTTTAGTTCAGTTTCCAGCAAGTTCTAAATCCATCTAACTAGCAGCATATACCAATATTTAAAGTAGGTTGCCTTCAGCAGACAGTTTAGGTTTTTTTTTTTTAGCAACTTGAGGTTGGCCTCTTGGCCAACATTCTTTGAACGTGTTTCACACTTTTCCAATCACTCAACAACTATGAAATATCTAAGCGAGCCAGACATTGAAGAGGACAGAAAGTACAAAGTACAAAGAATAAAATAAATAAAATAATCCCTACTTCTAATGAATTTAATTCTAATGGAAGAAACAACAAATATAAATAACAGCACATATAATAAGCTAATATAATACATATATATAATACATATACATATGCATGCAAACAAAAAGTAGTTAAATACATGGTAGTCTGGGAGGAAGAGCCCTAGCCATCGGGGATATCAAGAAAGGCTTAATGTAGAAAGAAGATGGTGCTTGAGCTGTGTCTTACAGGAAGACAAGGACTCGATGAGGTAGAGGTAAAGAAAGAGTATTATTTCAGGCGTTGGGGATGCCAATGAAAAGGTGTGGAAATGGGAGATGGAGTGTCATGAGTTGGGAAATGAGAGAAAGCCACATTGTCTGAATCATAGAGTTGGAGTGAGGGGGGACTAATTTACAATGAGGCTGAAAAGGTATGCTGGGGACAG
The DNA here is from genome assembly GCF_900497805.2 of Vombatus ursinus. Taxonomy (NCBI): domain Eukaryota; kingdom Metazoa; phylum Chordata; class Mammalia; order Diprotodontia; family Vombatidae; genus Vombatus; species Vombatus ursinus. The sequence goes on from NW_020940360.1 coordinate 34,703,271, forward strand.
GTTGTGAAAGGCTTTAAAACCTAACAAGAAGAGTTTATATTTTAGTTGAGGGGGAAGCCGCTGGAATAGGTTGAGTGGGAGAGTCACATAGTCATATCTATGTTTAAGGAAAATTACTTTGGCAATGGAGTGATGAGAGACTTGAAGCAGAGAGAACAGTTAAGAGGTTGTTACAATTATCTGGGTGAAAGGTGATGAAGGCTTGAACTGAGGTGATCGCTTTGAGTGGACTAAAGGGGTCAGATGCTTGGCTGTTCTCGAAGAAGACCAATGACATCAGGAGAGTGATGTTTTGACTTGCAAGTGAATTGGATTTAAGTGAAGCAGAGTTGTGCAAAGTCATCAGGCCCGCGCTCTCCTCCAGAGTCACCTGAATTTACGTCAGGAAAAGGGAGATGCTGGCCTTTTTAAGCTATGGACTTTCCCAGGTCTCAGTTTGTCATAGGGAACACCCTTTCAGTAATTAAAGGCTAGGTAAAAATGGAAGTAAAAGAAAGCCTAGTTTGCCTTTACAAAAGAATCAATCTAGGAGGGGCAGATGCTCAGAGTTTCTGGCCAGAACAGAAACAACTGCTAGCTACACTCACTCAGAGCCATAAACTCAAAACAATGAGCAAATTGGACTGGGGCTTATTATTGGCCAACCAGCGAGAGACAGAGCAATTAGGGTTTAAAGGCATAGTCAAGCAGCTCCATTTGAAAACCCATGGGCTTTATCAAAGCCTGGTTTTCCAGAGCTGTATTTCCAGAAATCATAAATGAAAACTACATGAGACAAAAGAGTTAATTATTCCAGTTTTTGAAAACAAAGACAAAAAAACAAAACAACAGAATAAACAGGGGGGAAAAAAATCTAGCTCCCAGATACCTATATGCTAGAACTGTCATGAAGGTAGAAATGGCAAGGTGTGGTAACTGATGTGTATTTAAGGAGAGTGAAGAGTCCAGGATAATGCTGAGATTATGGACAATGGAAGGGCAGTGGTGCCTTCAATTTAAATTGGGAATATTAAAAGAGGGGAGGATTTAGAGGAAAAGTTAATTAGTTCAGTTCTGGGCAGAAGTATAAGATGTCCCTGGGGTATCCAGTTTGAAATGTCCAATAGTCAACTGAGTGATAAAGGACTGAAATTCAGAGAGAATGGAGCTGTTTATGTAGATCTGGGAGTCATTTACATAGAGATAATTAAATCCAAGGAAGCAGATGAAAGTTAACAAAAAAGAAAATAGAGGGAGAAGACAAGAATGTCTAAGGACATAATCCTGGGGTACATGCACAGTTAAGAAGTATGACATGGATGATGATCCACAGAAAACTATAGTGTCCCAGAAGAGAATTGTCAACACTCAAGAGTTTGATCTGACTATGCACACAGCATCCACCACCACCACTCTACCTACCAAAGATGCTCCCTATATTTGGAATGTCTTGTTTTCTCCCACCTCCATACTCGTCTTATACTGACATTTAGCCATTTTTAAAGACACTATTCAATATCATATCACACATGAAACCCCTCATCTTTCTCTTCCCACCAGCTAGAACTGATTTGTCTCTCCCTCATGTAACATACAGCAATTTATGGAACCTCTCAGAATGTCTTGTTTTTATATCTCTACCAAAGTGCATTGAACATAGTGGGTACTAAATGAATGTGTGTTAACTAACTGGTACACACCTCACCTACTATCCACTTTAACTTCAAAGGCAAGGGTAATAAATAAAGTTTATATAACAACTTTGAAAAGTACTAGATTTTTTTTTCTGAATCAATCAATCAGCACTTATTAAAAGCAAGGCACTATGCTAAAAGCTGGTGATATAGATTTATATAAAAATCTAAAGCATCAGAAATATAAGTCAGAGTAGAAATGAGATTCTTAAAACAAGCCCAGTATGTTTCATTGGCTTCATGTCTCTATGTAAAAATGTATATATGCTAAATGTTTTTATGAAGATAAAGAGGTAAATGTAACATTTCCTTTGTGATTACATTGAAAGTCATCCTACCTTCTGAAAACACATATCCTTGTTATGAAAAACTGCAGTGCAGCAGGTTATCATGTAAAAAGAATATGGATCTTAAGTTATACTAGGTTTGTTAAAGACACTAAAGAGCTATTAATTCAATAATTTCTGTAAATAAAACTAAATCTTCCAGCCCTGACATTACAAAAAACACCCTGTCACATAAAAGTATATATTTTATTTCAAAATAGTGTTTTTTTTAGATTATTACACTTGCAACATCAACTCAAAACTATAATTTAATATCATAGACAAGATAAACAGCAAATCAGCAACAGAGGATTCTTTAATAAAATGTATGTTAGATTTGGTGTAAGAGGAGTAGATTTACATGCATAAATTGGGAATGTTTATACAAACAAAAGCCTTTCTTGTAAACAACATATTTATGCCTTTAGGAAAACAAAGTTAACATAAGGAAATACATCAGCTATGTAAGCAGTACATCTGTTGCCACTGGTTATTTATAAATGTAAATCACTAATGCTTAATAAACAGTACTCAGGTGTGACCTCATGATAGTGCTCTGGGCCGTTACAGACAAAAACCCTGGTTCAAACACAATACGAAATTTCATTTCCCCAATTTAATATATGGAAATTAGTCTACCACAAAAAGGGGACATTCAAATCCTTAAAGTAATATGGTAGGATCCAGATCTTTAAATATATAGGCCTATACCACTAGTTAATAAAAACACTGATTAAATGACCTTTTTTAAAAAAATAAAAGTATGTCAAACAGTTGGGGCAGCTAGGTGGTACAGTGGACAAAGTGCAAGGCCTTAAGTTAGAAAGACTCCATACTCCTAAGTTCAAATCTGGCCTCAGACACTTACTAGCTGTGTGACCCTGGGCAAGTCACTTAATCCTGTTTGCCTCAGTTTCCTCATCTGTAAAATGAGCTGGAGAAGGAAAAGGCAAACTGCTCCAGTATCTTTGCCAAGAAAATCCCAAATAGGGTCATGAAGAGTCAGACATTACTGAAAAACAACTGAACAACAACATATCAAACAGTCTAACTTGCATTGTGGCCTAATCTTAAAATACAAATCTAGTCTACAAATAAACAGAGTCTAAAAAAAACCTGTAAGAGTGAATTGGTTTTTAGAAAATTGCTGCCCTTTCCATCTCATAATATTTTCCCCAATTATTTAGCATGTCTCTTTGATAGGTTGATGTTCAAGTACTAAGATTTTAGGCTGCCCTAGTCCCATCATTACAATAGACAGTGATGCTTTACATGAATACAACTCAGCAACTAACCTCAATGGGGTCAGGTAATTTATGGCTTCAGAACTGATATTCTGAGATATCTTTATCTGAAGGGCCTCAAAGAACTAAGATAAAAAATTATCCTCAACTCTATCATAATTGAAAACATATGAATGAACCTCAGCATTAATATTTTTAAATCAATTGTGAGCTTTTTCCTCATGAATCATAAATCTCATTTGTGCTCATGTCACTACTGAAACAGTATACAGCTGTAGCAAGAAGAAAATTACCAGAGAATTAATATAACAATTTCTATACTAAGTGTTATTTAAAAAATCTAAGTGTTACCTAAGGCAATTACCTTGCAGACCTCCAATATCTTCAGGGAAAGGCCTAAGGGAAAATAATTGACTTTGCTAATTTTACCCATGGCAATTATAAAATAGCTCTGCATTTCATTATGACTGCAGAATCCTTCATCTAATTGTCTGCCCCAAGAGAAGTAGAGAGATAAATAAACCATACAGAAACTCAGACAAGAGTCTAGTAGCACAATAAAATTAGTTTGCTAGAATGGATTTAAGTTTAAAAAATCACGTTTAGTTACTGTAAATAAAACAATTTGGGATTGTTTTTGTTCTCCTGACCTGTGATTTTACTGATGCACTGAGCTCCCAGGAACCAAAGTTTCTCTTATCAATGCCAACAGGAAGCTTTTCTATAATTTATATCTTAAGAGAGTTGACTGGGGGTACTGTGAGAAGATAAGAGACTTGCCCAGAGTTCAAACTGGATTTGAATCCACTTTCTCTAGACTTCAAGGCTGGCTCTCTATCTGCTAAGTCATGTTGCCTCTAATTTACTGAGCCACATCTGTATCTACAAAGAAAAACTTAACTTATATTATGCTACAATTATATTACAAATAAAAACATATTATCCTTTACCTATTATCCAATTACCAAAGCTTATCCAAGACCATTTATTCATTCATTTACCAAGCACTTACTATGTGAAAGGCTCTTTGTTGGATGCCATTTTAGCACTATAAAATCAAACAAAAACCCTCCATATTTACATTCTTAATACCTGAGAACTTATTTTATAAAAAAAAGTCCAAAATCATTGGCTAAAAATTGAAGATAATATAACGTAGAACAGATGTTTAGATAAGAAGAGTCAGTATTGTCAAAATAAAACACAACATCAAAATCACCTATGAAGTCCTTTAAAAAAATCCCTAAAAAATAGTAAATAAACATATGGAAACAATGGCTTCAGTAGAGTAATAATGGAAAAATAGATCAGTGGAACAGACTAGATAAGGGAGAATTGGACACAATTTAAACTCAATCAAGTGTTCAATAAACCCAGATAATATGTGACTTAAAGAAGATATCCATATTTGAAAAGAACTAGTTGGAAAACAGGCAGGTAGTTTGGAAGAAATTAGTGTTAGATTAATATCTTACACCACATAGCACAAAAAATGCAAAATGTATATGTGACCTGAATATCAAGGATCATTCCATTAAAAAAAAAAAATCAGAGTATCCAATCATGCAAGTTTCATATCTATGGTTGGGTGAGAATTATTAACCAAACTAGGAACAGTGATCATGATCCCAAAGGATAAAACTGATATTTTTTTACTGTGTGAAATAGAAAAGCATTTACATGTACAAAATCAAGACAATTGTAATAAGAAAGGAAGCAGTCAAATAGGAAAAAGATCTTTGTAGTAACTATATCTCTGTTAAATGTTGGCTATCCAAGACATTTATGTAACTAGCACAAGTATAAGATCAAGAACCATTACCCAGTAGATAAATGGTCAAAGATTACTAACAGTTATCAAAAGAAAAATTATAACTATTAATATGAAAAAATGTTCCAAATCAGTGATTAAGAGACAAGCAAATCAAAGCAACTCTGAGCTTTCACTTCACAACCAGCAAATTGGCAGGTGACAAAAAGATATGAAGAATGTATTATAGTTAAGGCACATTATAGTTAATATACTGTTGCTAGGGCTATGAATTGGTCCAATTATTCTGAAAAGCAACCTAAAATTATGCAAAGAAAGTGACTAAAATGCCTAAATTTTTTTGACCTAAAGATCTCACTGCTAGGCATACATCCTAAGGAGGTCACAGATTTAAAAAAAAATACCCTCACATATCCCAAAGTATTTTTGGAAACCTTTTTCATAGGAGAAAAGAACTAGAAACAAAGTAAATGTCCATTGACTGGGGGATGGCTAAACAAACTGTGGTACATGAATGATTTCAATGAAATATTATTGTGTTGTAAGAAAAGATGAATATGAAACACACAGAGAAGGCAGACTTTTATTAGCTGATGCAAAGTGAAGTAAGCAAAAGCAGGAAAACAATGATTACAGGGTAAATGGAAACTTAATGAGTCAAAACGGAAAGCTGTGCGTTTATGATGACCATGCTTGGCATCTAAGAAGAGATATAAGAATAATCCTCTCTCCCTTCTTTGAAGAAATATGTGTATATGGGGGAGGGAGGAGACTATGGATGTGTACCACTGAATATAATATGCCTAATTTCACTGATATGTTAGTTTTCCTGAACCGCTCTTCCTACTCTTTCCTTTTATTCTTTGTTAGAAAGACTGGATCTCTGGGTAAGGTAAAGGAAGGCATATATTGGGTAATGATGGTGATGTAAAAAAAGATATCAATTTAAAAATTTATAAATCTCTTACGAGGTGGTATTGAGGTCTCCTGCCCTGTTTTCTGAGTTTTGTTTTTTTTGCTGGCCAGGTACCTGAGAGATCAATAAATTATTCTATTTCTGAGACATAACTTTGATTTGTATGAAAACTATTCTGTTGGGAACTATAAGTCCTTGAATGAACAGAACCTTTTCAGCACATGGAAGACATTCTTCAAATACACTTCTCTGGATGCTAAGCACACTAGTATCAACCTATAATCCCTTCACTTTCAAAGACGATCCACATCATTTAGAAGTCATCTACTGTGGTTAAAATAGTGATACATCAAAAGCTGAGATTTACAGAGGCTCAACCACAGAACACTGAACATAGTACTACAGGTATTTTAAACAAAATGAGTCAATGAGGCTTCTTTTGAAACTGACCTTGTAGAGATTTCTATGACCCCTTAAAGAACAAAGGTAGAAACTCTAAAAATCAAATATCCATGTTTAGGATAAGGAAAAGAGAAAATTGCTGAGAATAAAAGCTACAAGACATAATTTGAAGTGAAAACATGCCATGATTTAAAAAGGAAAAATACCTCCCCACAGAAAGGCTGATGAAATGAAATCTAGGAGTGCAAAACTCATGCAGGGAACATGCAGGTGAGAGATTTACTTATAGGAAAAGAAATGGCCGATCATTGATTTCAAGAAGCTTCTAGCTGAGCTGCTGATCTGAAATGTTAAAGATTATTACTTTTTTTTTTTTTAAATCAAGAAGTGATGTCGAAAACCAGTGCCTAATGGAGCAGATGGTGGAGGTCTTGGACTCTGGGAACATTTACAGCAATGGTTTTGAATGTAAAATACCGAGTGAATTTCAGAGGCTTCTTGGTTTGATTTTAATGGAAATAAGGCATTTAATTCTCATAAACTCAAATAGTTACACAATATAGGAAGGAAGAGTATATGTGAATAACACAAAGTGTAAGTGAATGAATAGAATACATCAGATATTATCTCACAAAGGTTTAAACTGATTTAAAACAAGCCATTAATTTCTACTTCTTATAAGGCAATAAAAATTATTTAATATAAACAATAATTAATACCTTAAACTTATATAGCTCTTTCACTAAGAAAAGATCAAAATAAATTAAATTGGTGACTGGATAAATAAAAGAAGAAACTGTTAAAAGCAATAAGCTAAATCTTCTTTTATTTTTTGGGGAAAGAGGTCTCATGTAAACACATATTTCATCAGTTATTGTAAAACAATAGTATAGAGCATTTCCCACCCCTTAAAACCCTGGTATACATCCATAACCCTGAGTACGCAGAGCCCAAAGAACACAAGTATGCCTGTGAACTCTAAACAAAAAATTCATGTAGTAGTGGAAAGGAAGACTTGTCTTAAGAGCAAGAAAAGGAATTGGGAACATGGAACTCACATGTGAACTACAGTGCAGATGGAAATACAGAAAGTAAAGCACTACACTGAAAGCCTAGTAAGGGACACCATATAGGGAGCATTAAATGGAGGGAATTAATCATCAATGAAGGTGGGATTAGGTTGAACTATGTGGGGGGACACTTCTTTTTACTGTTCCCTTTTCGTATAAATGCAAATCGAATGTCAAAGGCATCATATATTTTCTTTTCTCATAATCAATGACTTGATCACTTCTGAAACTGTGGCAGCCTTGATCAATGGTGATGTTTGATTAATAGCCTGGAGCACCATCAAAAACTAACATTTAGTCAGCATTTACTTACAAAGTGTCAGGCTACTGCATTAGTCAATGTGCACATATCCAGGCAACTGCCATTTTTTCAGGTTAAATAGTCAATGATTAGATAATAGTTATATATATGTAGAATGAAAATGACACACATATTTCTACATATAGGTATGTGTATGTATATATGCGTGTATGTGTTCTTTTTTTTTTTCCTTCTTTACCTTAGTGTTCTGCAACTGGGCTAGTCCAGTGCAGGCATTTGCTAGAAGGAAGTCTCCGCTCAGGATGGCTATTTTATTTCCGAACTGCATGTCTTTCAGTGGACCATCGGAAGAATTCAATTCACTTAAATTCACTATCCCACGATGCACAAGGAAAGCGGTGTGGATAAGTTCTGTGATCTCTGCCAGACTTCTTTGACTAAAACATAAAAGTAAGACTTGTTTTAGAAGTTTGGGACAGAAAAAAACAGTATAATTCTACCATGAAAATCAGACTGAAGTTAACAACAAAAGATGCTTTTGATTATTCGTTTTCCATGTAGCTTTTAAGCAAAAGCCTCCAACCAACAGATCATGATCTACTAATAGAGTCTAAAACCCTGCTGGATGGTCTTTTAAGCTGGCAGCCCCTCGTTCCCCCTCCTCCCACCACCTCATTCCTCCATGGTTTACTAGAACTCCCAATGGGGAGAGTACAAAGATAACAATAGCAATGCTCAAGTATTTTGTTACTAGCCCATCACCCTCTGGTAGTCTCAAGTTTTCAAATTCATTTGCTCACTAAATAGATGGTTATCATTGTCATCATCATTCTTGTACCTAATATTATATAAATAAGTCACACACAAATGTAACATATTAGTTTACAAAGTGCCTTTGCCCCCAATTTTTTTTTGACACAAGTGGAACAAACATTAGTGTTCCCATTTTACAGAAAGAGAAACTGAGGTTCTGAGTAATTAATGACTTCCCCAAAGTCATTAAGAGGCGACAGAGATTGGATTCAAACTGAGGTCTCCAGACTACAAGTCCAATACTCTTTTGATTACATTGTCTACCGAGCTGCTTTTACGTGCAAGGTACTATGTTAAACATTTTGCTACAGAGATTAAATAAAATACGATTCTTACTCTCAAGAAATTTGCAATCTCACAGGGGAAATAAGACATAAAACACTAACAACTCTAAAGGAAGACAACCTATGTGCTAAGTGCCATAAGAATGGTAGGAACTGCTATCAGGCTCTAAAGAGAGACAACTTACTTCCATTCAAGGTAGTCCAGAAAGGCATTACAGAAAGTAGGCTTTGATCTGGGCTTTGAAGGATGGTGGGTATTCTGAAAAGGAAGAGCACTTTAAGTGGAGAAAACAGAATGAAGAAAGGTACTAAAGTAGAAAAGCACAAAGCATAATCAGAATGACAAGTGGTACAGTGTGACCAGGGCACGGGGGTACTTCCTCAAAGGAGATGATAGGAAAAGTAGGTTTGGGTTATTGAGAGCCTTGGATGAAAGGCTAGAGAATTTGGATTTAAGCAATGGGAAGTCATTAGAGGGCTTTCAGAAGAAGAACCATTCAATTACACTACTGCTTGTTTAAGAAGAATATTCTAGCAGGAGTTAAGAAGGATAAATAAAAAGGAAAGAAACCAGGGAGACACTGCTATAGTCCTAAGAAAAACCTTTACTGGGGTGGTGGTTTTAGGAATGTTAGGTAAAGAAGAGAAAGAAGAAGTGGTTCTTCCTCATAAAAAAATGGAAAGAAGATTATGGTAATATACCCATGGAGGGAAGATTATGGTAACATGCCCATAGAAAGAATATACTAATACTTAAATATAATTAATAGAATAATATACTTTAAAAATTTTGCTTTTAAAAAGAAAAGCTGTATTTCTGATTCATTTACTCTAAAAATACTTAAGATGGAATACAAGTGTGACTCATCCCTAAAATACAAGAGAAAGGAGAAGAAAGGGTTACATTACATAATCTCCTAAAGGTCTTTTTCATGAGACTTTTGATTGAACAAATCCCCATTGAGGTCTACTATGGGAAACACATTTTTTAATCTTCCCTGAGTAGATGGTAGGACATTGTGCTTGATTTTTGAAAGAAGGGTTATAATGAAACCCTGAACTAAGGTTGCTCTTAAGATACAGAAAGGGAAAAGGCTTGGTGTAGACCAATGTCTGAGTAAACAAGACAGGATAGTGAATAGGAACTCTTCTTTCAATTCAATTCTTCAAGTATTTATTGAGCACCTTCAGGGTGTCCAGCTTTACGGTAGGCCTGGAGACACAAAGGAAAAATATCAAACAGTCCCTGAACTCAAGGAGCTTACATTCTAGTTGTCAGGGTAAAGTGGCATTATAAGGACATTAGAGCATACTGAGACTAATTGGAAATAACCATCAAACAGCTTAATCTTCTCCTGTCCATCCTCCACACAGTTGTCAAAATAATCTTCTGAAGGCACAGACAGGTCCATGTAACTCTTTTCCTCAAAAGCCCTCAGTGGCATTATGTGGCATTATATTATATTACATTACAAATTTCTCAGTTTGATATTTAAAGATCACAATGGGATTCTAATTTATCTTCTTACCTTATTATGTGTTTCCTCTTCAAATACTATATTTTAGCCAAAGTGGCCAACAAGCTGTTTCCTGAACTCAACATCCCAGCCTCTACTTGTACACAAATGATCTCTTCCTGCCTATGTGATGTATTCTCTCAACTACAAAGTGGAAAAAAAAATTTGATTTGGATTCAGGAAGCAGAAATAGAAACAATATTGTAGAGTATACTACATACCACCGAGAAAGAAACAGGAAATAGGAGTTTGAGAAACATCACAAGCCTGGCAAGATAAAGTAGTGATGGAGGATTTCAATTATCCAGACATCTGCAGGAGCTCTCTCTCTGTCAAAAGAAGAACAGTTAATAACTTCTTGTCTTGCCTAAGTGATAATTTAATCCTTCAAAAGGCAGAGGAATGGACAAAGGAAAATTCTATTCTGAATCTCATTCTCACGAATAGGAAGGAACTGGTTGCTGGGGTGGCGATGATGGGAACCCAAGAGGGATGTGACCATGCTACCTAAAAGAAAGGAGAGGAAATCTAGGTATAGTCTGACATTCCCTAGATTTCAGGAAACCAAACTTCTAAAAGCTCAGCGAGCGACAGATAGTATGTTAGGGACTAATGCTTCAAGAGAAATTGGCCTAGGTGGGATTAGTTGTTCAAGAATGAAATTCTGAAGACATACAGGGAAAAGAAGTCTGGTGAGAAGGAGAAATGGGATCTGTCTGAAGAGACTAATGTGGATTCATAGGGAACTTACCAACCAACTTGGATTTTAAAAAAGAAATATGCGGAAAATGGAAGCAAGGCCAGGTAACGGAAGATGAATGTGAATATAGCATGGTCCTATAAATAAAATTTCAAGCAAACTATAAGCCTGGAAGTTTGATTTCAATTTCTGACAAAGTTCTCAAACAGATCATTAAAGAGATGATGGGTGAACATATAGAAAAGGAAACAATGATAACAAAGAACCAGCACTGATTGATTAAGAACAACTCATGCCAGACTAACCTCATTTCCTTTTCTGACAGAACTACCAACTCATAGATGAGGGAAAATAAATGTTGTAGATACAGTTTACCTAGATTTCAGTAAACCTTTAGATAAAACTATCCTATATTGTTCTTATAGAGAAGCTAGAGAGATATCTATTAGATATGATACAAACAGAGGGATTTAGTACTAGTTGGATGGCAGAACCCAAAGTATTTATCAAAATTGCAGGAGAGGGGGCAGCTAGGTGGTGTAGGGGATAGAGCACTGGCACTGAAGTCAGGAGGACCTGAATTCAAATCCGGCCTCAGACCAAACACATGACACTTACTAGCTGTGTGACCCTGGGCAAGTCACTTAACCCCAACTGCCTAAAAAGAAAAAACAAAGAAAAACAAACAAAATTGTAGGAGGTCTCTAGTGGAGTACCTGAAATGAGTGGTTGGTTCATGCAAATATTTAACATTTTTACCCATAACTCAAATAAAGGCATAGATGGTATGCTCATCAAACTTGAAGATGACACAGAACTTGCAGCTAATACATGGCATAGCAAAATAGGGATCTTAATAGATGTGAGATCTTAATAGACTAGGTTATTGGGTTGAACCTAACAAGATAAAATTTAATAAGAATAAATACAAAGTCTTACACTTGGGTACAAAAAAACCAACTTGGGAGGTATAAGATGAGGGAGAAATGGATAGACAGCAGTCGTTCTGAAAAAGGTCTGAAAGTTTTAGTGGACTACATGTTCAATATGAGTCAGCTGTGTGATGTGACTTTTTTTTTTTTTAAAAAAAGCTGATATGATTTTGCACCATATTAAGAAGGTAATAACTTTTAGGTAGAGAGAGGTGATAGTCCAAATGTACTATGCTTCTTGTGAGACCTCATCTAAAATATTATATTCTGTTCCAGGTACTAAAATTTAAGAAAAAAATAGATAGGGTTGATAGCATACAGATGAAGGCAACAAGGATGTCAAAAGGCATTAAATCCAAGCAAGAATGGGTTAAAGGAACTGAACGTGGTTAGCTTGGTGATAAAAAAGGCTCAGGGGGAGCATGACAGCTATTTTCAAGTATCTGAAGACTTTCATGTGGTTGAGTGGTTAGACTTGTTCTGTTTGGCTCTACAAGGCAGAACCAGGAAAAACCGGGAGAAGTTTCAAAGAGGCCAATACGCTTGATGTCAGGAACAAAACCTTCTAATAATGAGATCGGCTCAAAATTGGAATGGGCAGATTCAAGAGGCAGTGGCTGCTCCCTCCTCGGACGTCTTCAAGCAGACTTACTTAATGGGTTATGTCTGGGCAGGCATTCTTTCATGTATGGGTAGGACTGGAGCACCACTGAGGTTCCCCCAACTCTCAAATTACCCTCTCTCCATTTTCAGTTTTCTCCCTTCTCATCTTTGCTTCACAGCAGTAATTCTCTTTGCTACCTCCTCCACTGTGAGTCTCAGGGGAATAAAGAAAGAAGAGGGTTGGGGGACGTGGACTAAGAAAGGAGAAGAAGTGGAATCTCATTCACCATTAATAGTTCTAGATCTCCCCTTGCCTGGAAATCATTTTTTGTTGTCACATTAAATGTTAGGTATGCAATGATTCCTCAAGGCAAAGAATACCATGAGCAAAAAAGTCCTGAGAACCACTGATAAACATCAATTCACACCTACAGTCTACCCCTCTCTACTGAGAGTAGTTTATTTCATCTTCAGTTCTCTGACACCAAGATATGACATTGGGTATAGTCTGAATTTTCATGTCTTTTACTGCTGTTTTCATTTAAACACTATTGTGGTTGTTGTGCACATAGTTCTCCTGGGTCCTGGCAACTACTTTTAAACAGGGAGAGATGTGGTAGATGGTTATCCTTAAATCTACACTGCTTGGCCATCACTGTGTCCAGGTCTTAACTCTAAGCTGACATGATCACATGGAGACATATATCTCTTTCACTAGCCTATCTCTAAATATCTGTCGCCTGGAGCAATAGATCACCTTTGCTGATGCCTGAGGCTTTCTTTATTATACCAGTTCTTTACTTTGTCATTTTTATATTCATAGGAATTTCTCATTCTGTATTACTCATTTTTGGTAATGGAGTACAAATGAATATCATTTTGGTAAAGTAATTAGAATAATATATCAGTATGTTTAACAATAAAAAACTTGAATTTCACCGTTTTCCCCCAAATTTTCCATGGGCTGCACTTAAGGACCTCAATCACTTCCACTAATTACTAATGCAATGTTTAGCAATTTCACATAAAGTGCTTGATCTCTCTATTTTCTATGAGTTCTTCCAACACTTTTCTATATTTATCATAGGCCTCCAGGTGTATAATGAAATTCATACTACACATAAATTGTAAATATTTTTACAGTCAAACCATGGTTGCTGAAATTGTAAAATTTATAAAATTCTATAATGGAATTTATTGACTCAACCCACTCTTAATTCTGTATAATTTAAGAAGCTGGTAATTTCACAAAACCATCAGGTAGCCCAAGATAGCAGGATACTGTGGATTTCCATTTGGGAATTGTCTTAATGAATTTATTAGGACTATGGGGGAGTGGTAGGAAGTAAAGATAATGTAATCTCACAAAGGATTGATAATAATAGCTAGCATTTGTATACTACGAAGTTCTTTATACAATCATCCCCTATCTACAACCCTGAGAAGTAGGTCCTACAGGCATTATCACCCCCATTTTATAGATAAGAAAACTGAGGATCAGAAAGGTCAAATGATTCACCCATGGTCCCACAACTATTAAGCATTATCAGATATAAAATTTGAACCCAAGTTTCTCCTGACTCCAAAGTCAGCAACTACACTAGACCTTGGCTACCAAAAAAGAAGGTATCTATTTGAATATTCAAATTTGAGAGAGATCATGAAAACTTATCAGTATTTTTTTCATAATGTATTATAGTGTGAAACATTTACTTAAAAATCTGGACAATTAACTTTCATAAAATAACTTACACAACATATGGCCAACCTATGACACTTAATATGGTAGTTCTTAAAAAAAAACCTGATATGGCATCACTGTGAAAGAGATAGTTATATAGCAACGTACCTTTTGAAGGACTGTGTACAAATTCCTAGCAAAGACTACAAACGGCAATATATCCCAATTCAAAGTCTTACATAATCATGAGCTTAACAGATATTTATTGAATTTAAATTCGGTAAAAACTCAAATCCAACCTTTTCTTGAAGCTTTCCCTTACTACCTCCACCCTCACTCATCTCTCATCAGAACATTTAAAGCATTTAAAGCACTCTGACCCCCCAAAGGGATCCTCAGAATTACTAAGAGATAAGGTTGTAGCATATCTGGCTGAGGAAATAAGTAGTATTCATAATAAATATGGAGAGAGAGAGGAGCTTTAGCAAGCAGAAGGGAGAAAAGGTCGTTAGAATCTGACCTCTATAGCCTCTCTGCTGCCGTGCTCTCCCTCTCTTTGCTTCCCATTAAAAATCCATTTCACTAAGGCTATCAATTAGAGATAGATTTGATTAAAACAACCTATACTAAGGTGTGAATGACTAATAAGCTTTATCTCAGCTATTTGCATTCCCAAAGAAAAACAGATTGACACAAATTAATCTGTAATTGGGAGAATAAACATAAAGGGATTTTTTTTTTTTTTTTTTTAGTCTTCTGGTACTTTTTTTTACTACTTCAGGTGAGTGTCAGATCTGGTATCAGAAGGGGAGAGAAACAGTAATAAACTAATAAAGCTTGAATAGAACCCTCAGAGAGGAGGTAAACATGTCATAAATAACCATAATGTGGTTCTGTAAACTCATATTTAAAACAGAATTTAACTACAGGATCTTAATTAAGTGGTGGGTTGGATGGCATAGTAGAGATGAACAAATAAAAGAAGATGAAACTTGCTTTTTTAAGGGATTTTAAATGACACTTTAGTTGAAACAAAAGTATTCTCTGTTAAAAGATAAGAGAAATATATTTAACCTAAATTTAAAATATTTTAATTAAATATTAAGTTATAGTAAGTCATGTCAGCTAAGAAGAGACCATTCTTCATAGCATCAATCTTGTATTCAAATATATCAAAATTTTATTTTCATAAGTATACCATAGGAATGAGGTCTCAGGAGATTCTAGTCAATTTAAGCCCCCCATAAAAAGCGCATAAAACCATAAAAAGCTTCCTTAATTTTGCCATTTATTCATGTTGACATCTTGTCTCCATTAAAATTACACTTTCAAATTTAGGTATAAAATGACAGCAGCTTCCCAAATCGCTCTTCTCATTCATTCCACTCTTACATTCTACTATGTGAATCTGACCAAAGTGTAGAAAAATCTCATCCACTGAAAACAAAAATGGTAAATCTGTAGTTGGGAAAAATGTTATTTTCTAAACATTGCCTAGGTCACAATGTTTCAAAGCAAAAATAATTGATCATAAAACCAAACAAACAAATGTATAGTGTAAACTCATTTCCAGTGCTAACAATACTTACTAGGCAATCGATGAACAGCCATGGTCTCTGAACCTCTTTTGGTGATAGTTCACGCTGAAACCTCACAAGATATCTTCTGGTTTATGGGCTAGATTTCTTTTTCAAGGACCATGCCTTAAACCCAAATCACTCTGGCTCTCATTGATCAACAGGTCCCAGCCCAAGCCACACTTGCTTGTTTATTGTTTGGGCTCAGATGGCTGAGAGTGAGTGTAAATAGCAATTGTTTCTGTTTTGTCCACAAACTCTGAGGGTCATCCCCTCTCAGACTGTTTTGTTTTGGTTTTCTTTTTGACTAGGTAAAAGACTAGGTAAAAAAGAATGCCAACTATATAACTATCTCTTTCATGGTGATGCCTTATGAGTTTTTTTTTGAAGGACTGCCATATTAAATGTCACAGGTTGGTCATATGTTATTCTTCGTCTCATTTCTTACTTAGCCTTAATCAATGAATGGGTGTTGCCTCAGACAAACTGAGACCTGGGAAAGATTTTAGGTTAAGAAGGCCAAGGTCTCCCACTCTATCAGGGATCATCTCCAGTCGTCCTGATCTATATCCTGCCACTGGACCCAGATGGCTCCATAGGAATGGGGCTGGTGACTTTGCACAGCCCTGCTTCACTTAAATCTAATTAACCTGAAAGTCAAGATGTCACCTTCCTGATGTCATGGTCCTCTTCTAGAATGAAGGACAAACAATAACACCTGACCTCCAAGATTGACATACATAATAAAGAGGAAGAAGTAAAAAAAAAAAAAAGTCTTTGAGAAATGATGCTCAGCAGCTGGTCTCATTTTAAGGAGATTAAACACTTGGGACAGTGTTAGAATCTTGCCATGTTGTGCAAATATACAGTTCAGATGTAACTAAGAACAAAAATCTTTTAAGTAGAGCTGCAGAAAGAGTCACACACACACACCACAGACAGACAGACACACACACACACACAATTGTAATGTTACAGTTTAGAGCTGCTGGCATTTTTATGCATAGATGATAAATTCATAAACTAAATTATAGCTTCACAGATTAAGATCTCTATGCTTATTTCTAAAGAGGAGGGTTCAACATTGATCCATTCTGTAAATGAATCTCCTGACACCTTTATACTGATCTACAAATAGGTTAGATACCTTGTGCAGGGGCATCAATGCCTCCAAAAGCAGACAGCGGGGGAAGGGGACCAAAGGGTCACTCCCTTTTACTATAAAAATAAGCTGACCAAAAAATATTCTTGCATTATTTTATCTTTTCTTGCACAGAAAAAAGACACTCAGAGGACTACTTTAAAAGTCACTACCGGGGAGGTACCTAGTGTATTTAAAATAAAATAATCAGACAAATACTATTTGGAATTGCTTTTTAACAAAAGTTTGACCCCTCCAATATAAAACAAGTACCTTGCAAGACAATCAGTTGCTTATGGGGAGGGGGTGCTTGCGATGGGGGGGAAGAGGGGTGGTTAATCAACAAGAGATGTGCCTGATATATGGAGAGCAAGGTTTGAGACTGGAGATTTTCTGCTAGAGAAAGACAGCTCACCTAGGCAGCCATACCCATGTCACTAAGATTACTTTTGTGTCTTGTAGTCTCAAAAAAGGGTTAAAAATACTTGAGTCTACAGAAAAAGACTAACAAGACATCTAGATGCTTTGGCTGTCATTGTCAGGGCAGTCCTTGGAGGGAATGCCCATATCAATTCGGTTTATCAGATGGACAGCTGATCAACATTAAACAGACTTGCTCTGGGCAGATTGAGCTGAGTTACTTGACATGAATACCAATGAGAGCCCTCTGCTCTCTACAACTGAGCTTTGCCATTTTTTACTGCTGCAGATCCCAGGACATATGGGAATCCCTAGTGATGAGCACATAAAGCTGCCGCTAACTCAAGTGATGGCTCATTTCCCCCAGCTGAAGGCAGACATTAATATCCTGAGGAGATCAGACCCGCCTCTCTGACCCTCATCTACTGAGGCAAAATGACTGTCCTATTTCTTCATTTAATAAGCTTTTAATGAAGGAAACCAAAAATGTCCCTTTTGACTTCAGACTAGCTCTACATGAAAAGGCTACACAAATACATCAGATCGAGTGTCATACTTCTCCAAAATATCTGTCCCTCCCCTCCCCCATTATATATTAGATTCTGTCATCCAACATCCCATAGTGCTCATTCTTTCAGGGCTGCCTCGGTAGGTTCAGCTCTCCGCTCCAGTAATTACAGGATGTCTCCATGGTACAGCAGGTGGAGTATTAAAGAACTGATTACAAAGAACACAGTGGTCTTGCCATTTTCATTACAAGCCCTTTCTTTGGGGGTTCATAATTCAGCAATGAAAACTGCTTTATGCACAAACTTCCTGGGAGATATAACAGTCCAGTTGACAATAAGATGTGAAACCACAGAACTGTTCTTACCTAAATCTGGATGTGAGATCTGGAAATCTTTGCAAGTTTGATTCAGGAATGTGGGGGGCAAAAAGAAGAATGAGGAAGCAGGGCAGATTTTTTATTTGATCATGATAGGAGTCTGTCTGGGAAGAAGGGGAATTTGGATGGCTGCAGAGGTTTTGTGTGGGCCAGGCTACCTAGTGCCGGAGCTCTGCATCACCTCGTGAGCAGCTGAGGTTGGATTTTTCTCTTGTTTCTCAAACAGATGGGGGCTAAAAGTGATGTGGAGGTGCATGTTAAATAGAGCAGAGGGCCCACTGAAGGAGGGAGATGTCACTCCACAGTGATCTCTCTGACTCAATCACAGGAAGCACTGATGGACTGAAAAGGGAAGCCTGGCAGGCTTCATTTGCAGCTACCAGGGATGAGGCAAGGTGAAAAAACTAAAGGGCAGAGAACTTTTCCCTAGAAGAGAAAGGTGCCAGGGCTCAGAGTAAAATGTGAAATTAAACTGGATCCAATCAAATCAGATAACTGAAGAGCCATAAAGACAATTCTATATGGCAAGTAAAATATTTAAATTGAGACTTTTCACACAGTATATTTCCCTCGAATGTTGACACAATAGACCAAAACAGCTATGCACATTTCATTATTAAAGAATTATTTTCTTAGAAATAAAAGGAGTAAAAATAAAATCTCAAATCCAATTATCATGTTGAATTAAAGTTCCAAGCCAAAATGAGAGAAGAAAAGTTGGGCTATTCAGTTGTATGGGGAGGAAAAAGAATTCAAAATAGAACTGCATTGTGCTCCAGAGAGGTGACAGGTTATTACAACCACTTGCTATACAATAGCAAAGTAAAAGAGGCTTCTATAGAAGGGAGATGGTAGGTGAGGGTGAGAGTAGAGGCAAAGTGTATTTTAAAAAGCATTTTCACAATTGTCAAAATATTGGTCAAGGAGTCTAAAAACCCAGCTATTCCCTCAACCCAAGAGGTA
This sequence comes from Vombatus ursinus, assembly GCF_900497805.2. Classification (NCBI taxonomy): domain Eukaryota; kingdom Metazoa; phylum Chordata; class Mammalia; order Diprotodontia; family Vombatidae; genus Vombatus; species Vombatus ursinus. Next base: position 34,722,452 of record NW_020940360.1, read on the forward strand.
GTGAGTGGCCAAACGAGATTTTAATTAGAGTAAATAACATCAAGAAACTTAGCACTGCTACTGAAAAGTCAGTCAGAACCAAGTGATATTTGAAAAGACATTTCAGGAGGGTTTTTTAAAGTACGAAATTCAATTCAAAAGAAAACTCACCTACAAGTATCATCACCAAATAACATTTCAATATACAAAGCCACAGGGAGCTTTACAAATAGCACAGGTGTCTGACAATTTGCATCCTGCATAGAGATTAAGGATGCTCAAGGTATCAAAGTTGCATAGATATCCAGCAATGTGGCTGTCACACTTATCCCCCTAAAGTGATACTGGTCATGTGCAATAATGAGGCAGAAGGGGACAATTACTACTCTTCTTGGTCAAAGGATAAATGCTGCAGCAATAGATGCCATTCACAGGCTTGATCACAGCTAAATGTAATATGTAAAATGTTATCTAAGAAAAGAAACTAAATGAGCAGGGAAACTTCAGAAGAAAGATGGAAGAACAAATTATCACTTTAAAGCAGATGGACCATTACCTAATGGCTTTCTGTTGCATATATAAATTAGTCAATAAATCAATCAGCTACAAAGATAGCTACTTTAATAAATTAGTGATAAGTCAACAGGAGTTATTTTTCTATGAATTGTGATTCTAATTTTAAATTCATACTCATCGCAAAAGCACAATGATGAAATTAACTAAAAGTACAGGAATGTAATGTCAGGGAAATTCATTAGTATGACCAAATGCTCTCCAAAACATGCAATATATTCTTTGACATAAAATACATGAAAGTTGTATATATGTAAGGCATAACTAAAGTAATGTGACATTTCTAAAAACAATTGTGTAACAACTCTGAAATTAGTATTATTTGCCCTTCTAAAGAGTGTTTATAAATACTTATTCTAATAATGCTATTACCGCTCAAAATTTTTTTGAAACTCTTCTTTGGGAACTGCTGTAAGCACCTGCAGCATATTTCTTTTCAATATCCTCAACAGTAGCAAATAATCTTTTTTTTTTTTTTTTTTTAAATGAAGTGTCAGGTGTTACTACCCTGGATTTAATACTAACCAATAAGAAAGAACTAGTTGGTGTAATTGAAGGAAGCCAGTGATATCTAAGCAAGGGAAGGCTATGTATAGTCTAGTCCAGGGGTGGGGAACCTTCAGCCTTGAGGTCACATGTGGCCCTCTAGGTCCTCAAGTGTGGCCTTTGACTGAATCCAAATTTCACAGAACAAATCCCCTTAATAAAAGAATTTGTTCTGTATAACTTGGGCTCAGTCAAAAGGCCGAACCCAAGGACCTAGAGGGCTACATGTGGCTTCAAGGCCACAGGTTCCCCTCCCTTGGTCTAGTCCCACATAACCTGGACTTTAGGAACATACATCAAAAAGTTCAAAGAGATAACATGACTCACAGGGCTGTAATGAAGATGACTTAAGAGGAATGGGAAACATTTAAAAATGAAATTCTGAAAACAATTACAAGTGATTCCAATAAGAAAGAAAAAGAGGACTCATTTAAAGAAACAGCTATAAGTAAATGCATAGTTTTGTAAAAATGAATGACCTAAATAGAGAAATGTGCGGGATAATACATTTAAGTGGATTTATTGCCAGTTTAACAACCGTAACCAAAAGAGCATCAATTAATGGATCGATGTCAACTTGGAGGAAAAATCTCTAATGTTGCTACAGAGTTCTATCATATATGCTATTCTATTTAATATTTTAATTACTGAGACACATAGAGACTTGGGAGAGACATGCTTAATAAATGACATAAAGCTAGGAAGGAGAGTTAAGTTCAGTGTTGTTTTGGTCCTGAATTTAAAAACAAAAAACAAGACAAAGAAACAAAACTCAAACTAGATGAGAGGGAGGGGATATTTCACAGAAAAAGAGGAATAGTATCACAACGTACATCTATAATCTATGCATTAAAATTTAAACTCGCCTAGCTGGCTAGCATTCAAGGCCTTCCCTAATCTGATGCCACCCTATCGGTTTGGACATTACTCCTTTCCAGTCCACTAGAATAATTTGTCTCCAACATACACTGCACTCTCATACATCTGTGCCTTTGCTTACAGCACTCCTTATGCCCAGAATGCCCTTCTCTTCATCTCTTTGCCTTTTGAATTCATACATTTTAAGTACATCTTGGCTATTTCCTACAGGAAGCTTGCTTCAATTCCCTTGATCAATAAAGATAATGCCCCCTTGACTCACTCAGCACTTTATTTTGTAATAAATGGTTACTGATTGATTGATCTAATGTACTTATATAATACTTTATATACTAATTATCTATGTTGGTATCCTGCTGCAAGAATTTAAACTTCTGGAGGGTACAGATTACATCTTATTTAAATTTTGTCTCACCTTCAGCACCCAGGAAGGAAGGAAGTTTACATGCACTGTGCTAAGTGCTTTACAAATACCTCATTTGATCCTCACAAAAACTCAGGGATCTAGGTTTATTATTATTCTAATTTTACAGTTGAGGAACTTGAGGCAGAGAGAAGTTAGGTAACTTGCCCAGGATTCCACTACTAGTAAAAATCTGAGGCCACATTTGAACTGAGAGGTCTTCCTGACTCTAGGGCACTCTATCCACAGCACCACCGAGCAGCCAATATTAGCATAATGTTCTATATACCATAGACACATAAATATCTGTTGTATTTTAAGTATAAGATACCGGTGATCTGGAGAAACAGCATTTCATGTTTAAAAAAAAAAAAAGATGAAGTAGTTTGAGTAGACCTAAATTAAAGGTCAACAATGTTGTGGCATGGCTACTTTAAAAAGCTAATTGAATTGTAGGCCATGGTAATTGTATGGAGGCAAGTGTTCCACTTGAATCAGTGTACTTGTTAGACCACATCTGCAGTCCTATATTTAATTAAGGGAACTACTTTTCAAAACAGGCTTTGACAGAATGGAACCTGCCCAGAGAACAACCAGGATGGTGAAGAGTCTGGAGTAAATGCAGAGAACAGTTAAAAAAAAAAAATGAACAGTCAAGACCGACAAATATGGTCTGGATGATAACACTATGTTCTTTAGCTTTGTCAGACAACAGCTGAAGGGTCTGAGAATATTTCGCTCAGAAATGAGAGGAATTAGATAGATAATAGCTGTACTCAAGTATCTGAATGGCTTCTATGTAAAAAAGGGATTGCATTTTTGCTTCCTTTGGCATCGAGTCTCTGAGTAATATCCAAGCATATCCAATATTCATATAGTTCCTGGTCCTCTAAGTCCATATTACTTCTGGCTCTCTGCTCCCAATCTAGCTCACTGTGTCCTCTATGGCATCTGGCCATTTCTATAATGTCTAGTTTTGGCCCTCCTAATCCACAGTTGTTTTTTTCAGTTTGAGGAGGCAAAGGAAATATGTACTCATTGTGCTGTGTCCAAATATGGGGGTGGAGGAAAAAATAAGTTTCTAATACAACTATTTAACAAAACAAGTACATTTACCTATTGACGCTACAAACCAACCATTGACAATTGGTATTTATGCATAGGTTTAGGGACTTGAAAAGGCTAAGCAGCAAAATTTAAAATTCTATATTATGTTCAGTTTCTCTCAATTTTTTTGGCGTGTGAAAACTGAAACAAAACTCCCTCCTAAATTTGTGATGGTTATTTATGCTCCTCCAAAGGACCTGGCTTCATTTTTACTTTCTGTGCCTTTCCCATTGCTTTCCACATCTCTTTAAAGTTCTGGTTTTAGTCAACTTGACATTGTACAGGGGCAAATTTGGGGTCTGTCATTCAGATGAAATCTAGTGAGGGGAGTCAGATTTTGATTGGATAAGAAGAAATCATATATAAACCCCGCTTTCCAGGGTGTTTCTGCCAGGGAAAGAAAGGAAGAAAGTGAGAACAGAGAGAGCAGAATCTTGAGGATTAAAATACTAGGGTAAATGGAGGGCCAACGGGGAAGGCTTGACTAATTCTAAGCTACGATAACAATCCTCAGCAGCATAAAAGGAGGTGTAGAAAGAAAACCACGTATTGCTCCTTTAGTACTAAGCTCCTCTGACTTTCCTCTTTATATGTCCTTGCTCTCATTAACACTGACCAATTTCTCTTTTCCTTTTTCAGGCCTTGATTAATCTGTGGCTTTATTTATATTTTAAATGCATTCATGTTTTCATGCCTACTTTTATATTATCAGATGAATTAAGCCAGGGGTGGGGAACCTGTGGCCTCGAAGCCACATGTGACCTTCTAGGTCCTCAAGTGAGGCCCTTTGACTAAATTCAACATTCCGTCAAATTCAGTCCAACATTCAGTCAAAGGGCCACACTTAAGGACCTAGAGGGTCACGTGTGGCCTTGAGGCCATAGGTTCCCCACCCTTTAATTAAGCTAACGAAGTTTTTGACCTACCCTCAAACACACAAGGTAAAACCTACATGAAACAAAGAAACTGGCGGAATGACACAAAGTACATTATTCAAGAAGTTACATAATGGTAGAGAACAAGATATTTGTCTCCAAGTGCACAGGAGTTCAAGAATCCATAGCCAACCAGTCCAGTCAGTCAGTCAATAAACAGTCACTAAGCATCTGCAAGGAGCTTAATAAATATCAGTGGCAGGCACTGTCTTCAGAACTGTGGATACAAAGAAAAGTAGACAGTCCCTGATCTTAAGGAGTTGACAGTCTAATAGGGGAATCAACATCCAAACAACTACGTACAGACAAGCTACAACTAGGATAAATCTGAGATACTCAATAGAGACAAAACGCTAGAATTAAGGGGGATCAGGAAAGGCTTCCTGTAGAAGGTGGGATTTTACCTTGGACTGGGAGGAAGACAAGGAAGCCTAGAGGTGGCAATGAGGAGAGACAACACTCCAAGCATAGAGGACTGTCAGTAAAAATGCCCAGTCTGCAGATGGGGTGTCTTGTTCAAGGAACAGCATGGAGGTCAGTGTCACTGGCACACAGGGTACTTAGGAGGACTGGAGGGTGAGTGTAAGCTGCAAGAAGACTGAAAAGGTAGGAGAGGCAGGTTATTAAGGATTTGAAATACCAAACAATTTACAGTTGGCAGTAAAAATAAGCTAAAGCAAGTTTAATCAGCAAAGGTATATTTGAATTAAAAGAAGCACACACCTAATCTAATTAGCAATAAGACTAGAGGAACTGTGCTACTTGGATCATTTGGGCTCAAGAAAGATCTGAGTGGTTTTAAATCTAGAGTCTAAAGGTAGAGACCGAAGCTCTTCCTCATCCTTATCAAACATTTACTGAGATCCTTAGTGTGAGGCACTGTGCTAAAGAGACATACTGGAAGGACTTTTGATCCAGTTAGGGAAATAGGATATATACACAAAAAGAGAAATAATAATAGAAGGTAAAGTATGATTAATTCTAAGCGAGTAACACAGGACATAATCACAGAAATATATATGGAAGGGATAAGGACTGGGGCAGTGGAAGAAAGTTTCATGAAAGAAGTGGGATTTGAGATATCCTTGGTCCTACTCAGTGGCCCTGCTATCATTTACTGCCACCATCTCCAGTCCTCCCAAGCACCATTAGAATGTAAGCTTCTCAGGAGTAGGGATAGTTTCTTTCATCGTACTTGTATCCCCAGTACTTAACACAGTGGCTGCCAATATATGGTTACTTAATAAATACTTGTTGATTGCTTGCTAATTGCTTCCTTGACAGGGAGTTTGTGAAACAGTGCTATTTACTAGCATCTACTAAATTTACTAGATTTAATTGACTAGATCTACTAAAATGGACAGCAATCAGTGCGAACAGAAATAGATGTCAAAATGGGGAGAAGAATCTGGGAAGAGACTAGAGCAGAAGAATAAAGACCAAAAGAACAGGAACAGCCCAGGGACCTCTATCATCTTCAGGCTCTTGCCCAAAACATCCTAGAGACCCCACTGGACAGAGCACTTAGGACTCAGATAGAGACAATTCTACTCCATGTAAAATGGGGATCCCACAAAGCCTGAAGAAAACTACTCTGTCCTTAACATACACTCTGTATGGTAAATTAAGTTAATGAATGCACTGGTCCTACAGATGACATGTGGGCAAACAGCATGTTATAGAGAATAATAAAATATTCTGTACTAATCAACAATCAGGAGTTTCTTATAATATACTACATATTTCTTACTTCCACGTTTTTCATTTGGACACAATTGGTTGCTGTCCCTATCTGCCTGTAATATAAACCACACTAACTTAATTATACATCAGGATAGCCTAATTGGGCGAAATCACTACAGAGATACAAACAGGGCTAACTCGCTTTTTATTATTAATTTTTTAAAGTGAATAAGAGAAAACATTGATAAATAACGGATCAGAGACTACCATATTGCGAGCCTGTTGGTTTGCCCTTTCAGCAAAGAATCACAGGCTTTTAGAGCTAGAATGAACTTTTAAAAATCTTCCTCGAAGATAAAAAGATAACCTACTTTTCAATATAAGGTTGTTAGCAATTTACATGGTGCCTGCCCTCTCACTACAAAATACTATTCACATATTGCCCCTTCCCCTCTATGCTCCTTGCCTATAGGAACAGGATGAATCACATATGTCATAAAAATAAGGGGAGGACTGCAAAAAGCTATGCCAGTGCCCAGGTGAGGTTGGATACTAAGCATCCATGTTGTAATGTAGTTATCACAAATCATGCCAGTATTATTTTAGTTTATACTATATTATGTAATTTATTTTATATTCAGTTTGGTGACTCTATGCTTTTTTTTCTTGGTTGGATTTTTATCCTAGTGTATTCAAATGTCTCTAATTAAAATTAAATGTAAGAGCAGAAAAATATATATTAAAAAAGTGAACAGATTAACATATGAAATGCCAAATCACAGAATAAAATCTTAGTGTTAGAGGGGATGTCTAAAGGTCAGCTAATCAAACCCCTAAACAAATCACAAACCCTCTCCACAACATCCCTGATGAGTGGTAATCCAGCCTCTAGCTGAGGTCTTCTAGTGATGGAGAACTCACTGCCTGTCAAGGTAGTTATTGATGCTTTTGAAAGCTCTAATTGTTAGGACATTTCTCTTTACATTACAGAAATAGGCTTCCTTATAAATTCTGCAGGTTTGGTTCTCATTTTGTTCTCTGTGAGTTAGCAGCATAAGCCACAGAACTAAAAACTGGAAGGGAGCTTTAAAGGCCAAGCAGACCCATCCCCTTCATTTTAGAGATAAGGAAACTGAAACCCAGTTGGTAAGTGACTTGTTTAAAGTTACAAAAAAAGTGAAGTAGCAGAGCATGACTCCAGGTCTTTCGACTCCAAATTTGTTGTTCTTTTTACTATGCCATGTCGTCTTACAAGCTGTCTTTTCTTCTCTAGGCTAAGCAGACTCAATTTCTTTGTAGACCTCAAAAATGAAATTCCCAAAAAGGCCTGGTTTCAGGTCCCCTTATTATCCCATGTATCCTCCCTTGGACATACTTGCCAATGTTCTTCTACTACAGTGGCCAAAATCAGAAACCATACTCCAGATGTGTCCTGAATAGAGACAATTATAGCAGGACAATCACCTTCCCCTAAAAATCACAATTTGGGCTCTTTTGGTCTCCTCATGATTGAAGCTCTTTTACATTCATTAAAATTCTTTAAGAAAGACAGTCAGACTTAACATTGTTACTGTTATCCAATTTCCATTTTCTGAGTGAATAGCTTAAGTAGGTTAGGCTGGGGATATTAAAATTAGACAGTTTCTTCTCATCTTAATTTGGCATTGATTTTTAGATCTTTGCTAAGTGATCCAACTGGACACAGACAGTTGATTCTCAAATGACTGGCACGTTGGCCACTAGTCACTTCCTTACTGTTAAGACCTGGTCAACTTAATATTCTGTGATGTTTAATGCTCACCATGTTTGGAACTCTCTTTTTGAGGGAAGTACTGATAATATACAGATGTGAGATTCTTGAACAGCCTATGAGCCTTTGTTATGTCATTTAAAAATCTAGAATCCTATTTGCTAACATTTTTCAAGTCTCCTGTGCATCTTCATAATGAAGTCAGCAAAGGGCAAGGTATAAATTCATTTGGATTGAAGGAATTTGTCAAGTTTCTTATAAAATTAAGCTGCTTCTTTATGTTCTGTAACAGATGTAACAGATTATAGTCCTGGTGGCCTGTTTGTTTAGGCTCACGATGAACCCTACAAGGAAAGAGGAAATACCATCCCATTAAATGATATTGTTTTGTGCTTCAGACGCATGATGAAACCAACTCTGACAACTCCACTATCAGCCTCTTAAAGGAGAACTTGTGATCAATCCTTCCATTTAGGGGTGACTTCTGTATCTTACCTGTTTTCATTTATAGAAAGAACAGGAATATGAATGTTGCTAAATTCATAAAAATACTAATGATGCCCAAAATGTTTGAAGATGATCTAAAGATTTTGTGATTCTTAGCATTGTTTGTTCTCTTTCCTGCTTCTGTCCCACAGAAACAGAGGCATGCTGCAGAGAAAAGGGGGAGTGTGTGGATTTTGTGATTTATTTGTTGTTGCAAACCAAGAATTCATCACTTAGTGGCCAAACTGCTGGAGATGAGCCTCTCTATAATAGATAGGCTGCTCCTCACACAGTAGACCAAAGAAGGTTATCTGCAGGACCACACTTGAAGCCTTTTAACTCAAGAAGAACCTGCCAGAGGTTGTGGCAAAGTTTTTGAGAATTCACAGTCACCTTCACATAATAAGGTCACATTGGTATAAGATTTGTGAAGAGGCTTTTGGTCTTAGATGACACCGTGCTGAACGCATTAAGCCCTGCAAGACCAGAGGATCCCCTCGATGAGTTCCATACATGTTCAAGAGAGACTGGCCTAGTGTGCCACATAGGAAAACCAAGTGGATAAAGAAATATCCAAATTTTGATGTGCAGTTCAATGGACTTCCCACTGAGTTAGCTCATGAGAATATATATCTTGTGTGAGCACTGCAGATGGATAATAACCTGGGCCCAGAACCAAATAGGGGAATGAGAGTGGGCTGGAATGTGTTTGGGAATTTGTGCAATGCTTTCAAAGATCTTAAGTTATTTCCTGTCCCAACAGTTCATTTTTGCTATCAGTATTCTCCTAGTCATATGGCCACAAATGATGGAATGCCACACTCTTAGAATAATCAGAGAACTTCCTGTGCCAAGATGGTGGAGTGAGGAAGGAACCCTTGAAAGCCCTTCCAAATTGCCCTCCAAACAACTGGAGTGAGAGAGGGGTGAGGTCCATGAGCAGCAGCAGCTAGCCTCACAACAGGGGGCCTTCAGCAAGGCTCCAAGCTTGGGGCAATCCACCGGTAAGGCCCACCCTCCTGCAAACCAGCAGCCATCTAGGCAAGTGAGCAGTCTGAGCAGTGAGCAAGGTCCCATCCCAGCAACCCCACCCCCAACGAAGCTTTGACCGCATTGCTGAAGCCCTACCCTACCCTAGGGAAGGCCAACAGTGAGACTTCCTCCCCTGGGACCTTTCAGCAGAGACCATTTCCAAAGCAACCCAGCAGCAGGGCCCCACCCCCAGATCAGGCCAGTGGCTAAAACCCCTACACCCAAGGGTGGCCCATAGGGAGGGCCCCCTCCCCCTACAAGCCAGAAGGGAAGTCTATCCTCCTGAGAAAGGAAGCAGCTACACCCTGAAGCCAAGTGAAAGCCAGCAATAAGGCCCAGAGCCCCAGCACAAAAAGCTTGGGACAGTACAGGACCAGAGCGTAACTCTCACATAAAAACATCAAGTCACCAAAGAAAAGAAAAAAAAAAAAGAGAGAGAAATGAGCAAAACACACACAAAAAAGAGCTTGACTATAGAAAGTTACTATGGTGATAGGGAGATTCAAGGCATAAACTTAGAAGATAATAGTACCAAAATGGTTACATATTGAAGCCTCAAAGAAAAATGTAATTTGGTCTCAGTCCCAAAAAGAATTCCTAAAAGAGCTTAAAAAGGATTTAAAAAAGCAAATTAGAGAATTAGAATAAAAATTGGGAAAAGAAATGAAAGTAATGCAAGAGAATCATGAAAATGGAATCAATAGCATGGAAAAAGATATGAAAAAAATTTACTGAGGAAAATAACTCTCTAAAAAATAGAATCGGTCAAATGTAGATGGCCAAAAATTCACTGAAGAAATAATTCCTTAAAAACTGGAACTGAACAAATGGAAACTAATGACTCTATGAGACATCAAAATACGATAAAACAAAAAAATCAGAATAATCAGAATTGAAGATTACCTCAATGACAATGGGAAAATGCCCAGTAGCCATATTACCAGTAATGACTTACTCTTGATAAAAGATATCATCAAAGACATTTATGACAGGAAAAGGAGATGAGGATTGGTTATATAGTAGTAATGAAAGTTAAAGGTTGGACCACTCAAGTTCTGCACTTGTATCCACAAAGCAGAAAAAGATTATTTTTCTTATGTATTTTTAAAGGCCTGCACAGATTTGGGTAGACACTGCTCAGATTTACAGAAAAATATGGACAAAAATTACACAGAAGAAGGTTTGGACAGACCATGATGAAAGGATCATTCATCATTTTGATCAAAGTAAATTGGAAGGATAATCACAATACCTCTTTTGATTACCGTATCACATTCCTGTCTCACACTAAGAAAACGAAAACTCCTTGATCTTTTATTACATGAACTTTTTTATATCTATACTATTCCAATGCTGTATTTTATTGTTGGTTTTTTTTGAAACTTAAGTACAGAATTTTATATTAAATCACATTAGCTGTAGCCAACCATTCTAGGCGAGTAAGACCTTTTTGGATCCTAATTCTATTTTCTCATGTATTAGTGATTTCCTCCAAGCTACTTGTCATCTTCTGATTTGACATGCATGCTCTGTTCATATGTGACTGATAAGAATGTCGAATAAAGCCGTGTACAGATTTCTAAGGCCTGACAAGAGAGACCTCTCTCCTGGCTGACTGACACCATGACATTAAGATACTAATTAGCACTCTTTGGATTGGGTTAGTCAACCAGTTCTGAAACCACCTAACTATTTTAGATAGAAACCTCCTGTAACAAAAACTAATTCAAATTAATTACATTTTAGGCAAATTATTTGTATATAAAGGCCCTTGATATAAAGAAAACCTATAGAAAAAGTTACTTTTTTCCCCCCTCAGAAGAGAGAATATTTAGTTACTGAACCACTTCCTCTAGAGAACCTTGGAATCAGCCTCCCAGGAGCAAGTATTTTTTCCTCCCTTTGTATCTACAACTTCTATTCCTTCCCAGGTAGTTGCACTACCACATTAGCTTCTGCTATCTTCTGGATGTCTTCTATCATATCCATCATCTCCAGCAGCTCTTTCCATTCACCAAAAGGGCATGAGGATGGGGCATGACTTGTTTTTTTTTTTAATTTTCAAAACAGATTTTATTAATATCTTTTGTTTTTCATCACCTGCATCTTCCCTTGTATCTCTCCCTCTCTCCCATTTAGAAAGCGATTTCTTTTAAAAAATTAATTAATTTATTTTTAGTTTTCAACATTCACTTCTATATGATTTAAAAGTTCCAAATTTTCTCCCCATCTCTCCCCTCCAAGATGTGTGCAATCTGACAGGGGCTCTACACATACATTCATAATGAACCTATTTTCACATCAGTCATGTTGTAAAGAAGAATTTGAACCAATGGGAGAAACCACGAGAAAGAAGAAACAAACAAAATAAAGAGAGATATCAAGTAATGTGCTTCCATCTGCATTCAGACTCCATAGTTCTTTTTTCTGGATGTGGACAGCACTTTCCACCATGAGACCTTTGGAGTTGCCTTGGAGCCTTGCATTGCTGAGAAGAATTAAGTCTATCAAAGTTACCATCACACAATGTGGCTGTTACTGTGTACAATGTTCTTCTGATTCTGCTCACTTCACTCTGCATCAGTCCATGCAAGTCTTTCCAGGTTTTTCTGAAGTCTGCCTGCTCATCATTTCTTACAGCACAATAGTATTCCATTACATTCATATACCACCTGTTCAGTCATTCCCCAATTGATGGGCATCCCCTCAATCTCCAATTCTTTGCCACTACAATAAGAGCTGCTATAAATGTTTTTGTACATGTGGGTCCTTTTCCCATTTTTATGATCTCTTTGAGATACAGACCTAGAAGTAGTATTGCTGGCATTTTTGTAGCAATTTGGGCATAGTTCCAAACTGCTCTCCAGAACGGTTGGATCAATTCACAACTCCACCAACAACGCATTAGTGTTCCAATTTGCCCACATCTTCTCCAACATTTATCATTTTCCTGTTTTGTCATGTTGGCCAATCTGATAGGTGTGATGTGATAACTCAAGAGTTGTTTTGATTTGCATTTCTCTAATCAATAGTGATTTAGAGCACTTTTTTCATATGACTATAGATAACTTTATCTGTTCATATCCATTGACCATTTCTCAGTTGGGGAATGACTTGTATTCTTAGAAATTCAACTCAGTTCTCTATATATTTTAGAAATGAGGCCTTTATCAGAGACACTGATTGTAAACATTGTTTCCCAGTTTTCTGCTTTCCTTCTAATCTTGGTTGCATCGGCTTTGTTTGGGCAAAAACTTTTCAATTTAATGTAATCAAAATGATCCATTTTGTATTTCACAATGTTTTCCATCTCTTGTTTGGTCATAAATTCTTCTCCATAGATCTGACAGGTAACTATTTCTTGCTCTCCCAGTTTGCTTATAGTATCAGCCTTGATATGTAAATAGTGTACCCATTTTGATTTTATTTTGGTATGTGGTGCAAGATGGGGCATGACTCTTCAAACAAATAATAATTTTACATTTTATATAGAGCATTAACACAGTGTAAGAGAAAGATCATAAGGCTAGGAATCAGCAGATCTGAGTTCTGGGCGCTAATGAACGATTGACCTAGGGAGAGTCATTTTATTTCTATGGGCCCCAGTTTTCTCCTCTGTAAAATAAAGGTATTCAACTTGATCAGTGGGGTCAAAATCAAGTAGAAATGCATCCTGAAAATTAACATTATCTATGTTATACTATATTTTTACTCATTTTGTTAAACATTTCCCAATTACATTTTAATCTGGTTCAGCCTGCAGTGGGGAGTTTTGTAAGCTGCCTGCAGGTGGGCAGAGCAAATTTGAAACTTCTGAACTACATGATCTCAAAGTTCCCTTCCAGCTTTCAAAATTCTTTAATTTCTAGAACTACTAAGAAGCATGACTGTTGCTTTTGATATGGTTTTCCAGCCTTCCTTTTGCTATTTGTACGGTCTTCCAGCCTTCTTTTAGGGAGATCAAGCATGTGCGCATTATAAATGCATGCTCTGTTAAAGATACTATTTAACAAAAATCATGTGGTGCTAGATTATAAATTAACAATCTATTTTCTTATACAAATATGTAAATTTATAGGCATCGTGTTTCTTTGGCAGAAATGTTATTTTCCTATATCTCAGCTCCAAACTCTTGAATATAGCTAAGTAACTGAGGTATCTATTAGCTAGTTTAGAAACATGAGGGTAAACCATGTCTAATTTTTAATGTGTACCCCATGAACTTAAGCACTGCATTATGAATATTGTACTCTCATAAAGAATATTTATGATTCATGTTTGGGACTAGTTTTGGTTCTATTTTTCCCCCTTGGGGAAAGCACTGGAAAAGTCAATACAACAAACATTTTTAAGCACTTACTCTGTACTTAAAATACCCTTGTCAGGTTGCTGGGAGGGAAGATACAAAATTTAGGTAAGACGTGATTTCTGCCTGGATTATGTTTACTATTTAGCAGAAAAATAAACTATCTACAAAAAGTATAATTTTTAAAAAATTTGTTAAGTTTGTCAGAAAGATATAAAGTACTATGAAAGACTTATGGGGGGCAAGGGAAGGGGGGCTCGAAGTGATGGGCAAGCATGCAATATTCAAAGAGAAGGGAGGAACAAGGCATAAGGAACAGGCTAAACAAAGGCAGGGAGGCAAGAATGACACAACCAGTGTTATGCATAAAGAAGATTACTCTGGGAATGATAGGAAGGATGAACGGGAGAAAGAGAAAATAGGGCAAGACAGATCTGATTTAAAAAAAAAATATTGTAATGGCCCAGACATGTGGTAATAAGTACTTGTACATAGGTGCTAGCAGTGGAAATACTGAGAACAGGTGAGAGATATTGTGAAGGTTTAATTCTTAAGAGCAGGTAACCTGTATGGATATGAGAGTTGAGGGAGAGGGAACCGTCATTGTTAATAGCAATTCTAACATGGAGGAACTAGCTCTAGTAGCAGAGATGGTGAAGGCAAAACGTGGAGCAGATTTCAGAGGAAGAAAGCCTGGTACTATATATTTGCTAGCTTGACAACCAAGGGAAAGTCTGAGCTAACTCTGAGCCTTCTCATATATAAAATGGGAACAATAATACTTATACCTCCATCTTATGTGACTGCTAGGTTGAAAGTACTTTGTAAATCTTCAAGTACCATATAAATGTGAGCTATTATTATTGTAAGCTTACTTTTAGACATAAGTGCTTGAACTGCGATTATTATCTAAAAAGTGTTAGAAGGAGAAAAACTGGGGAAATTCTATTTCCCCAAAGTCCCCACCCCATATCTCTGTCACTTGAAATCCCTCTCAGGCTATCATTCCACCATGTTCTTGCTCTAGCCTTCACCTCCAACCAGGCACTCCAGCTCCAGCTCTGCCTTGAAGCCTAGGCTTCTGCTAAGTGAGGGATCAGAAGTAGCCCCTCCCCCACACACCAAGCATACTGGTGCTTCCTAGCCATCATTTGGGTACATCTTCTTTTCCACTCCTCCATGAACCCCTGCAACTCCCAACCCTGAATCTCTAGCTCTGGGAATACTTAATGAAATTAACCCTACACCACATTAGCATTCCTAGAAAAAAATAAACATCACTCAATTGTCCCATGGCTCCTTTCATCATCCTTGTGGCTTCCTTGAAAAAGTATACATTTTCTTGGCCACCACTCTCCTACCAGTGTTGTTTCTCCCTATACGAATGCCAAGCTTCTTGAAGACAGAAACCATCTTGATCTTAATATTTGTATACTGAGCACAATTCTTGGCACTTAGTAAGCGTTCAATTAATGCTTTCCTCTCCCTTCTCCTCCTTTCTGGTCCATTACAGGTGCTATCTTCCTCCTCCAAAAAGGCTTTTCTTGCAACCACAACTGGAAGTGATGCCTTCTGCCTCAAATTTTTCATAGCACTTTTTGGTAAACATTTATTAATTTTCTTTCCTTCCTACATCCCCCTTCCATCCTGCCATATACACAACAACAACAACAAAAGAAAACTTTTGTAACAAATATGCATAAGCAAGTAAAGAAGATTCCCTTATTGTTCTTGTCCAAAAATATATTTCTCATTCTGCATTTTGAGTCTATCTCTGTCATGAGATGTTCAGCATGTATCACCTTGAGTTCCTCTGGTTTGATATTGCATTGATCAGAATTTTCAAGTCTTTCAAAAGTTCTTTGGCATCCTGTCAGAACCTTTCTCCTCTGTACTCATCACAATCTGAATTGTCTTATTTTATTTGTATACATGTCTTATTCCCCAATAAATTATAGATTCCTTGAGGTCAGAGATCACATTTCACATATTTCATTTTTATATTTCTTGGCATCTAACATAGTAGTGTGTTGTATACAAAGTAGACCCTCAACAAATATTTTTTTAAATTAATTGATGATGAATGATAACAAAATAACTTTAGCTTTGTCACTATCAACTTCATGAATATAGGAAATAAAATATATAACCTATATCCACATGATACAACTATAAGGATAAGAGATTCTTTTTGTATTGCCTCCTAGGTTTCAATGGAATTGCTTTACCCAAGGCTAAAGAAAATTCAATAAATATACCATTTGGTTCATATTGGTCTTGTGATAGGCTGGCCCCTAGACTGGCAAACCAGGATTAAGCTGGAGTGAAAATGCATTCAAAGACTAGAAGCTGAAAAGAAACAGAAAGTCCATCTATAAAGATATTGTGTACATGCATGTGTGTATATTTTATCTAACTATATATATTTTCTTTAATTACAGTTTCCCATATAACCATTAGTGGGTTCTAACCATGCAAGTGACATTTATTAAAGGCAGCATGTCAAATAGGAGTTGACAATTACAGGCTATATCAATACACATCATGCCAGATGGTAATGAGCCATACACAAAGGGCCAGCCATCCAAAATAATCACGCCATTTTCCACAGAAATGTCGAAGAGGTTATGGTTTATTACACAGTGCTCATTAGATATACAGTGGCAGCATTAGCAATTTTTCCTTCATTTGTGTCTCATTTAAGGCTCTGCCCCCACAAGCACAGTCAAATTAGTACACAAGGTTAAAACCATTATGCCTGGAAAAAAAATTAAGTTGCATTTTATTTTGTAGTAATGGTGGATCAAAGGTTCTCGGAATCTATTATTTCCTAAACCATTATCTAACATCGAATATTTTAAAAAGAGAGAGAGAAAATAAAAGCACTGCCAGTGGAGCTTTGACATGAAAAAAGACAGGCAGTTTTAAATAAGCAAACAGCACATTACTTAATTAAATACCCAAAAAAACTATTTAAAAAATAACATTAAGGTTGTGACACCAACTGACAAAAGTTGCAAAATTAAAGTTAATGATAAAGTGTCAACCTATACTTTGAAATGCCTCATTTACATCAATTTATTTTTAAATAGTTTTCATTTTACATTGCCTTTGTGTACACCTTTTAAAAATTCATTAAAGGTTACAAATTCACTGATGATTACAAACATTTATATTTTCTTTAAAAAAGGCAATATTGGGGCCCTCAACACTGCCTCTGCTACAAGCTCACATTTATTTATATTTAATGAGAAATAATTTACTCGGTCAAATATTACTGTTCAAATACACATTATTTGTAAATTACAGGCATAAGTATTTTACATACATTTTCAAAAATAATCCTCCTTAAATATGCAGTTACTACTGAAGACCTCCAAAGAAAGGTCTGGGCTAAAAAGTAAGACTTTAAAGCATAATTCAGTTTAAGAGAGATAATCACCAGAAATTGCCTACTAAGGTATGAAGGGGTTGTCTTTTGTGTCTGTGGAAGGAGTACCCCCACTGTTAAAATCACTTCTTTTTTAAATACAAAAGCATTTATACTAAAGATATATGCTATACATACATACATTTATATAAAAACTATAATATGATACCAATAATACTATGTTGTTGTTATTCAGGCATGTCTGACTCTACGTGACCTTTCTTGGCAAAGATACTAGAATGGTTTGCCATTTCATTCTCTAGTGCGTCCCCATTTTACAGATGAAAACCTCAGGCAAATGGGGGTTAAGTAACTTGCCCAGGATCACACAGCTATCAAATGTCCAAGGCTGGATTTGAACTCAGATCTTCCTGACTCTAGGCCTGGTACTCTATCCACTGCACCATCTACCTGCTCCAATAATACTAATAATATACTAACAATAGCCTATTTATAAATTTATATTGCAGCATTTTCCTCACAATCTTCCTGAGAAGTAGGCAGGGAAAGTACCATTATCTTCATTTTACAGATAAGGAAACTGAGGACAGCTGAAGAAGTGATTTGTGGAGAGTCATAAAGTAAGTAGGTATAAAGACCACGATTCAAACCCAACTCTCCTGTCCTGAGTCCAGCACGTTCTCCTATGCCATCAGCTTCTTTTAATATATTCTTTTCTTCTTTTTCCAGTTACTCTTTGTTGCTCTGTGGACCCTCTTCATCAACAACTCATTTCAATAGCTTTGAATTCCTAGGCACTAGATTTCTCCTTTTCCCCTCTTCTGGTGGACAGGCGATAGGGAACAGATTGCCACTGATTATTTTTTTCCTCCAAATCTGGCTAGATTTACTTAATGTAAATGAATTCTGAGTTCTTTCTATTTGAAATTCTGAGTAGATGGATTTTCTCCCTCAAGAGCAGTTTTAAATAGAGAGTACCAGAGGTCGCAAAGGCATAGTAATTGTGGCAAGAGCAGCATAAGACAAGAAATTAAAGCCAAATAAAAAAGGGGGAGGAAAATCTGACCTACTGTATCATCAGTATAGAAAAAGTAACGGTCTTGGAATAAGAAGACCTAATGCTCAAATCTAGCAACAACACTTGCTAACTGTGTAGCCCTGAAGAAGTCATTTCCCTCTTCTAAAACGGAATCTTTGTCCTGTCTGTAAAATGGAGATAATAATACCTCTAAGAGACATAGTAAATAGACAGCTGATCTATTACTTAGAAAGACGTGGGTTTAAGCCGTGCTTCTGAAACACAGAAGTTGTGGGCCCTGGTCAAGTCATTTACTTTTCAATGTCCCAAGCCACTCTCTAAGACTATGTAACAGGTGAATTACTGATCTACACAGGTCAGGAGTTAT
This sequence comes from Vombatus ursinus, assembly GCF_900497805.2. Classification (NCBI taxonomy): domain Eukaryota; kingdom Metazoa; phylum Chordata; class Mammalia; order Diprotodontia; family Vombatidae; genus Vombatus; species Vombatus ursinus. Next base: position 34,740,928 of record NW_020940360.1, read on the forward strand.
TAACCTATTTTGTATCATGGATCCCTTGGGCAGTCTCGTGAAGTCTATGGACTCCTTTTCAAAATCATGTTTTTAAGCGAATGAAATAAAAAATAGAGGATCGCTATGGAAACAAATTTTTCTGAAATACAGTTATCAAACTATTTTTAAAACAAGTTCATGGATCCCAGGTTAAGAACCCTGGCATAAGTAGAAGAAATATCTATACAAGGAGTTCTCTACATGGAATGAAATTCCTAGAATCATAGATTTATATCTGGAAGGGACCTCAGAAATAATCTAATATAATTTCTTTACTTTTTATTTCGGGATACTGAGGTCTAGAGAGGTTAAGTGACTTTTCCAGGGTCCTATAAGTTTATAACATGGCTTTAGTGATATCATGTTACTAAGTAGCAGAATGCACTTACTAAATATTTTTAGCTATTGAAATTGTGACCTTTGCTTATTTTGCTGGAGTTAGCACAAAAATATCACCAAATCATACTCACAAATTATTGATACTGAGTAAGAATTAACTCTTTTTGGTTGCAAATAAATAGACAGGCAACAAAAGCTTTGATCATATTACAGCACTTGTTCTATCATTTAGCAAAAATAGTTTCTATGCAAATGGGAAACTTGGATCCCTAAACTGGGAAGTAAGGCAAGTTTGTTGTTTTTTAAACTTGTATTCTCTTACTGAACTACAGCTGTGCATACAGTAGTAAGGTCAGTCCACAGGCAGTTTAAATCCTTGTCCGCTAAATCATGTAATGCGGAGAACAGAAACACCATTTTATAAACATATTATGTAATTAAATGACAACCTTGTTCTTTTCTCTGGGAGAGGCTTTCCAGTTGACCCTCTGCAAGGACCGTAAGTCAAGATTCAAGCCCTAAGAGACCTCCTCTTCCACCTGAACAAGCAGGTGACAGCAACAAAGTGGTGAGCCTTCCATTATAGGAACCTAATCCAATAATCCAGCAATCAGCTTTCCTTATTTGGAAGAAAAATACCCCATTGGTCTATTTAAATGCCACTGAATGCTGCTTACTGGTGGTGTAACTTGAATCTGTCCCTCCTACACAGCTACATAACCAAAAACCATTTCCTGAGCAATCTTACTTAAGATACTAATAAATCTCTTTACTTTTCAGTTTGGCTACTCTTTTTGATCACCAGTCTGTGTGATCCCATGGATGGATGAGAGTCTCCCTGGGATCTCTGATTTCTGAGAAATTCTCTTCTAGTCACACATTGAAAAAACTTCCCCTGTTTAAGAAAAAGGCAAATAGCCAACTACAGTTATCCCGTCCACATCACGACTTTCCCCATCGTGGTTTTGATATACCACGGGTTGGCATAAGAAATTAAATGGGAATTTGGGGGGGCTTTGCTGAAGCCACAGACGACACATGAGGAAGGCCAGGAGATTACACAGAAAATGTTCAGAAACTCAGAAATGCATAAAATATATGTATACCATTGTACAGCATCAGCATATTTTTATCTTTTAATACCATAATAACTCAGACTTCCCTAATATGAAGGGAGGGCCAAAAATTTTTATGTAGATTTTCTAGATCACTGGGGTGCTGGGCCCCTAAACCCCTGTTATGTGGAAGATAAATATATTGCTAATATCCAGGGACCAGCAAAGAAACAGAACCTGAGTCCTCAGACTCCAAATTTAACACACTTTCTACTGTATACCATCTTCACAAGTCTAGTTTAAAATACACATTCTACCTATCTCACAGCATTATAATAAGGAAAAAGTAAGACAACATAAGGAAAGTGTTTTGTAACCCTTAGTTATATGAGTCATCTATTATCTAGTTCAACACTTTTTGTTTTACAGAGGTCAAAATTGCCCCAAAATGAAAAATTACTTGTCCAAGGTCACAAAGGTAGGAAGTAGTATAAACGTAGTGCTTTCCCTTTGCACAATGCTATATCCATGTCTAGAGGAAAGTACTTTGTAAAACTTAAAGCATCATATAAATGTGAATTGCTATTGTATAGGGTTCCAGGAAAATAGTTAAGTGATGGGCTATTTGTCTACTTCCTATTAAGTTCATTGCTGTACGACAATATTATTAAAGGACAAAAGCCAGAATAAGTTTTAGTGAGACCCATGAGTGAGGCCATGGAACACAACAGAATCAAAGGCAAAAATAATAAATAGTAACTAGTAGCTCTAATAAAACAACATTGCTTTTCTATGAGGCATTCATTTCCCAACAGACGTACTCTTTGGATTAGACTCTCATCATGATCACATATCCCCAGGAAACCTCATCACCAGAAACTCATCATCCTAGGTGATTTCATCAGTTTTGGTACTCACATCTCATCAATATCTTCAATATCCCCTGCCTCTCTGACTGGAGGTGAAAAGAACTTCTCCCAAAGCCAAATCTTTATTTTCCACCAGCTGCACTCCTTGGACTGGTCTATATCACCTCTGCTACCTCCACATTGGGTACCTCCTCTCTCATTTTCATCTTCCTCTTATATGACTTCTTCCCCCATTACCTTGAAAGCTCTTTGGGGACAGGGACTGTCTTTTTCTTATTTGTATCCCTAGCCTTAGCACAATGCTTGGAACATGGTAGGTACTTAATAAACATTTGTTGACTGCCTGAAGCAACCTTCCCCCCAAAATAAAGCCTACCATCAACAATCAATACTCACTGACCATAACAGAAAAATCACTCCATAAATAGTTGGGAAACACATGACAAAGTGTAGCAAGAGGTAAATGGATCTGAAATTTGAGAAGAAAGGGCATGAACCGCTAACAATCAGAATCAGATTTATTTAAATGACATCCAGGAAAAGAAAAGGCCCCTCTTTTCTGGTAACAGTTGGATATTTAACATTAATAATAAGAAACATTGCTTCAACACATGACTTGATAGACATAAACGTAAACTTTTTAAGGATTAGCCAAAGTACTCTATTCAAATTGCTATTTCAGAAAAAGAATACAGGTAAAGGCTTCTGTTTACTCCAGTAAATAGTGTTATAATGTCATCAGAGTCAATGTTATTTCTCTACTATCTATTTATATCCCCTAGCCCAAAAAAGGTTAAATCTCATTGAATCCATAATTTGCAACCATGACCTTGGGTAATTCTTTTGCAAAATCTAAAAACTGCATTAAATTTAGCAAAGGTCTTTATTCCTTAGGTAGAAGGTTTTTTAAAGGCGTATTAGGCTAACCAATAGTATGATAACCACTTTAGGGACATGTCATCAACACAATCTCCATTGGTTTATTCCCTTTTATCCCTCCTCCATTACGTATCACAGGTGTCTTAAAAGGGAGCAATTAGCTCTTCAAAATTAGATCTAAAAATTTGCCAGAGGAGGTCACTAGAGAGCAGTACTTGACACTCCCATCCCAACCCCCAACACCCCCCCCCACCCCCATAAGCCAAGCATGGTTTCAACAATTTTAGTTTCTTTTAACACAGATGATGGAACCGAGGAAAGTTATAATGATATCTCAAAAATTGTTATTTTAGTCCAATTTCTGCCTATTTTAAGGTTGAAATAAGCTCGCAGATAAGACTACATTTTTAGGGCAGTTTCCCTAAATATAACTGATATACAATATAACTTTTTAAGGGAAAAGAATTGCCTAAAAAAGAGCACATATCTGTTACTGTCTTAGGGTTGTTCTGACATGTATTTCCTTAGGGATAATAATCTACATAAAACCTTACATGTTACAGGTATGCAATCACCTCCATTACATTTGATGACTGAGGTTTATTTAATCTGTGTGGGTTTTTGTTTTGTTTTTAAAAGAATTCATAGTTGATGCATTTATGAATAAATGAAATGATGATTTAAAAAAAAATCAAGACCTATAAATTTCCCAGGTCAAAACTGATTCTAAGACAAAAAGAACAATTAAAGGGGTTTTATCAGGTATTTGAATAAAAATTTCCTAACCTCTCTGGTAAAATATTGTCACATGACCAAAATCAAACACTATGAGGTACACACAGCATCAGGCAAATAAAAAGAGTACTACATACAATCTTCTTTTAATTGCTTTATATACCATCTGAATTAAACTCTTTTGTTATAGTGTTTTTTCATATGTAAATTACTTTATTTCCACTATGTCTGCTACATTACTCTGGTAGCAAAATCTTTAATAACTTCTATAAAATATGAAGGAATGATTCTGACAAATGCCCTGCCCTCCAAAAAAGAAGGCAATTTTGACCTATTTATAAAAATAAGCTGCATTTCCCCTAAATGGTTTAAAAGAGCTCAAGGAACTTGGATTATAGGAAGCAATATTAGCAATCAAGATCTACGGGGTGTTTCCTCATTACCATTTCAGTTTAGAGGAAATTGGTTCCCTTACTACTGCAGATTGAGGGTATATACTTGCCTATGGTAGGCATTACTACACAGCAGGCTCTTTCACTATACAACTACTCTAGCAGCCATTTTCCCCACTGCAGATGTGGAGAACAGACACTAAAGTGTTAGCTCACTCCCTATGTGTCTCCCCTTTCATCTACCACTTCACACTTCTCTTGATATTCTCCCACCTCATTTAAAGTTTAGCAATTGGCAGGCAAGGGGGCTCTTCAGGATCCTGTGTTGAACTCTTCTACCTGTCTCATTCAAAACCACTTTACTGAAGTGTCCACTCCTAAGACAAGTCCAAAAAGCTCAAAAGTCTTATACCTGGGAATGTCTATCTTTCCAGCAGACCAGAAGATACTGGGGGTGAGGGTGAATAACCTTTCCCAGGAGGTGTGGAGCACTGTTACTAGGGAGGTATTCTGGGGACTTACAAATGCAAAATATCCTTGACTTTCAGAAGTCCTATAATCTAATGGGGAAAAAAAAAGTACAAACTAATGAGGAGAGAAAATACTAATAAAATACCCTTAAAAGATATATGTAACAAATTACAGCTTGCCTGCTCTCTAACCAGCCTATCTGAGGTAATATGGGGCTATTATGCATCACAGAATTATAACATGACTCAAAACACCAACAGGTTTTTTTTCTTAGTTCTTCTAGCAAAGCATGGGCTAAAATACAGATTTTTATGTCAGTGAAACCAAAAACTGAATTAGTTCATTTCATTATTTTTTTTTTTTTACCATTCCAGTTCAATTCACTGATAATTCTAATTTTGCAGGTCGGTGTTTGGGTTAAACAAAGTTTTTCTGGTCCACCTACAAGCAAGGATATGGAAAAGTAAATTCCCATTTTAAAAGAGAGGGAAGTCACATTAATACAACTTTAAATAAACTATAAAAATACAATGCATTTTAAGTGCCATGTTTCACTCACCTATTGCCAGAAAGATAGCTAACAAAGGGAAAACCAAGTAATTTCATGGCATATTTTCTCACTCGCTTCTTTAGTGGGAACATAGTCGCTTGCATGATATATAATAAGCCTTAAATTATAAACAACAGTTTTACATAGCCAACTGCAAAGACAATTCTGCCAGTTTTCTGCTATACTGGGTAGTATTCAAATGATTATCTATGGTCTTGGAAAGAAGGGGTGGAATCTTGATTTGCATCTCAGTTTTACCCAAGGTCTCTGAAACTCTGGTACATTTGCATTTAATATGTAAGTAACTTCACGGGAGTAAAAGATGGCCCACAAAAACATCAAGTAACTACCAACAGTAACAGTTCTTTGGATGTGTGCATAACTATCCTCAGTTTTGTTGTTTTTTTTTTTTTAATAATATCTTCAATGAGTGTGACTATTGAGGTAGGCAACACACCTTTGTTGTTGTTCAGTTGTTCAGTCATGAATGATTGTTTGTGACCCCATGAACCATACTTCTATCCTCCACTATCTCTTGAAGTCTATCCAAGTTCATGTTCATTGTTTCCATGACACTACCCATCTCATCCTCTGTCATTCCCTTTTCCTTTTGCCTTCAATCTTTCCCAACATCAGGGTCTTTTCCAATGAGGCCTGTTTTCTCATTATGTGGGCAAAGCATTTAAGCTTCAGCTCTAGTATTTGACCTTCCAGTGAATAGCCTGAATTAATTTAAGTATCGATTGATTTGATCTCCTTACCGTCTAAGGGACCCTCAAAAGTCTTCTCCAGCACCACAATTTGAAAGTGTCGATTCCGCGGCATTCAGCTTTCTTTATAGTCCAACTCTCAAAGCCATACATTGCTACTGGAAAAACCATAGCTTTGACTATATAGACCTTTGTCAGTAAGGTGATGTCTCTGCTTTTTAACATGAACACATACTAAGTATCAACACATGCAGGAGTTATAATACAATAATTTCTAAAACCAACAGGTTTATACTAAGGACAAATGCAATACACTTTCCTCTGTATATAAAAGGGAAGCTTATCAGAAAGAATACCCCCTCAAAAGCTAGCCTGTCAAAAGAACACATTCCTATGTTAAACTAAACATGAACAACCAAGTCTATTAAATGATTGATAACCAGTACATACTACAGTTAAAATATTACAGTTAAAATGCATATACAGTAGAAAGAAATTTTCTCCATCTGCTACCCCTAACCCCAGATCTCAATAAATCCTTCAGATCATAGTACTAGGTTAGAAAATGTTTCTTGTATGCAAGGCTGTCTCAAATAATCATCAAGTATTTATTGTGCAAATACTACATGTTGAGCAGTATAAAGGCATAATTCTTGGGTTTTTTAAAAAATTTGATGGGGAGGAGGTTAAAAGGCACTGAAAGTGACTTGTACTCCAAAATGCTTCTACAATTCTAGTTATAGAACCACTTAAGTTACCTCTCTCCTTTAATAACAATATTGTAAGAATTTTTTATGTCCTTTTATTAATTTTTATTAGTCAGGGCTCACATTCCTCCTGCAACTTGCAGTGAACTGAAAGCCTGTCTTCTGTTGATATCAACCTTACTGGACCAAAACCTGACTCATGGAATAATAGTGTTAAGGGGAAACTCTTTGACATTCTTCAGAATACTACTTTTAAGTGGTGGGAAGGAGTGTGGTATGACGATGGCCAGTGAAGCAGCTGGGAGGGAGTGGGGAAAAGTCTGGGTTGGATTAAAAATAGTAAAGACTCACCCAGCAATTCCACTTCTAGGTCTGTATCCCAAAGAGGTCATAAAAACGAGAAAAGGACCCACATGTACAAAAATATTTATAGCAGCTCTTACTGTGGTGGCCAAGAATTGGAAATTGAGGGGATGCTCATCAATTGGGGAATGGCTGAACAAGTTGTGGTATATGAATGTGATACAATACTATTGTGGCTTAAGAAATAAGCAGGTGGACTTCAGAAAAACCTGGAAAGACTTATATGAACTGATGCTGAGTGAAATGAGCAGAACCAGGAGAACATTGTACACAGAAACAGCCACACCGTGTGATGATTGACTTTGATAGACTTGGTTCTTCTCAGCAATGCAAGGATCTAAGACAACTCCAAAAGACTCATGATGGAAAACACTATCCACATTCAGAGAAAGAACTATAGAGTCTGAATGCAGATGGAAGCATACTATTTGCTCTTCTTTTCTTTTGTTGTTTTGTTTTATTGCTTCATTCTTGTGGTTCCTCCCATTAGTTCTAATTGTTTTTCACATCATGACTAGTGGGAAAATATGCTTAATATGAATATGTAAGTAGAAACTATATCAAGTTGCACACCGTCTTGGGGAAGAGAGGGAAGGAGAAAAATTTAAAACTCAAAATCTTATGAAAGTTAATACTGAAAACCAAAAATAAATAAACTAATCATTAAAAAAAAAAGAAAAAGTAAAGACTCACCAATCAGGAGCCTAGGGCTCTTAGACAATTTGGTGGAGTGCTGATATAAGTAAAGTATCATTAGAAGTAGAATATGAAGTAGAGGAGCATGGAGAGAATATGGAAAGAGGGAACCACAATGTGAGGGTTTGGGCTGGGCCAGAAAGGATGCAGACTCATTAATCAGAAGTGTTAAGATTGGAGTTGGAGTACTACATTTTTCTACTGGACTACTGGAATCTTGTGAACATGAGATGAAGATGACTGAGGAATATTTCCAAGCAGCAAAAAAGGTTCACTGAAGATCAGCTAATATGAACATACAACTTTATGACTTTTTCCAGTAGCACTGGTACCTTAGGAGTAGGAGCGTGAATTCACCTTAGTAGAAGGTGAATGGCAGACATTACCCAGATTACAGTATTGAATAGCAGAAGATATTCTCACTGAGCAAAGAGGCACAGTGACCAAAAGATCAGTAGATCACAACCACAAGAATAAAGGTGGGCACTATAGTCAGATGATACCAATCGCAAAGTAACAGAGGGTTCTGAGTGATGTTGGCAGAAGAAGGGTCTGAAAGTCACAGTGAGAATCATAGAATATGCTGACTCCTTGTCCTATGGGGTGGGTGAAGGTGGAGGGAGAAGGATAAAAGCAAGGAAAAGAACAGCTAGAACTGAAGATGGAGGTAGGAGATACCCTGACTTCAGGAAAAAGTTAAGTTTCAAATACTGCCAGAAGATGGAAGGATTGTCAGAGAGAATGAAAAAAGAAGACAGTGAAGGATAGAGGCAGATGTTAAAGTATGGGGAGAGACAGGAGGGAAAAAAAGGTTTTCACTTAAAAAAAATTCAAAATCACAGGAGTTAGAAGAACAAGAGGAAAGAATGTGCCATCATGTGGCATGGGGATTACCACGTAGGTGGAATACTGTAGATTAAACTGGCCACGTACCCTAAGAATGTTGGTGAAAAGGTGCAACCACCTTTGGCAGATGATCATTAATTGAAAGATAAGTCCTTCCCTATCCTCTCATGCACATGACCACTATATTTATGTAATATCATTATGTAATATTTATGTAATAAATGCAATTTATTACATTCATGTAATAAATAATGTAACAAATATATACCCTTATTTATGTAATACCCAATATGGAAAAGTGAGAAAGAAGTACCATTTTCAGATGTATTTTGTAACCTCATCCATTCAAGTATTTATTAAGTAACTACTAAGCGCTACTTGCCTGAATAAAAGCATATGGCAAATGAATATTTGGGGACTTGGATTTAGTTTGTGAAATTTAATCTTTGTGTTAAGCTTGTCTTTTGTAAAACAAAAATAAAATTCAACATTTTTTTGCTCACCTGGCAAAACCAACCCTATTAGCACAACAAAAAACTTAAGCCCTGCCTATTTAATTGAACATTAAGATACATTACATCTAAATATTCCAGAATGCTCTCCCTTTCTGGGAATGCTAAAAGTTGGATGAATTCATACTAATATCCAAAGGGTATAAGTGGCAATTAGTACCAATTGTCTCTGTATTCAACATAATATAAAATATAATGTAATCGGGTTTCTTTTATCAACTTGGTAATGATGGCACTAGTAGTAATCCAAGTTAACCTATTTAAAATACCAATATGCAAGAGAAGATAGTCTCCTCCTCAAAGTGTAAATCCATTTTATTTCATAAATCTACTCTGGTAGAAAAATACTATGAAACAGAAAGCAAAACAAATGTCATTTTAAAAATGAGAGCCAAAAGGCTGTGCTCAGGTTACAAAGTCAGTCATTCAGACAGCAGGGGAATTACAGGCTTAGTGATTTTATTATTAAAGCAAGTCCAAGATTATAACAGGTGTCTAGCTCATAATACACTTATTGCTTTACTTAATACTCCAAAACCATGGCCTCTCAAAACATGGAGAGAGGGGGAAACATCTACCTCCGTTTTTATAATCAATCTGCTTAAGAAGCACTTATCTAAAGCACGAATTTATGGTCAACTTACCCATCCATGCTTGTCCCTTCTGCAGGGCAGATGTCACTTGCCTATTATCTCCTATAACTGTGCCGCAAGGATCTGTCCAATCCACCCCCTGTGCTTGGGCTTTTCCCCAATTCCTCTTGACATCATAAGGACATCGATGGAGCACAAAGAAGTCCTTCAGTGAGCTTTCCTTTCTGAACCATCACCAGCTCATCTTATTTTTCTACTCCTCCTTGACTGATTTGCTATTCTGCTCTTCAAAGAAACTCTTCCAAATTATGTCATCTTCCTCCCTCCTGACGTCTTCCATGACATCCCCTCTCAGCTGAGGACCTGGCTTGCCTCATATTTTACTGAAAAATTTAGACCGTTTGCTGAGAGCTCCCCTTTTATGTCCCCTTCCTCTTCTCACATCACTAAGACATCCTCTTCTACTATGACCTCCTTCACTTCGCTCTAGGGTGAAGAGGTGGCCCTTCTTGCCAAGGCAAATTGTTTATCATATTCCCTCCCATCTTCTCTAGTGAACTGTAGCCAATATGTCCCCTTTCTCTTATCTTTATTCTCTCTCTACCTATTTCCTTCCCTGTTGCCTATAAATGTCTCTTTTATTCTTAAAGAAAAAAAAAACAACAATAAAACAAAACAAACAAAAAAAATCCGTTACACTTGATCCAACCATCCCCACTAGCCATTACTATATAACTCTCTTCCCCTTCACAGCTGAACTGTTTGAGAAAGCTATCTAATTGCGGTAACTTCATTTCCTCTACTACCATTCTCTTTTAGTTTCTCTACAGTCTAGCTTGTGACTCCATCACTCAACTGCAAGAGTTCTCTCCAAGATTACCAATGATTTCTTAATTGCCAGATTTAATGGCTTTTTCTTAGTCTTCATCCTTGACCTCTTTACACCGTGAGGCACTGTCAATCACTTCCTTTCTGAGTTTTCATGACAGTGTTTGTGCTGGTTTTTCTTCCGCCTATTCCCTCTTCAGTGTCCTTTGCTGGTCATTGGTCATGCCCCCAAGGATCTGTTCAGGGTTCTCTTCTCTTTGGACTCAATATTATAGGGGTTCTTAATCTTTTTTGTGTGTCACGAATCTCTGTGACAGTATGGTAAAGCCAATGTTTCCCTTTACAGAATGTTTTAAAATGCATAAAACAAAATACATGTCTTTTAAAGGAAAACCAATATAGAAATACAGGTATCAAAATATTTTTAAAAGTTCATGTAGCCCATTTTAAGAACTCCTGCATAATATCTCACTTAGTGATCCCATCAGCTCCCATAGATTTAGTTATCATCATTATGGAGATAGATGATTCCTAGATGTACATATCTAGCACGAGTCTCTTGAGCTATAGCAATGCATCACTAATTGCTTTTTGGACACTTCAAACTGGATGTCATAGGCACCTCGTACTCCTTACGTCCAAAACAGAACTCACTATCTTTCCCTACAACTTCTCCTCCCTCCAACTTTCCTATTATTGTTGAGGGCCCCACCATCTTCCTAGTCACCCAAGCTTACAACTTTAGTTTTATCCTCAAATAGTTCACCATCCCTTCACCCACACAGCAAGCCACTGCCAAATTTTGTCATTTCTACCTTCACAACACCTCTCGTATGCGTCTCTTTCTTTCTACTCACACAATCACTGCTCTTGTTCAGGCCCTCATCATCTCTCTCCTAGATTATTGTAATCACTTTATAATTTGGTCACTGTCTCACGTATCTCCTTATTTCAATCCATCTGCTATGTAGATGCAAAAGTGAATATTCTAAAGTTTAAGTCTGACCATGTCACCCACAGCCTTGCTCAATAAACTCCAATGGCACCCTATTATAACCTTACGCAAACTGCCTCACTTAAACTCAAATCACGTGCAAGGCAAGACATCATCCCATGACGTCACTAGTCTTCTTTGAAAACAGAGGATGAACAGCAACCTCCAGGATAAAACATAAAACATTCTGTTTGACACACACAAAGCTCTGTGTAATTGGGTGCCTTACTTCCTTTCCAGTCTTCTTATACTTAACACCCCTCCAGATAGTCTATAATTCAGCAACACTGGCCTATCTTCTATTCTTCACACACCTCACTCCACGTCGCATTTATGTGCCTTCACAGTTGCTGTACTCCATGGGGTGTTCAATGAGGACTAGCACATCTGATATGCGGGTTTGCAGAGCCCCTTTCAGGGTTGCTCATCTACCTTTGGTGTCTAGATGGCACTCAACTCTCACCTATGGCTACAAGAAGCTGTTGCATGTGCAGTGACCACACCCTGCTAAAACTGTCTCAGCAGACAGGCTAAACCAGGTTAAGGGTAATCAACAGGTCTCAAACCTGTAGGGTTGAATTAGGGAGATATCTATCCCAAGCCAGTGAAGATTTCCCTTAGCAGAATGGGAGGAAGAGAAAAATTTGTTCCAATGGACATGAAGGTGGCTGAAGCAAGAGCTGTGGAGTGCTCAGAGGCTAGTCAGATTTCAAGGATGCCAGGATCATCCATTGCATCCTGGGCCATCACCAACTTTTGTCCTGCCACTGGATCCCAATGACTCTGGAAGAGAGAGTGAGACTGATGACTTCATGCAACTCTACCTCACTTAAAGCCGATTCATATGCAGGTCGAGAAGACATCACCCATGATTCCTTGGTCCTCTTAGAAAACAAAGGACAAACACTTTAAGGTCATTCACTGCATCCTGGGCTATTGCCAGGCATCCTGACTTTTGTCTTGCCACCGAACTTTGATGACTCTAGAAGAGAAGTGAGGCAACTCTGCCTCACTTAAATCCAATTTACACAGGAGTCGAGGGTGGGGTGGGGGGGGAGAATGATGACAGACAACAACTCCAAGCATAGAACGTGCTTCCTTGATTCTGCCTTTTAGTTTCCCTGATTTCTTTTAAATCTTAGCTCTAATCCCACTTCCTGCAGAAACCCTTTCCCAGTTCACTCAGCTGGTCAAATGTACCTTCTCTTCAGACACTACCTTCCATCTAATCTGCATGTATATTATTTTCCCCATTAGAACGTAAACTACCTAAGGGCAGGGATTGTTTTTGCCTTGCTTTCAATCTTAAGAGCTTAGAACAGTGCTAGGCACATAATAAGCATTTAATAATCGCTTGCTGACCAAATGAATGGTGTACACATTTTTAGAAGACATATTTTACTTGGCTTCTCTTTCGTAATTCCCCATCAGCTCTGTAGAAAATAAACTATTCTGAATGACAAAAAGCAACAAAACTTTTTTTCATTTTAAACATCTGGAGCAGGTTAGACTGCATAACCTCTGAGGTCCCTTCCAACTCTTGAATCTATGATCCTATAAATAAAAATTTTTCTAAAATGATTAGAATAGGAAACAAGGTAATAAAATAATCTCTTTTTGCAGATAATATGATGATATACTTGGAAAATTCCAAAGACTAAACTAAAAAGTTAGTTCAAACAATTTATAATTTTAGCAAAGCAGCAGGATATAAAATAAATCCACATAAATCATCAGCATTCCTATATATCACAAACAAAACCTTGCAAGAAGAGATAGCCTCTAAACAGTATGAAGCCTCTAAACAGTATGAAGTACCAGATCTTAAACTTTATTTTAAGGCAATAATTATCAAAACTATCTGGCACTGGCTAAGAAATAGAAAGGTAGACCAGTGGAACACAGTAGATATACAATTTACAGCATCAAATGACTATAGTAACTTTGTGTTTAACAAGTTGTAAAGACTTAAGTTTTGGGGATAAGAATTTGGTAAACATTATTGGGAAAGCTGGAAAGCAGTCTGAGAGAAATTAGGCTAAAACCAATATCTTATACCATTTACCAAGATCAGGTCAAAATGATCAAGATGCTCTAGATATAAAGAGAGGTATTAGAAGAAAATCTGAACAACATAGACCATATTACCTATTACTTATGGGTAGGCTAACAATCTATGAATAAACAAGAGCTAGAGAGCAGTGTGAGGTGTAAAATGGATAATTTTGATTAAATTAAAAAAGGTTTTGTACAAATAAAACAAATGTAGACAAGATCAGAAAGAAAGCAGAAAATTGGGAAAATTTTTTATAAGACAGTTTCTCAGATAAAAGTCTTACACTGCAAATATATAAAAAATTTTGTCAAATCTAAGAACATGAGTCATTCCCCAATTGATAAATGGTCAAAGGATATGAACAGGTAGTTTTCCAATGAAGAAATCAAAATAATTTATAGTCATATGAAAAAAATGCCAAAATATTATTGATTAGAGAAATGCAAATTAAAACAAACTTGAGATATCACTTTACACCTATCATATTGGCTAAAATAATTGATAGGGAAAGCGACAAATGTTGGAGAGAATGTGGAAAAATTGGGACACTAATACTAATCATTGTTGGTGGAAGTGTAAACTGATCTAACCATTCTGGAGAGCAATCTGGAATTGTGCCCAAAGAGTAATAAAACTGTGTATACCCTCTGACCTAGCAATACTACTATTAGGTCTATTTCCCAAGGTGATCAGGGAAAAAGGAAAAACACCTACCTGTTTTAAAATATTTATAGCAGCTTCTTTGTGGGGGCAAAGAAGTGGAAATTAGAGGATGCCTGTGAACTGGGGAATGGCTGACCAATTTGTGACATATGATTGTGATGGAATACTACTGTGCTGTAAGAAATGATGAGCTGGTTGATTTTAGAAAAATATGGAAAGACTAGCATGAAATAATGAAGAGTGAAATGAGCAGAACCAAGAGAATGTTATATACAGTAACAGCAATATTGTTTGAAGAACAACTGTGAACGACTAAGTTATTCTGAGTATTATAAATACTCAAATCAACTACAAAGGAACTTATAAAGGAAGATGCTATTCACCTCCACAGAAAGAAGTGTTAAATAGAAGTATGTATTGTATGATTTTTACATTATATATACATATGTATATATTTATATCTATATCCATCTACCTGTATTAAATGGTGGCCTTCTCTAGTGTAGGGTGGGGAAGGAGGGAGGAAGGGACATAGTCTGGAACTTAAAATGTAACAAAAAAAAATTGATGACATTTAAAAAAAAAGTATAGTCCCAGGCAATTGCCTGTAGACCCCCTCTCAATGAAGTGATACATTCCTCTTTGTGAAGTACCGAGAAGGTCCTTGTTCACAGAACACCGATTGAGGAGAGTAAAAAAAAAAAAGTTAAAAAAGAAAAATTCAAGCAATGAATACATTTTGACATTTTTTTTCCTCCTGTAGACTGAATGAAGCCTGTGCAGAGTGATTTTCCCATCCTGGGAATGGCCAGGCAATTTATAAAAAAGCTAATCATCATTAAAATCTGTATACTTTTTTCACTCCCCAGACAGAACAATTATGTTTTTATCTTATTTCTTCATCTGTTTTTATTAGCCAATCTAGGAGACTTGCAACTTCTTGCTATTTTCCCTTGTTTGAAGCTACTCTCCAAAGTATCCAGCTTGGGGGGATATACGTAGACAGTCTTATCGATACCTTCCTCTCCCACCCTGTTCTTCTTAGTTTAAAATCCCTCTAATTAGTTTTGCAAGGCACTTGGCAAACACATTTATAACAGCCTGTGTTAGGCTGCTCCATCCTTGGCCAGGAATCTGTTATTCCTATATCAACTCATGGTTCAGTATAAGGAAGGGAATTTTCCTTCCTCACCTCAATTTACGTGGTCAGGAAGGGTCCAAAATGTAATTACAATGAGTGAAGTAGATGTCAAGGAATTTTCCTGCAACCACACAACAATGTGAAAATAAGTTATTAATCAATCTGAGATGATTATAGGACCTTAGCATTGGATGAAGCCAACTGATAGTTCACAGAAATCAGCTAATCACAAGATTAGCTGATAGAATCAGTCATACCCCCTGGGCCATTTATAAAAGAAACAAGTCATTGTTTCTGAAGTAGTCACAGTTTGGGAAGGATTGAAAGATCCTTCTGCCTGTACCAAAGGGCAACAAAGCAGGGAAGGGACTTTCCTTTCTCCCTAGATTGGCCATGTCACTGGAGTTACTATATAAACAGGAGAAAATATATCTACCTGGAAGCAGAGACATACCCAGACACAGAGAGACAGCCACTCAAGGGAGGAAGCAGTTTCATAAATCTTGGCTCTTCAAACCAAATTAAAAAGACTGCTACAAACTTAGAGTGAAATAATCTGGAAGCACTGCTGAGTGGCTAACCCTTCAGTCAACCAAGGGGAGCTGTCCCCAAGGGCAGCATACCAGAAGATAGCAGACATCTTCATCATTGTTTGCAGGTTGACAAATAGTTGCCTCAGTACTTCTGAGCAAAGAATCAACAAGCAGTACTACAATTTTTTTTCTTCTTCTGACCCTGACTAGATAATCTCTCATTTAGGAGTTTCTATGGCTCTCCAATATCATTGTTCAGAGTACAGACAGCTTCTTTCTCCTCAGGATAACAGCCATTATTTCAGAAGAGTCTCAAATCTTCTTTTTAAGCTCTAAATATCTATCTGTCCTTTCCACTTTTTCTCCTCTATAAAATACTTTTCCACTGTCCAAATCCTTAGATTCCTTTTTTTTCTCACTGAAGCCTTGCATCTGTTTTATTTATTTTATTTTATATCCTTTATTTATTTATACCCTTTATTTTCCCTAACAACTTAGAGTGAGAACAGTATTACAATAAAAATAATACTCAATGCTTTCAGGATCTATTGGAGTATGTAGGGCTATGTAAGTGGCCCCGGATGGCTATATTTTTTAAAGTCTTGTATTTATTTTTTATACTTTTCCTACCTCCTCCCTTACTGCCAGCCATCACTTCTCACTGAGGCCAGTGTGTCTGCCTACATCACCTTTAATTTCCTGTAGCTCAAAACATATACCATGCTTGAGAGAACTGTGATTAATATATGTATAAGAAGGCTCTGAATGAGGGCCTCAGAAGCTCATCTATGAATAAAGTGAATGAATTTTAGTGCTAGGCCTTTTTAATTTTGGCTACTCAGAGTTATTATATTTACTTTCTGGTTTTGTCAGTTTTTGAAGGGGTAAGGCTAATGCATAGCAAAATCTTTCTCCAGATGAGAAACCAGAATTTATTTTAGAAAACAAAGTGCCAGCACCAGCCCTGAAGTCAGGAGGACCTGAGTTCAAATCTGGCCTCAGAACAAACACTTGGCACTTACTAGCTGTGTGACCCTGGGCAAGTCACCTAATCCCTCTGCCTTAGTTTCCTCATCTGTAAAATGAGCTGGAGAAGAAAATGGCATACCATCCCAGTATCTATGCCAAGAAAACCCCAAATGTGGCCATGACTGAACACCACCACCACCACCACCACCACTACCACCACCCTCCTGGCTTCAATGTTCTTTCTACTATAACCAACTGGATTTGTGTGTTTCATAATGTGGAAGAAATGGAGGGAGGGAAGAATGGAGGGAGAAAGGACATCCAGTATGAGAATATAAATTCAAACTAACTGGAGAAGAAGATAAGCCCGAATTTGGAAAAGTCTTAATTATAAGATTATGGGGCAGTTGGGTGGCTCAGTAGATAGAGCACCGGCCTGGAGTCAGGAGTCTGAGTTCAAATCCTGCCTCAGACATATAACACTCACTAGCTGTGTGACTCTGGGCAAGTCACTTCACCCCAACTGCCTCACTAAAAAAAAAAAAAATTAATTATAAGATTATTAAGTCAGCGGGTATTTAATTCAGGCAGTGACACATATTAGATTTTAAAGCACTGGACTCCGAATCACAAGAGCAAAGATTTAGAGCTAGAAGAGGCCTCAGAGGCCTCCATCTCTTGCTTAGTAAAGAAGCTAAGGCTGAGAGGTTAAGTGTCAGAAGATCGGGTTTAGAATTTCACCTCAGGTATTTCTAGCTGACCTAAGTAAGTCACTGAACTCCTTGGTGCTTCGGTTTCCCTATACGTAAAATGGGAAAGACAGAATCTAACTTGGAAGGTTATTGTGAGAACTAAATGAAATAGTGTATGTAAAGTACACTGCCAAGTGTTAAAGCACTGTAAATATCAGTTATTATTGTACAGAGGGAGATCACTGAGCATGTGCACAGTGCTCAGCTGACTCAATCCCCACAGAGAAGAGGCTAGGGAGATCACTTCTGGAAAGGCAAAACTCTGTGTGTGTGTGTGTGTGTGTGTGTGTGTGTGTGTGTGTGTGTACACATACATATACACATGTACACACAGACATATGTATACACATACATATAATGGAAGGGCTTCCCAGTTTGGCCCATGAGCAGCCATTCTGTTCATGAGCCAGAATCAGGGTACATTCAGAAGACAGTAACTAGCCAAAGCAAGTCTCTCAGGGTAGCTCTTTCCTGCCTGGCTGGTATTCAAGGAGGATGAGCTACTGTGAGCCTCTGGGAAGGGCAGGGTCTTGAGCCCTTTTAATGAAGTGAGGTTGTGAAGCCTTCTGGTTGCTTCTGTCTCTGTTTTGCCTTGTTTTTAGGTGGAAGAATATTGGAGACAGCTATGCTCTTGTGAACTTCCAAGGTCAGAACAGCAAGCTATGAGACATCCAACAGCTGGAGTCCGGGACAAGTTCTACAGGCAACTGGCCCAGCAGCAAGGGCCAGAGGAGCTGAGGGACCCAGCCCAGCAGCAAGGCCCTGCTGAGTGACCTAAGGGGCTCTGCTAGAGGTAGCTGAGACACAGACTCATGCAACGGTTATGCTATATATTTGGAGGCTAAATTTGTGGGATCAACGCTATGTAGAAACTGCTTTAAGTTTGGGTACATTTTCCCGAAGGCCCAATGTGGTATAGGAGAGAGTGTACTCCTACCTGCTGGGGGTAAATGTTATTTTTTTTTTCTCAATATATGTTAGGAGTAAATATCTCTTTGAAAAAGCTAAATTAACTGGTTAAATGGAACTAGGACAGATCCCTGGTAGTTAACAATAGGGACCACTCATTGAACAGCGGCTCAAGCATTAGGGACTCCCCAACCACTGAGAGGTACCCTAAGACCTTAAGGGGGAAATGTAGCCAGCCTATATTGCTACATTTTTATTATTTAAAAAATACATATAGTAACTTATACAAACTTCTTATGAATACATTCTACTAGTCAATACAAAGACAAAAAATTTATTTTTGACATAATTCTATGATCCTTAATAGTTTATTCCCTTACATTAAAAAAAAACCTTCAGAAATACCGATACTATTAATTTTTGCATATTCTCTCCATACTTCTAGTGTAGCTGAGACTATGTCAAATCATTACAAGTTCCAACAGAGTCTGAATTAATGCTTCTCTACAACTCTATGTTTGGAAGAGGGAAGAATAACCTAGGCTCTTCAAGTACTAGAGACTGGATTTCTCAGAAACAGCACAGCCACACAGGTTGCCTAACATCCTAAGGAATAGATGATACTGCAGTTGCCAAGCACGCACAAGTTATCCTTTCCTCCCTTGGTTTCCATGACTCCATTCTCTCCTAGTTCTCCGTTTTCACCATTCCTTTTCAGCTCCTTCACTTGTTCCTCTTCTTCTTCTCATCCTCAGAATGGGCATTCCCAAGGTTCTATCCTTAGTCCTCTCTTGCCTTCTCTTACAAGGCTCTTCTCTTGCAAGTTGCTATTTCTCTGCTGATGATTTCTAAATCTTTTAACCAGTCTCATATTTCTAGTTGTCTGCTGGACATCTCTACCTAAATATATGTTTCACCAACACCTTAACAAGTCCAAAAATAAACTCAATGTATTTCTCTTAAACCTGACCTTAGCTTTCCTATTTCTGTTTATTTTTCCAGTCGCTCAGGTGTTAAACCTTGTGACCATCTTTGACTCCTCCCTCTTCCTTACCTCCTATATCCAATCCATCATTATCTTTGAAATATCTCTTACAAGTATCCTCTCTTCCATTGCCACTACCCTCGTTGATACATTTATCATCTCCTGCTCAAACTATGGTAATAGGTCTGTTTGCCTCCTTCCTGATCTAATTCGTCTTTCACACACTGCCAAAATAATCTTTGCATAAAGTTGAGCTTGTCACTTTACGATTAAAATAAGAAATCTTTTTGCTGGTATTTAGGCTTTCTACAGTTTGGCTCCAAGTTGCTTTCCAGTATTATTTTATGCAACACCCATCCTCTTTACAAATTATACATTATAGGCCAAGATTTTTACCTGGTGTCACCCACCCTCTGTGCATTTGCACATTCTACCCCCAATGTTTGGCACAGTGAAAATGATGCAGAAAGGAACAAGAAGGATCCACTGTTGGCTGGTGATTAGGAAGAACTTAGAAAAAACAGTAGTGACCAAAGCCAGATTTGAATGCAGGAGGTCAAGGAATAGGTGGTGAGGAAGTAGGGCAGCAAGATTCACATTCTCAGGAGCCATCGGCCTCAGTCTGCAAGAATCTCCTCTGCAACATACTGTACAAGCAATCATCAAGCCTTTGCTTAAAGAAGTTCTAGGGGAGAGGGAGCTTCCCTACCACCTCCAGAGGTAGCCTATTTCCCTTTGGAATAGCTCTACAGTCAACCCTTCCACACTGTGACTTTCCCCATTGTGGTTTCGATATATCATGGGTTGGCATAAGAAATTAAGCGGGAATTTGGGAGAGTCTTGAAGAAGCTGCAGACAACACACAAAGGCCAGCAGATGACACAGAAAAAGTTTAGAAACTCAGAAATGCATAAAATATATGTATAGTATTTATATAATATGAACCCAAATTTTATGATAAGGTACTATAAACACCATGTAAAAGAAAAAGAAAAAATTTAGACTTCTCTGGTCCAAAGAGAGGGCCAAAAAATTTTACACGGATTTTCCAGCTTGTAGGGATGCCGCAACCCCCTAACTTCCATGATATGGAAGGGGTAATGTATTTGTTAGGTAATTCTCCTTTCTATTAAGCTTCAATTAGCCTCTTTATAACTCGTATTCACAGCTCTGATTGCCCTTTGGAGCCAAGGAGAAACATTCTACAGCTTTTTTTTTTTTTTCAGATGACATCTATCAAATATTTGAGGATGTCTAACTAACATACTCTAACTAACTAGAGAACTGACAATCTCTTCTTTACCAGGCTCAACATTCTCAGATTTTTTTCAAGGATTCCTAAGAGGACACCATCTAAGGTCCTTCATCATCCTGGCTCTTCTTTTCTGGTCACTTCCCTAGCTTATCCATGCCCTTCAGTTCAGTGACCAGAACTGAACACAGTATACCTATTGTAAACTGACCACAGCACTAAAACAATCACGGTGTCTGGCAAGGAATGAGAGAGACTAAGGCCTTCAAAGGAAGCCTTTTGCTTTAGGACTGGGAGAGATCCAAGCATGTTTGTACAGAGAACAGAAGGAGTCTGGCTAGAAGGAAAGAATGAAGATTCAAGAGGGAAGGGCTTATCTAGTGGCTTGATGTCTAATAGACAGAGTTTCTTTTAGAAATAGAGTTAAAGCTTTTCATTTATTAAAAGAATAATTTATGCAGTCTAGGTCTCTCCCTGCCCCCAAACTACCACTTCCTTAATGAGCCTGATCTATACTATGTTATTTATATACGATAACAAACTCTCAGCTCTGAGTAGACTGGTAAGTTTGCCCACCTACTTTTTGTTGTTAATTATACTTGTTTTGTAAGAGGCTGATCTTATTTTGTTTTCCCAACAGCTCTGGTAAAGCAATGACTTCTGATGTACTGTACATTGAACATAAAGGGCCTTCCCCTTTCCTGCTCAACATATAATTGCTGCATTTGTGCATGCTGTGTATGTTGAAAATAATAATAAAAAGTTAATGAAGAAAATAAGTGCTGGTTGTAATGAATTAGTAATATTGTTAGATTTGTATCTGGAGTTTACTTTTATTGCTGTGGGTGGAATATAATCAATAGGAATATGTAATCAAACTGTACAGGCTTGTATCTTCTGAGATTTCTCTGTAAAAGAGATTAGGTATCTCAAATTTATCTTGGAAAGAACAAGTTAAATTGAAGAATTCAGGGTAATCATTTAATGGTGTCACAAGCATTCCTCATGTTTAAGGTTTTCATAGGAGAAAAGCCCCATATTGCATTCCTTCAATAACACAAGAACGTTCACCATTTCACAGGTAAGGGTGAAAAAGGAATAGGTGCTCCCTGGTGGGGAAAATTCCCTCTACTACAGACTATTGGTGCCTTCTTTTTAACCTATAGACTCAGAGAATTGCCTAGAGTATCAAAGAGTTAAGGGGGTTGTCTAGGGGCATTATGACATTACATATAAAGAGATGAGACTTTACCCAGATCTTCCTGGATTCAAGGCAGCCTCTATCCATGATACCATTCTGCCTCTCATGTGTAAAAAAGCCTAACAATTTTGTTCACAAAATAATCAGAGCCAGACAATACTGGCTTAACTAAATGCTTTTAACATTATTCATTTATCCTTAATAAATAATTAAGTCCTAAGACAAAAAATTTTTTTTAAGGTATTCTTTTATAAACATAGATGTTTAAAAAAAAAACCACAAACAACATGAACTGAATAGGTCAATCCCAAAGGTAAAAGACAAGCTGGGGGAAGGAGGAGTGAGGTGGTAAGAAGGGCTGTTTATTTGTTTAAATGATGAACAGAATCCTAATGTGCACAGTGGAGGTGAGGATTGATTGTTAGAGCCTATTGTTACTATAATTAGAAGTCACCAGACACCAATTAACACCACATTAATAAGATAAATCACTGTAATATCTGCAGCTGAGACCAAGGCCAGTCTTTATGCTGTGATCATTTAGATTCACAGGTTTATGGAAAGAGAGACAGTGAATTTCAGAGCTTTAAAATTTCTTTATCTTCTTCCTTGAACTAAAAATTCACTATATTTATTGTTTCCTATCTTGCTTTCCATTGCATTTGGAGGAAGAAAATGAGAAGAACACTATGGTTATTCATTTGAGATTGGGTAAGACCCTTTCTAGATACAACTCTGAATAGCTAAGCTTTCATACTTGCAATTCTATATATTAGACCTTGAAGTAGAATAGTTATTTTGGTTATGTCATCTTTTTTTAACTTTAATAAGCAACTGAATATATCAAGTTGGAAGAAGGAAGCATTTTAAACTTAGTGATTGTATGATATTACATAAAAGGTAAATTTAGTATTTTTACCCAGAGAACCTGAGTGATACTGAAAAGCTCATTCTTTACTTGCTTTATATACATGTGTCTACAATGTGCCAGGCAGGCATTGTTGCAAGCACTTGGGATACAACGAAAGGCAAAATGCAGCCTCTGGTCTCAAGGGACTCACTTTCTAATGGGAGAGACAATATAAAAACAACTATGTATGAACAATATACAGAGAGTATAAATGGGAGATCATATTAGAGTGAAGGCACTTAGGTCAAACGAGGACCAGGACGGACTTCTTGCAAAAGGTGAGACTTTAGCTGAGACATGAGGGAAGCTAGGGAAGCTGGGAAACAGAGATGAGGAGGGAGGGAGTTCCTTGCATGGAGGAATGCCATGTGAAGTGAAAATGCCTGGTGTCTAGAGATGGTGTGTCTTGTGGGAGGAATAGTATGAAGACCAGTGTCACTGATCTGACGAATACACTGAGGTGAATAAGGTGTCAGAAGACTGGAAATGTAGGAAGGAGCCAGGTTATGAAGGGCTTTGAAAGCCAAACAGGATTTTATATCTGATTCTCTATGTAACAAGGAGTCACTGGAGATAACTGAACAGGGGTGTGGCATGGTTAGATCTTAGAGGTTAGATTAATTTTACAGCCGGGTGGAGGATGGGCTGGAGTGGGGACAGACTTGAGTAAGGGACAACAACCAAGCAGGCCATTACAATAGTCCAGGTGTGAGGTAATTAGGGCCCGCACCAGAGTAGGGGAAGTGTCAGATACAGAAGGATGGGTATACCAAATAAGTACTCTGTCCATAGTAGATACAAAATAAATAAATGCTTGCTGAATTAAACATAAGTGGTAACAAAATGACAGCTTAAAAAAAGAAAACTCCACAGCTATAATTTCGCTCTATTTCTATACCATTTTAAGGGATTTGGGAAGAGTAAATCACAAATAGTACTATTTTTATGACATTTTCTCCTATCAACAGTGAGCCATGCCCTTTCAGCAATAGGTTATGGTTCCCAAGACTAATTATAGGTTTAGTAATCTGCAAAGTGTATAGTAATCAGGATAATCTGAAACATGGATAACGAGCATAGAATCAAGAGTTGACTGAATGCCTTCTATCCACATTTTAAATAAATACAAAAGATTACCTGCCCACAATTTTATTGTTATTGACCTGCTCCTACTCCATCGAGGTAGCTATACAGTTAATAGGATTCTTGTTAGAGAAAATAAAATCAGTACTCTTTACTATTTGCCAAGTGCACATTACCCACCCTAGACAAGTGGCTATTTATGAAGCTGATATGGCCATAACTACCTTATTTCTGATTCATTTAATTCTTTCTCACGCTGGCATCTTCTACTTTTATTACCACACTTCTACCAACAGGTAGAACATGAGGCAAGATGGACATAGAGAAAGGTAATGATCATACTACACTGTGCATCTTCATTAAACACTGTGGCTCTACATTAAAAATACCGTGGATCTTCATTAAATTCTGCTAGTGGAGCCCAGACTTGGCAGGAATGCCTGGTAAATCCAAACTGAAAGCCATCATGTTCATTCTGCTGCAATCCTGATGGCAATTGCAGGCCTCCTACTACATCAGTTCATTCTCTTCCCTACACTGGGTACAGCAAACAAACCTGAGAATAACACAAACTTAGCGGTGTCTGAAAACTACAGGTAAAACTACTAAGCCAAATAGAGACGAGAGAATAAATGTGAGCTGGGGCTAGGGGGAAATGGTGGTTGAGGGATCAAGAAGGTAAGGAAATCCCACAAAGGGTCTATGTTGAAACACAATTTTGTAAAACAGATTATCTGTGAGAAATTAAAAAGTTGGTTGCTTGTTTTTAAAAGAAAGACAGCATGGGATAGTGGATAAATAGTCAGGAAGACTTGGGTTTAAGTCTCACCTCCGAAACATACTGATTGTGTGACCCTGAGCAAATCACTTTACCTCCAGTGTCCTAGATAACTGTTTAAGACTAGAAGTTGCAAAGCAGATTTTGATCTCTATTGATAGAAAGGTTTTCCTTAATGGGAATTAACTATACCAATAAAATCAAAGATTCTGCCCATCTCTTTAAAAATTTTTTTTAAACTTTTGTGTTATTTACACATATCCCCCCTTTATCTCCTTTGTATTACTTATATTTTTATTTAATATAACTGTTTTGCATATTTTGCCTTGATATCACCTACATTTCCCAATATAGAAAGTGCCACATGGGTATAGAAAAATTTAGAGTGCCTGGAACATAAAAGGGACATAACAAAAAACGCTTGTTGACTGACTGGTGGAGAGAGGGCCCACACTGTTGAAACTAGGGATTCTTAAATATTTACATAAGCACTATGCTTTTGCAATTTTTTTTGGAAAGGGAGTGGATCCAATAAAGGATGCCCTGTTTATGCCATCATTTTTATAATTTTACCTAATAAGTGGACTACATTATAAAAATTTAGGATACAATCTCAAAAAGACGTTCTTGAATATCATTATTATTCATGTCTTCATCCAGAGATTATACTGTGTTATATGCCAGGCTCGCTTGTATAAGTGGACAGAATATTCTGTTAATGAGTAATTGACTTAAGAATGGTTTTTAACTATAATATAAGACCTAGGAAAACACTACCCTGGTAGGGGAGGGAACCAAACAAGACACATGATAGTGGGAAAGCCCACTGAGAACAGTGTAACATGTAGAATCAACAGCTGAGTACAGGGACAAATGTCCAATGTCCACTGGTCCTAGACAAAGGGTTTGTCCTCTCAGTTAAGTCAAAGAAAGAGGAGCCAGGGGCAAGTTCCCAAGGGGCACTGGGAGAGAATGAGAGTTGATCTTCAATCTTGGAGGGAACTGCATGCTAGGAAAAGTATGGAGGGGAAGGGAGAAGGAGAGCAGAGGATATAAGCCATACTCAGTGACAGGTACTCAATAAACTCTTTGTGCCCTCTTGCTCTACCCCTTTTACTATCAAGTTTCGGAGGCAGAAGGAAGAAATAAAAGCTCAAAGACATTGGCTTCATTAGTAGCATGGTGTTCTTACCAATGGTGCTAACCAGCCACAGTTGTAATAAAAACCAACAACTTATACTTCTGGAGCTTTGTATTTTCTCACAATGAGCCTATGAGGTAGGTATTGCAAATACTAGCTCTGTTTTACAGATAAAGAGACTTTCCCATGACTTTCGTATGGCCACAATACTAAGAAGTGTCAGAGCTAGGTCTTTTGATGCCAAGTCCAAAGCTCTTTTCATTACACCAGGTAACCACTGTCTACAGTTAGCTTGGCTACTAATTTGGCTTCATTAGCACTGGATTCTCAGAACTCACACATTTTATCTTAGATTCAGATCCAATCACCTGATATAAGAACCATTTATCCAACATAGCTAGCACTACCAGTTTCCAAATAGCTAATTTTTATATTGGCATATACAATAATCATACTATTTCCTTAGGCATATACAGTAAGTCCTATTATTTCCTTAGGCCAGGTCAAAAGCGGTCATTTTGGCATCCCCCCTTAGGATAACTTATCAGGCTCAATTACCTAAAGAGATAAAAAGACAAGTCCTATGGGAGAAAAATGCCCAAAATGTTAATCCAAATAGCCCGGGGTGGGGAATCAAAACTTTGATAATTGGAATTTTTTCCAAATGTTAAATAATTAACTTCAGAATTATAGACAAACATAAGCCTAAAGCAAATCTAACATCCTAACAATTAAATTAGAAAGACTTTAGGGATAGGGAAATGAACTTTGGAACCATTACGAAACTATTGCAAATCAGTTTTTTTTAATCACTATCGCGTTTTTACATTAACAACTATGAAAAACATTCAAATGCCACCAATGCATTATTGTATGAATTTGAAATATTGGGAGCAGTCTAAATCAAAATGTGTTATTTCTCCCAAGTAATGTTATGGCCTTGCTCTAGAATGACAAATAGGGGTCCATAAAATTTATCTAGAAATTATTACTTAAATATAGCTCTTTACACTTCATATTTTACAAAGTGTTATACAATCATTCAGATTACAAACCCTAACAGAAGCACATAATGTGTTTTATAAAAGATCAACAGGATAGACATTGTGACTGTATTTTAAGTATAGCTTTGCTATTTTGATGGATCTATGACCTCAAAAACATGTGACTTGTCCAAGTACTCCCCAAAATCTTCCACTGGCAGTCTACCAAATATGCTGGGAATCTTAATCTAGATGTCTTGATATCGCAAAATTGCATCAGAGTTTTGAGGGTTGTCCATCAATTCTTTTTTTCCCATTGCATCATCACTATCATCATCATAACATTTAATGTTTATACAGCACTTTAAGACTGGCAAAGTTATTAACTCATCTGATCATGATCAAACCACCTTCATTTCCATTCACTTATCTTTTTGATGATATGTATTGCCCAATTCTTCGTAATAGCCTGCCTTCACCCACTGTGTACCTCTCTATTGGTCTTCTGATAATCCTCTATTTTTATTCTTTGCAGACTATGAAATCCCATGAATCAGTCACAGCATCAATTGAATAATATTGATGTTAAAAAGATAGTGAGGTCCTCCAGATGCTGCAATTTGCTGAGCACATTGTGCTGAGTGAATCAAGCCCCAGAACACTGCAAAGCTTCCCAAGATGTAGAGGCATAATTATTCAAAATAATTCAGCTCAACTATTCAAGCAGGAGAGGGCAGAACTAAGATGGAGGAGTGGTAGGAAGCAGTGTGGTGAGCTCCTGTCCAAATACTCCTGATAGAGAAGTACAGAAAAAGTCATAGTGAGTCCTTTGTTATAGGGAGACGGAAATGTAGGTCTATGTACACTAGGGATGGAGTTGAGCCAGGAGCAGCTGTGCACTAAGCACTGCAATGCACAGAGAGAAGCTGTGCACTAGGGTAAGAGGAAGATCCAGATTCTACTGGGGGGCTCCCAAACCTATACTGGGGCACTGCAAAATGGATAGATGCCAGCTAGCAGCCTTGTTATCTACTACTCAGTTCTAGGTCACAGATCCAGGGTGAACTGAGAAAGGGACCTGCACAGGGAGTGGTGTTTCAAGGTAAGGGGGCCATGAGCAGTGTAGGGAGAAAGGAGAAAGTGCAGAGGTCAGCAGTAGCAGTGGTGTGGCTTAGACCCCAAGTTCAGAGTAGGTTCTCATTTCCAGGGCTTAGCTCAGCCTGCAAAATAACCAGTGTGGGAAAACGAGACCAAAGGGGAGCCCATAATTCTGCCTCTCCGAACCAGTGGACCTTTCCAGCTAGCTGACGGGCCCCTGCACAGACCCAAACTCAGGTCAGCAACGTGCAAAGCTGCAGGAGTATGAGGGCAGAAGTGGGGGTAGGATCTGCAACAAACAAACTCTGGCCTGGATCAGACCACTCTGAGGGCACTGAAAGCTCGTAGGTCTCCCAGCCTATCCTTAAGCTCCTCGAATAATACAACACTCAATACCCTCCCCCCAAGAAAGCAATGATAGGACTAGCTCAGGCCTTTCCTCCGGAAGTATGGCAGAGCCCAACCCCAACATCATGTCCTAAGTCACTCTGGAAGAATAGGCAAATAAAGAAAGAACCCCACCATAATGAACGATTATGGTAGCAGGGACACTTAAGACATAAACACATTAGAAGAGGATGACTCCAAAACATTTACAAGAAATATCTCTGAGGAGCAGCTAGGTGGCGCAGGGGATAGAGCACCGGCCCTGAAGTCAGGAGGACCTGAGTTCAAATCCGGCCTCAGACCAAACACTAGACACTTACTAGCTGTGTGACCCTGGGCAAGTCACTTAACCCCAACTGCCTAAAATAAAAAGAAGAAAAAGAAAAAAAAAGAAATATCTCTGAGAAAAACACTGCTTGGAATTCTTGGAAGAAATGAAACAAGAGTTTAAAAAACAGTTAAAAATGAAATCATAAATGGAATGAGAGCACTTAAGGAAAAAGCTAGAAATGAAATGAGAGCTATAGAAGAAAAAACTGGAAAGGGAATTAACAGCTTGGCTCAAGAGGTACAAAATCTTGTCCAAGCAAAAAAACTCTCTGAAAATCAGAATGGACCAAACAGAAGCCAAATGACTCCATGAGGCAATAAGAAATATCAAAACAAAGTCAAAAGGCTACAAAATTAGAAAAAAGTGTAAGGTACCTCCCAGCACCGTTGTTTTCATCTTGATCCAGGCCTTCTCGCAGTACATGTGCCTGAAAAGATTAGCAGCCTCCTCTTGAGTGTCTCAAAGCTCCTGTTCAATCCCTGGATTTTTCTAGGTTGATCCCCTACCTGCTTCTTGCTCTTTACACAGGCCACCATTCCATCTAAAGCTGCTATCACCATGGCTTTGTCTGGTGTGGTCATCAGTATGGCATCAGTGTAATAATGGACATCAATGCTTTCAGGAAACGGAGTCTCTTTCAGGTCTAGACCTATCCAACTAAGGCATATGAAGCAGCTTTGAGGAAGGAAGGTAAAAATACACTCCACTCCTTCCTAGGTAAAAGTCAACTACTACCTAGTTTCAGACACATGAATCAACACACAATGAGGAGATCAATAACCATTTTACACCATACACGTTGGGTCTTGAGCTACATTGATGAGGCCAGAAACTACCACAGCACTTGGTGTGACAACCATATTTAGCTCCCCAAAGCTCACTGTAACCAGCAGGCGTCATTTGTCTTCCTTACTGGCCACATGGGATTGTTTTAAGGGGAATAATTATAGCAAAGTACCTGAGTCTCCTCCATCATCATAACCAAGGAGGAACTAGCTTTCACTCTCCAGGAAGGCCTGGATGGAGACAATAACAGTGGTACTAGAGGTACATTACACTTTTTCCCATTTTTGTAGCCTTTTGACTCTGTTCTAATATATCTTGTTACCTCAAGGAGTCATTGGCTCTCTTTGCCTCAGAGAATGACAGAGCTTAAAAAAGATAGAAAAGTTCGTATACCTAATCAATGGCTATAAGTACAGTCTGCCCAACCAATGTCTATTAACTAAAAAAAAAAAAAAAAAAACAAACTCTCTGAAGGCCAGTTTCTTCTTACCTAGGATAAATGCCACTGACCATGTCATGCTTGAGAGACAATGCTGCGGTGCTACTGGGTCCAGCAGCTTTGGAAATAAGTAACACCACCAGGCCACGCATCTGGAGGTTATTCCGACTATCATGTACAAGCCTCCTAAAAACATAAAAAGTAAAAGATGAATGAGACCTTTCATTATTCATTTTAACAGGATTCACAAAATCACAACAGAAAAAATACATACGGTAGAAAGTTTCTGGATGCAGTCAGAGAAACCTATGAGACCACAAGCAAGTCATTTGCTCTTTCTGAGACTCGGTTTCTTTATCTGTAAAATGGAGATTATACTACTATACTCACAGGATTAGGAGACACATTGGTAGGTAAATGGCTGTGCAAACTTTAAACAGCTATATACAGGTTAGTTAGTATACAAGTATTTATAAAACTCAGGATTTCTAAGAGTATATAAATATTGTGAGAGAGTGGATGGATTAAGAGAAGGCAAAGCAAGAAGCATTTATGAGGTGCTTATCATGTTGCCAAGCACTATGCTAATAAACGCTAGAGATACAGATACATACAAAAAGACAATCTCTGCCCTCAGAAAGCTTACGTTCTAACAGGGGAAACAACACAAAAAAGGGAGCTTAAAATGGGGATGGGTGGGAAGAGAGCAAGTGCAGGGATGTGCTGTTTAAGTCAGGAAAATCAGAAGCAGAGCTGGGAGGGGAGAGGACCGGGCACCTCCCCCAAATGTTCCAGGAGGAACTCATCAATGTGAGACGGGGGAGGGGATGACAGAGGAATGTTCAGAGGTGAGGAGGCAGAAGGACAAGGATATTCCAGGGTAAAGAGGCTCCAAGCACAGAGGTCCAGGATGAAACTAGCTGAAACATGATGGCAAAGCTGGGAAACTCAGAAGCAGAGCCAGGAGAGTAATGTAGGAAGAACAGAATTTTTAGGAAATTTTAAGAAGGTCCTGGAAAAAAACTAAATTGAATCTCTGTTTGGAGGTAAAACTGATAAACTGTAGCAGCAAGAAAAAAAATGGTCAGGATTCTTTCTCATCTTGAATCCTCAATCCAATACATCTACCTTCCAGAGGAAAAGATATCCTAAGATAGAAAATAGAAGAACAAAGCTACAAATTGCATTTTAGTGGCAGCCACAGTATGAGAAATAAAAATAGTGGGCTTTTTCTCTCTAATTTTTGGTGAAAGGGTGATACAGGTTAGAAAAACCCTCAGAATTCTTGCTGCTTAGGTTGGAAATGTCTTAAGAGCCAAGGGATCAGTTTAAATCTAAGCAAACACCTCAATTCACTCTCATAAGCAAAAGGAAACAAATTATCAGCAACATCTTGCTATTTTCCATTGGTTATTTATGCAACATATTATCATTCCAGACAGGTATAGGTTTCAATCTGGAATATTAACTCTCTTTTGCTCTGCATGGTGAATTTCCAGTATTTCCAATGTAGTAGTCAGGAATATTCTGAAGTCAGAGTGTTGCAAATGGTAATTCTGTAAGAAATGAATAGTGTCATCTTTAAAAACTAAGGACAGTATTTTATGTTATCTGAAATAACTTTTTAGTACTGAGGAATAGTGCCATGCTCACACCAGGCACACAGATATTTTATATAATCTCACAGCATAAGGAAAAATTAAACAGAATGGTTAATATATAAATGATTCACATATGTTTTTATGTTGAAGTCATAAACGTAGTGAAATAAGCAATAAGAATGAAATAAACTGAAGTTAAGTATTTCTCAACCACTATGCCCTGAAATAGGAAGGGACCAATTTAAGCTAAGGTAATTTCAGAATAAATTAATTGATCCAATATATAAATGGGTCAAATATAGGACTGTCAAGATCCATACAAAAATGTCAAAGAGGTATTCTGCTTTGTTAGTATTAATATGATTAGATCTATGGCCCCTCTTGCAATATAGGGTTTTCTAAATAAAATGTTTCATCTTCCTTAACAAAAAAGGGATCCTTGGTCAGTTAGAAGGCTATTTAGGTTAAGGTTCTTAAAAAATGATCTGAATCTGTACAGTGAATTACAACACTGTTCACACCTTTTTGATACAGTGATCCCATTAATAGGGCTTTATGCCAACGGTATTTTTAAAAATTAAAAAAAAAAAGACTTATCTGTACAGGAAGGTTCATAGCAATCTAATTCATAAAAGCAAAAAAAGCTAAAAACAACCCATATCTCTAACAGTTGGGGAATAGCTGAACAAATTACAGCATACAAATAATAAATGTGCTAAAAGAAATACATGAGGAAGACAAAAAATACAGGAAGACATACATAAAGTGATGGAGAGTAAAGAAAGCAAAATGGGAAAAAGCTGAGCAGAAGCAGAATCAGAAAGGCAGCAACCACAACTGTATTTTTAGAAACAGAAGAAAAGAAATCAGAGGGGATACTGAAATAAACCATTACTGTTATTTTGTGGAAAGTCAATACACATTTTAAAAACCGAATTATGATGTGTCTTTAAGTGCATGATTTTACATATAAATCATTTAAAATCTAGTTGATATTTACAGGGTTTGGAGTAAAAAAATTTTTTTTAAGTTCTTGGGGAAAAAAGAACAAAAGCTACTAAACGCATTAACTTAATTGTATGTAAATGTATCCTAAACTTTCATAGCTCTACGTTCTCATACAATACCTACTTTGGGTTCAATCTTTCTCATATGAGTTGGCAGGGAATACTGTTTATTTTGCAAGAGATAAGAGGGCCTTTTCTGAAAGTTTACATGGATGTTTGGGAACTCTGAATTTAACTCTATGCCACTATGTTTTTATTTGGGAGTTGCTTTTTCTTTCATAATAATGATAAAAAGAAGTTCTTGTTTCTAATATCCCTATTTCAGGATATTATAACAAGGAAGAAGGAAGGAAATAAAAATTTACTGAATGCCTAGTATGTGCCAGGAACTGTGCCAACTGCTTAGAACTGAAAAATGACTAGTACCTCTAGAATGCAAACTGTAGTAATCATCAAAAATGATTTGGTCTTCTTTCCCCTCATACAGTTATCACCATGCTTTAGTCCCTTATAACCTCTTTCCTGAACTGTTTCAATAGCCCTCTTCCTAATTTGCATTCCTGTTTCAAATCTCCCAACGCTCCAATTCATCTTCCACATAGTGGCCAAAGTGATTTTTCTGAAATGGAGTGTGAGTCTGGCCATTTCACTCCTTCCTGCTCAATAAATTCCAGTTGCTCCTAATTACCTTTAGGATAGGCTAGGTAGCACAGTGGATAGAACACTGGGTTTGGAATTGGTGAGACTCAATTTCATGAGTTCAAATCTGGCCTCAGACTCTTACGAGCTTTGTGACCCTGAGCAAGTCACTTTACCCTGTTTGCCTCAGTTTCCTCATCTGTAAAATGAGCTAGAGAAGGAAATGGCAAACTACTCCAGTATCTCTGCCAAGAAAACTCCCCCAAAAGGGGTCACAAAGAGTCAGATACGAGTGAAGTTAACAACTAAACATTTTTTTCTAATTTTTAGTTAAAGATTGATGAGGGTCATAAAATCCCCAGGACTTCTGCAGCATAGGATGAAAATGTCTGAGAACTAAGAGATAAGTTAAAATCTAAGGAAATAGCAGGATTCACTCAGAGGAGTGAACTGGCATTTAAAGTTCATCACAACCTGGCTCCTCCAACTTTCTAGTTTTCTTACACAATATTCCCCTCCATACACTCTACAATCCACCATCCTAATCAACCTACTGTTCCTCACACTCCCTCTCTGGCTGCACTGCCTTTGCACTGGCTGTTCCCCCTTCTCTTAGCCCTACCTCTTCCTTAAAAGCTCAACTCAAGTACCACTTTCTACATGAAGCCTTTCTAGATCCTCCCAAAATTATCTTATGTTATTGTATTTACTTTGCATACACTTACATAAATATGTTGTTCCTCCCTCCCTCCCTTCCTCATATGATAGAGGCTCCTGGAGGACAGAGACAATTTCTTTTTTATCAATGACAGTCCGCACTTAACAAATACTTGTTGACTGATAAAAGAGTAAGAGACACAGCAATCTCTAATATACTATATCACTTGATAATTGCATGAAAGAGTTTAGAACAAAGCACTCACTATATGAACCCTAAATGAGAAGGTCTTTTGGGTGGTGAAGGAAGGAGGAGGCAACATCTGAGTTGGAAATTTATAGGATAGGTAGGAGCTTAAAAGATGAAGAGGAGGAGATAGCAAGGTATTGTGGAAAAAAGCAATGTTTTTGGACTTAGCATTCGCGGGCCATCGGTATCCTCATCTGTAAAAATGAAGTTAAACTGAATTCTCTTTACAGCCCTTTCCAGCTCCAAATCCCATGATCCTATATTTGGAAGAAAAGATGTTAGATGTCAGGATAGAGGAATTGGTATTGGGTAGATAATAAGAGTCAAGAAGTAAAGCATTTGTAGGGATTTTGAGATAAAGCAGAAAAAAACAGATAATAACAGTGAAGAAGTGTGGTGATATAGAAATGGCTGTGAACAAGGTTATACTTACAGAATTTGGAAGAATGGGGCCAGGACTAAGTTGTCCTAGAACATGTTTCAAGTTCCCGGAGAGTGACAGAATTATGACGCACATACTTTTTGTAGGTACATCTAGACTTTAACATGTGAGAGCATTGATTTTGGAGCGAGGAGGAAAGAGGAGATAGACACAAAAATCAATTTATAAAAATTAAATAGACAACTTTTAAAAATGTTGATGTTGTATAAGATGGAATACTTGTTTTGCCTACCAGTTGTTTTTTCAGGTAAATTCAAAACAAACTTTCTGTCACAGGGTGCATGCACACACACACACACACACACACAAATGTTGCAAACTTACAAAAAAAACATTTAAAAGGTTAATTATTGAGATGTTCAATATTGATGTTTCTTATGAAAATTCAACATAACCACTGTCTTGTGCAAATAGATCACTGTAGTTGACTTCTGAACTTTGTAAAAACTTTCATAAGCTGTTGCTCAGTGACTGAAAAGATTGCATTTGTAATCCTAGCCTTAAGATCATGCAAAGAATTAAGTTTTGATGCAACCATGACAATTTTGATATGACAGTACAAGAAAATAAGAGATAGATCAGTTGACCAATCTGGTTAATCAAGAGGACCTCCTCTACCAATCCACATGTCTGAGAAAGCGTCATCCAGAAATTGTTGCACGTACAATGCATAATGATAGGGTATCCTGTCTGGTTAAAATTAAACACCTATTATTCAAAATTTACAAAACTAAGTAAATGTAGAAGAAATTTAAACAAACTTTCAAATGATGCTTTGCATAAATTTGTAGCATTTATATTTCTAAAGTTTTTAAAGTTTAAAATCATACTAAGACTTTTGATCCTGTGTGTGTGTGTGTGTGTGTGTGTGTGTGTGTGTGTATGTGTACACATGCAGACCTCAGTTGTTATATAAGTAGCCTTGACTGCAAATCATTTAAAATTATTTTGTGGGCCTTTGAAAGTTACTTTCATACAGCTACATGACCTGTTTCCTTTAAAACTCATATGTGTTGGGTATCTAACAGTACATTTTTAGTTGGCGTAGTGTTTTAATGACTCATTTGTCCTATTTCTTAATATCAGTTCAAAAGAAAATAATTTCAGGAAACATTGCTGATAAGGATCAGAAGCTACTAGTGTATATTGTTGTTTGTATGGTAATATAATAAAATATCATAGAACAGATTATGCCCAAGTTTTGATATAACTATGTTCCCTAGATTATAAAATACCTAAATATGGTGAGGTGCTATTTCTTCATATCTACTTAGCTTTAGAAAAATTTTGTCCAGCAACTCCTGAAGACACTTGAAAACCTGTAGATTTTTGGTATCTGAAGCAAAATTTCTTTTTCCTTTTTAGCAGTGAGCTAATTTTTAAGCTCTAGGTGTTATCAGTTTATCTTATCATGACTATTTTCAAAAAGGGTGTTAATGAACTGAATTTAAGGATACACTGTTTTGTAAACAGTTAATTCATTTAAGCTGTTAATCTGCCTTTAGAGTAGTGAACTTACTTTTTTACATGAAAACCTACTTATCTCCTTTTTACAATAGTTTCTGGAAGCCTTTTTGAAGTTAGCATATATTGCAAATATCTTCCTTTCCTGATTTTATTGATAATTCATCAAATGAAAAGAGATGAGAGGACAGGCAAACCTCAGTTGTGACTGATTTAGAAAATAGTCTATGGCAACTAGTCTCTATGTATGAACCCAGAAGCTACAGGAGGGGTGGTATGATTATAAAGTGGTTTTTCTGAGGTCATTATGTCCAGAACCTTTTATCTGTTCTTTTAAAAGATATTTTGATATCCTTTGATTCTTCATTATATTCCTTTCTAATGATTTTTCATTATATTCCTTTCTAATGTATTCTTTCCTCCTCTCCTACCCAGCAGATCTTTCCTTTTAATAAAGATTTTTTTTTAATTGAGTAAAAGCAACCAACACATTAAACACATCTGACATCTAACATTCCACACTCATAGCCAGCCATCTCTCCAAATTAGAGAGTTGCATTTTTCCATCTCTTTGCCAGGATCAATTGTAGTCATCATTATTACATGGGGTTCAGTTTTGTGTTTTTGTTCTTTCCACTTACATTACTGTAGTTTTTACGTAGGTTGTTTTTCTGGTTCAGCTGACTTCACTGTTTGTTCAACTAATATAAGTTTTCTTATTTTTCTCTGATATTCATTGATTCTTATGGTGTAATATTTATTACTTTCATGTACCACTATTAGCTAAGCCATTCCCACTTTGTTTCTAATTCTATGCCACCACAAAAAGTGCTACTATGAATATTTCAGTGTATGGGACCTTTCCTTCTGCCTTTGCCCTCATTAGGGGATAGACTCATCAGTGGGATCTCTGGTTCAAAAGGTATAGCCATTTTAGTCACTCTTCTAGTATAATTCCAAATACTTTTTCAAAATGACTGAGTTAGTTCATACCCTACTAACATAGTATTACTATCCCTGAGCCCCTCCAGCATGGACTAATTTTCATCTTTGCCAATCTGTTGGATGTGCCGTGAAACTTCATAATTATTTTGATTTACATTTCTCTTATTAGTGATTTCGGGGGGAAATTTCATATAGTTAATGATTTTGCAATTTTTTTTGAGAATTGTTCATGTCTTCTGACCGCTTCATCATTAGAGAATGGTTCTTGGTTTCATACTTATGTTAATTCCCTTATGTCTCAGATATAAGATCTTTATGAGAGGAGATATTTGATGCAATTTCATCCCCAATCAGCAGTTACTCTTCTTAATCTAGTTGTGCTATTTTTTCCTGCAAAAGTTTTTCAATTTCATGTCATGAAAAGTGCCTATTTTATCTTTTGTCATCTCTTCTGTCCCTTATATTTTTAAGAATTCTCCCTGTGCCATAATGGTGATGGTACTACATCATCTTCTTCCAACTCTTTTTTATGATGAGACCTATTACATTTGCGTTTCATATCCACCGGAGCTTATTGTAGTATATGGAGGAAGGTGGTGGTACATGCTTATTTTTTGCCAAGCTACTTTCCGGTTTTCCCTATATTTCTTATTATATAGGGAATTCTTCACTGACTAGTTTGCTCTTGGGTTTATCGAACACAGTTGTGAAGATTTAGCATTGGGATGGATCTCAGAGGTCATCTAGTTAAGTTCTCCCAATCTACAGAAAGGAAACAGGCCCAGAGAGGTTAAGCAACTTGCCTAGGGTCATAAAGGTAATAAACAATAGAGCAGGAGTCAAATTCAGGTTGTCAATCTAATGTTCTTTTAATTAACCTGTGGAAAATCTTCATTTTATTACTTCCTTTTCCAATAATGAACTTGCTCCCTGCCCACTACTTTAACATTTAACCTCTCTGAAAGTCTAATACCTCTCACAAATTACACTAACTGTGGTACAAGTGAGAAAGGACTTTGAAGTCACAAACCTGACAGCAAAAACCACTCTAGTTCTTTCAGAGAATACTCTTTAATGATTACAAGAAAATAAAAAACTCCAAGACCAATACATTTTAAAAACTATGTTGTCTTAATAAGAATATCTAATAATACATTTTAAACAGTTCTTATACAAATATTGCCCCAAAGGGACATTTTGATTAAAATGACTGCTAAATGTGAAAAGACTTGTGAAGAAACTAATCGATTTACACTGGATTTAATTCAATGAAATTTATTATAGCCATATGAGTCAAGCAATTTTAGTTTCTTCTACGGGCCTGTACATTTTGATAACAATCACTAAAATGAGATTCTATTAATATTAATCTGACAGATCTTTTTTCATTAATTGAATCGGATGTATACAGTACTATCTCTTTAAAATGCTACCCTTTTATATGGAACAGTAGTATTGTTAGTTCACTTGTGTAAGACCTAAGTCTGCTCAGAGTCCTAAGGGGAACAATTACTCTGTCTCAGAGTCCTGATACAGTTGTTGCTCTATTACAATGTCACAAGCTATAGTAAGTTGGAAACAGGCGGGCACCATAAATGTTTTATGAATATGGGACAAATGTAATTTATCTGATTATAGACAGATATGAATTTTGTTACTAAACAATAAGTTGGGGTCATTCAGAGAAGGCCTAGAGTATAAACTTAGAAAAGTAAGAAGAGAGATGAGAATGAAAAGATTTTGGAACTGCATTAATTAAGCTCAATGCTGGAGTGATAGATACTACTTTGCTGTTAAGTAATAAGTTCTGAGCAGGGAAACAGCTTGAAGTAGGGAATCAGAGGTCACCCAGGAGATTGGTTTGCTGAGATGTAGTGCTCAGTGAGGTGTTATTCAATCATAGAATGAATCAAGTCAGCTTAGTGTGGAAGCATCTGTTCATCACAGAAACTAGTTTCATCAAGGAATTTTTATAGACAGTTACTGAGACAGAAAGACAACACTGAAGTTTACAGTTCTGGAATTGTAAGTCACCCTGAACACATAGAGTTTCCTCACTAGTATGACTCCTTGGCAGGTTTCTGTAAGATGTGCCCAATCTCTCCAGATCCTTAGTGCTTTGGAAGGAGGTTACTCAGGCTTGTGTGGACTGTGATGTATTTATTATGCCCACATTTACTTTAATATATGAATACTTCTGTTGTTTTACTATTTCTTTTGTGTTATTGTTAAATAAATCATTAGGTTTCATTAAAGGTATCATCCTTTGAGTGTCTGGGTTGGTGTAAATAGAAGCACATCAGTGGGAAGTCAGGAGCTAAAGCGGTCAGTAGGGGCAGTGTATTCTCCCAAATTAGGGTGACTCCTTGGACACTGAGGGAGCATGAGCCTAACTTCTCAGTGGTGGTCATGCTCTGGCAACCTAAACTTTCCAGTGTGTGGACAGGCTGGAGAGTGAGTTAGATGCCTGCATGTCCTCCATGAGAGATGTAAGGTGTTATGCTGTGGGAAGTTAAATGACTTGCTCATGATCTGGGATGGGGCTTTATGAGATCTCAAAAGGCAATCCTAGCATCAGGGTATTGGCTATTGGAACAGTTGCGGTAGAAATAATGATAACCTCAGAGTGATTTAGAAGAAAATGGTTTATCCACAGAAATAGAACACAGAAAAGAAAGAGGCCACTTGGCATTGACTGCGCTCTACTCCATGGAGGTGAAATGTAAAGTAGTTAATGTGTAGCACTGTTCAAATAACCCAGCTGACTGAACACTAGCCTCTCAAGCTGAATGTGCTAATTTTATCATTGTTTTTAACTACTTAGTAGTCCCTTTTCTGTTTGGGAATAAAACTTCCTGTTCAATGTCTAATTCATGTTTGTACTATAGGTATCTTTTTACTTTCCTCCCTCTTCCTCCCACCTCTTTAGAATTGAGCCAAAAATAGAATTGTTCCTTATTAATCTGAAGTGGAAGCGTAACTGAAGCACTGGGACTCTAGCTCCCCTATCGAAGAGACAGACAACTCTAGAGCAACAAAACCATGGCAAACCCCAATGACAGGTAAGGGATTGGGATTAGTGAAGGTCACCTCAGGTGTGTGTGTGTGTGTGTGTGTGTGTGTGTGTGTGTGTGTGAGAGACAGAGAGAGAGACAGAGAGAGAGAGAGAGAGAGACAGAGAGAGAGAGACAGAGAGAGAGAGAGAAAGCTCTCTGTGATATACTAAACGGGCGGTGGAGAAGGAAATACCACATCCAATTAAAAACCCAGGTCTTTTGATTCTGTCCAGTGCTCTTTTCTGGCATAAATATACTACATATTAGTTAACCTATCCAATAAATAAGTATGTGTATATGTGTGTGTGTGTGTGTGTGTGTGTGTGTGTGTATGTATATGGTCTATTAAGCTAACAGAGGGCAGCAAGCTGGCTTAGTGGATAGAGTGCTGGGCCTGGAGTCAGGAAAACTCATCTTCCTGAGTTCAAATCCAGCCTCAGACATTTACTAACTGTGCAAGCATGGGCAAGTCATTTAATCTTATTTGCCTCAGATTCATCTGTCAAATGATCTAGAGAAGGAAATGGCAAACCACTCTAGTATCCCTGTCAAGAAAACTCCAAATGGGGTCACAAAGAGTCAGACATGACTGAAATGATTCAACAACAACAAACTAACAGAAATGGAAGAATAACAAAATAAAATAGGAAGAGATGTGATGTATTTATCATAACTTTTAAAGAGAAATCTACTTATATATGCCAACACACTTATTGCTGTTGAGAAGTACAAGCTATCTTTTCTAGGAAGATTAAATAGAATTTTTAAAAGACTAGAAGAGTTCATATGTAACTGTGTTTTTAGGTATCACCTTGAATTTTTTTTCATCAGCATATATGTAGACAAAATCATTAACTACTTCAAGATTTAGATGCAGGACCAAGGTTTAAGATGTGGCAGAGAAGAAGATATTTTAAAAATATAATTAACAAAGCAGTCATACTAACATTTTATATACTGTTATAAAAAAATAAATCAACAGAGGGGGCAGAGCCAAGATGGCAGAAAGAAGGCAGGGACTCACCTGGACTCTCATCAAAAGTCTCCAAAGACCTTTAAATAATGCCCTAAAACAGGGGCAGCTAGGTGGTGCAGTTGGGGCAGCTAGGTGGCACAGTGGATAGAGCACTGGCCCTGAATTCAGGAGGACCTGAGTTCAAATCCAGCCTCAGACCAAACACTTGACACTTACTAGCTATGTGACCCTGGGCAAGTCATTTAACCCCAATTGCCTAAAAACAAACAAAAAAAAGAAAACAGCTGCACAAAATCCCTAAACCTTGGGACACTGCACCCTCCACCCTGAAAGCAGAGCCCTACTTTAACAAAGAGTTAAAAGTCAAGAAATAGGCTGAGAAAATGAGCGAACAAGAGAAAAAAATTCTAATCATACAGTTAGTAGGGTAACAAGGAAGATCAAAACACACACTCAGAAGAAGACAGCATAGTCAAAATCCTACATCCAAAGCCTCCAACAAAAATAGTAATTGGTCTCAGGCCATGGGAGAGCTCAAAAAGGATTTTAAAAACCAAGTAAGAGAAGTAGAGGAAAAAATGGGAAGAGAAATGAGAATGATGCAAGAAAATCATGAAAAAAGAGTCAACAGTTTGGTAAAGGAGGCACAAAAAAAAATACTGAAGAAAATAATATCTTAAAAAAAAAAAAGAATAGGCCAAATGGTAAAAGAGGTACAAAAATCCAATGAAGAGAAGAATGCCTTGAAAAGCAGAATTGGCCAAATGGAAGAAGAGGCACAAAAATTCACCGAGGAAAAGAACTCATTAAAAAATAGAATTGACCAAATGGAAAAGGAGGTACAAAACCTCACTGAAGAAAATAATTCCTTAAAAATTAGAATTGAGCAAGTAAAAGCTAAGGACTCTATAGGCCATCAAGAAACAATAAAACAAAACCAAAAGA
This sequence comes from Vombatus ursinus, assembly GCF_900497805.2. Lineage (NCBI taxonomy): Eukaryota > Metazoa > Chordata > Mammalia > Diprotodontia > Vombatidae > Vombatus > Vombatus ursinus. The sequence continues at coordinate 34,782,867 of NW_020940360.1, forward strand.
ATGAAAAAAAGAAGACAATGTGAAATATCTCACTAGAAAAACAACTGACCTGGAAAACAGATCCAGGAGAGATAATTTAAAATACTGAACTTCCTGAAAGCCATGACCAAAAAAAAAGGGCCCAGATATCACCTTTCAAGAAATTTTCAAGGAAAAGTGCCCTAATATTCTAGAACCAGAGGATAAAATAGAAATTGAAAGAATCTACCGATCACCTCCTGAAAGAGATCCCATAATGAAAACTGCCAGGAATATTATACTCAAATTCCAGAGCTCCCAAGATAAGGAGAAAACATTGCAAGCAGCCAGAAAGAAACAATCCGAGTATCGTAGAGCCACAGTCAGGATAACACAAGATTTAGTAGCTTCTACATTAAAATTCTGGAGGGCTTAGACTATGATATTCGGTGAGCAAAGGAGCTAGGATTACAAACAAGAATCACCTACCCAGCAAAACTAAGTATAATCCTTCAGGGGAAAAAAAATGGATATTCAATGAAACAGGAATTTTAAGCATTCCTCATGAAAAGGCCAGAGCTAAGAATGTCTTCTAAATATAAGACTCAAGAAAAGCATAAACAGGTAAACAGGAAAGTGAAATCATAAGGGACTTAAATAAGGTTAAACTGTTTACATTCCTACATGGGAAGATAATATTTGTAACTCATAAAAACTTTCTCATTATTAGGGCAGTTAAAAGAATATACATAGACAGGTGTGAGTTGAATATGATGGGATAATATCCTTAAAAACAAAATTAAGGGGCGAGAAAGAGGAATGCACTGGGAGAAAGAAAAAGGGGGAGGTAGAATGGGGTAAATTATCTCACATAAAAGAGACAAGAAAGAGCTATTACAGTGGAGGGGAAGACGGGGGAGGTGGTGAGGAATGCTTGAATATTACTCTCATTGGAATTGGCTAAAAGAGGGAATAACATACAACTAAATTGAGAATAGAAATCTATCTTACCCGACCAGAAACTAGGAAGGGAAGGGGATAAGAGAAGGGAGGGGGTATGCTCATAGAAGGAAGGTGGATTGGGGAAGGGGTCAGTCAGAAGCAAAACACTTTTGGGGAGGGACAGGGTGAAAGGAGAGAAAGAATAGAATAAACAAGGGGGAAATAGGATGGATGGAAAACAGTTAGCAATCATAACTGAAAAAATTTTCTGAAGTTTCTCTGATAAAGGCCTCATCTCTCAAATATATAGAGAAATGAGTTGAATTTATAAAAGTAAGAGTCATTCCCCAATGACAAATAATCAAAAAATATGAAGAGTTTTCAGATGAAGTAATCAAAGCTATCTATAGCCATATGAAAAAAATGCTCTAAATCACCATTGATTAGAGAAATGCAAATTTTAAAAAGACTGAAGTACTGCCTCACACCTATTAGATTGGCTAACAGGACTGAAAAAGAGAATGATAAATGTTGGCGGAGCTGTGGGAAAACTGATACACCAATGCACTGTGGGTAGAATTGTGAACTGATTCAACCATTATGTAGAGCAATTTGGAACTATGCCCAAATATTTATAGCAGCTCTTTTCTGATGGCAAAGAAGTGGAAATTGAGGGAATGCCCATCAATTGGGGAAGGGCTGAACAATTTGTGGTATATAATTGTGATGGGATACTACCGTAATATAAGAAATAATGAACTAGATGCTCTCAGAAAAACCTGGAGAGACTTACATGAACTGATGCAAAGTGAAATGAACAGAACCAGGAGAATGTTGCGTACAGTAACAGCAATACTGTAAGATGAACAACTGTGAATGACTTAGCTATTTGCAGCAACACAACAATCCAAGACAACTCTGAAGGACTTATCATGAAAAATGCTATCCATCCCTAGAGAAAGAACTGATGGAGTCTGAATACAGATTGAAGCATACTTTTTAAACTTTCTTTATTTTTCTTGAGTTTTTATTTTGGTCTATGTTTTCTTTTACTACATGACTAATATGGAAATATGTTTTGCATGATTACACATGTATAACCTATATCAAATTGCTTGCCTTCTCAATGGGGAGTGGGGTGGGAAGGGAGGGAGAGAATTTGGAACTCAATTTTAAAATTGCATGTTGAATATTGGTTTCACATGTAACCAGGGAAAAATAAAATATTAAATAAAAAAACAAACCAACAGTCAAAATCCTACATAGTCAAAACATATGCAACAGTAAACCATTATATAACTTGAGGCAGACTATAAACATAGTTTGGATTATGTAGAATTATATACAAAATTAGCAATAATACCAGAAGTCAATTTCCATCGAAAATTGCATTTTTACTGATATGTGCTGAGCTCAAACCACCCTAGACTTGAAACAAATTTAAGGCCTCAGGTGACCAGCCTTTAGAATCTAGTAACTAGAGCAGGTCATCTGACATGGCTCCCGGGCCATATTCACATAGCACCTGAATGAAATCCCCAAGAAACTGCCTGACCAAGTTAATTGCGACAGAAAAGCCTTCCAGAAGTTGCAATTAGATTTGATGGGTTTGTGGCAGAAGACAGGTGTCTATAAAACAAGAAAAAGAGAAAGAAAAAAAAAAAGAAGCAGAGTGAGGATAGGAGGTGAGAGAAGCACTGGGCAAAAATCACACCAGGGACTTATTTAAAAACCTAAATAGCATTAACCAACAGCAGGCTACAGAAAATAGCAAAAGTGAGGTCAAGATAGACAATAAAAAATAACAGAATACTAGATTGGTCAGGTTTATGGCAAATTGAAAACTGGACACCTTAGAATTAAGAAAACAGTAAGAAAATAATATGTTTCATTAATCCAAGCATTATAAAAATACTAAGGGATTTAAAAAAGGACCACTTAAATAATATAATCATTCAACCAATTAATATTAAACTATAAGACATAAAGGTTTTACATATAACTTCTTTGATCATATTATTTAAAATACTCAATGTAGTTTTGGAACACAGGGGTAGAAAAATCAAATTCTGAAACATGCACATCATTACACTATACAGACATAAGAGACTCTCACCACAACTGAGACAGTGACACTGGCTAATAGCTAAGGTACTGTGAATTACACCTCCTACTACCACAGTCCGTCCGTCACAGAAAATAAATCAAGCAAACATGAATGAGTATTCCCCTAATGTTCTGTGATTTTTTTTTCAACTTGTAGCCCCAATTTCAATAGACTCCACTATTCAAATATAAGAAAAACGCTTTGAAATTAATCTCCTATAATTTCTGTGGTTTTATTCAACTGATAAAACAGCCATGTTCTATTAAAAAAAAAACCCACCAACCCTCAGTACAAGTAATGACTATTTAGTGCTCAGACTATCAGTCCTATTAGCTAATGATGGTTGTTCAATTGTTCAGAATTTAGAAAATTTGTCTCAGTAACAAGTTGTGATAGACAAAAAATAGGGTGTTGCTCAAAATAATGCCTTTCACATGTATGTAGCCGATTATTAAGGCCAAAGTTGAATATAAAAGATATAACAGCAGATGGAAGCTAGTAAAATTAAATAAATCAGAGGGGAAAAAGGAAGAAATGTTTTACTAAGAACTATATAAAGCTTTACAGGGAAAGGGGGAAAAAAAGCAAAATAAAGAAAATGATGGAATTGAGTCGGGAAAGTGTGTTTAAAATAACAATCAGGAATCACTTATAACTTAATAACACAAATTTGCCATCAAGTGTCAGAATTAAAATGCACATGGTTCTGTTCTCCATACACCACAGTTCCGGAAAAACCGTACCCACAATGTTGGTGTGAACTACTGTATGATATCTCAACATAAGAAGTTCTAACCTTATGAAAAAGACAGGCTGCAGTGATGATTACTTTTGGGAGTGATAAGTGGAAAGCCATCTGGTGGAAAGTAGGGTTACACCAGTATCTTACATCACATGATGTAATAAATTCTCAAAGGATAAGGAAGCTAAATATAAAAAGCCCCATTATTAAAAAGTTAGAGGAAAATGAAAGGCTCTCTCAAAACTGGATAGGGAATGAATTTCTGACTAGCCATGACATAAAAAAATCTGTATAAAGACAAAATATATTTCCTACTTGGATTATACACCCTCCCCCCCAAAAAAAACTTTTGGTGAAATTTAATGCAACTGACTTTTTTTGGACAGAATTTTCACAATATAAAATACAAGATTATCATATCCCTGTGTTTAAACTTATCTGCTCTCATAAACTTAAATGTGGACAGATAACAAAAATGAATAAATGATAAACAAATGGGTGGGTAAATGAGAAAGACTATTGTGATACTGGTAGTAAAGGTCTCTAAAACACCACTTGGAAATGAAAACTGGAAAACATGATCTGCAAAAGTTTCACTTTCCTGCCATTTCACAGGACTCCATCTACTGAATACTGAATTTACGGAGGGAGCTGGGCTCAGAACATCTCCTCCTTTCTCACCTGGCTGCCCTTCCTTGGGACTTCTCCGACTTTTATACCATGCCCAAGGAAGCTCATTATTGGGAAAATCTCATCATCCTGAAAGATCCTATCACCCTTGGGACTTCACGCCATCACCACCCTCTCCCTATCCCTCGCTTAGCTCAGAACATCTCATTTCTCACCTGGCTGCTCTAATTTGGGTTTTCTCTGACTTTTCTACCTTCTCTAGCCTTCTTCTCCACCCCCTCTTTTCAGCCTCCTTTTGCCCTCTGTGTGTTGTGTTCCCCCATCTAATAGAAGCTCCTTGAGGGCAGGGCCTGTTTTTCATTTTATTTGTATCCCCAGCATAGTGTCTGGCAAATAGTTGGCACTTCATAAATGTTTTCTGATTGACTGAATATTCTGGAGCACACCTGTAGAATTTTCTACCTAACCCTTAGAGGAAAATGCCACCCACCGACCAACATTAGGACAATTCACAAGAGAAAGTGCAGTAGTATAGCTTTCAAATTACAGGAGTAGAGGCAGATTCTAAGGCTCAGAGATGTTAAAATGCCATACTTAAAGGTAGGTGGTAAGAGCAATAAAACAGACTATTTCAATAAAGCACTCATGAAGTCTCACTTGCTCAAAATGAGAACAACTGTTAGTTGCTGTGTAGGTGCTGATGATACAAAGATGAAATCAGAAACAGTCTACCTAAGCTCAACGTGGTTCAGACACAGCTGAGCAAGGAAGGGACGGTGCTAGCATGTTGCCCCCATAAACATGGAGACTGTCTGAGATAAACTGTTATTTAATGATGCCTTGAACTGTTTCCTCCATCGTGTTACCTGCACTGTGACCTCCCCACCGCGATGGACTACTACATGACAATGGGCCATTCTCTTCACCTCTGGCTCTCAGTTTCTCATTTGTAAAATAAAGGGTTTCCAACTGGATGGCTTCTAAGGTCCCTTCCAACTTTAAAATTACGAGCCTCTAAAAGATCACATTCAGTTGGGCCACTGAGAAAAAGTTTCACGAGGAAGGTAGTTACAGACTTGGGCCTAAAAGCTGAGATAGGGAGATGATTGGGATCCATTCTAGGCATAAGGAAATGGCAAAAGCCAAGGCATAGAGACAGAAGAGAACAGGATAAGAACATCTGCAGTAGTAGAGGCAAGCTGGAATGATGTAAGGTGAGGCTGGAAGAGCAGTCATACTGGAGGGGGACTTCGAGGTCAAACTAAGGAGTTTATCCTTTATTTGGAAGTAATAGGAAATCACTGGAGATACTGAAAGACTGGCATGATGTGCACAGAGCGGTGCACTAAGAAACTTACTTGGGATTAGACTGACTAAAGACAAGAAGACCAGGAGGCTATTACCATAGAGAGATGAAAACGCCAGAATTAGTGTGGCTGTTATGAGAACAGAAAGAGGGGATGGTATGCAAGTAACATTCTCCTTCAGATGTGGAGTTAAGAGGACGTAGAAACTGAATGGATGTGAGAGGTGAAGAAGGGAGAAACTCAAAGACAGCTCCAAGGTTTTGAGGCTCAGTGACTGGGAAGATAAAAGATTTCTCAGTACCTTAGAACCAGAAAATTTATTTCCCACTACACATGACAGGCAAAGAAGCACTAGGCCAGAGAGAAGCCTTGAATGACCCCCATTCACACAGAAGGTGTTCAATAGGAGGAATAACTAAGAAATAACTACACTACAGTAAAAATGCTGTCCTGGTTATAAACCACAACTGAAAAAAAGCCAGACAGCAGTGGCTGCCAGTGTCTACTCTATTGCCTATGAAGTCTCAATTTTAAATTGTAAATTACAAAGAAATATCTCATCACATAAGGTTTTGTGCCTTTTGGTGGACTGTGGATTCTGTTCCACCAAAATGGTACACAAGATTATACCTTCCAGGGAAGGAAGCGGACATTTTTTCTTTCATCTTTTCCCTAAAAGACACCTCAGACCTTAATCTCCTTACTTGTGGATTGCTAAAGAATTTTGTTCCTTCTACAGAAATATTCAGTGGAGGTTTTTTTTTTAGCCAAATGATACATTTAAAATATATTCTATATTTTGCATGGTAATGCATATTTGGAGACTACTCCCTCCCCCCCACTACCCTTCTGCTTTTAATATCTGCTTTTTGTCCTGTGACAATGCTGCAATGATTTTATTTTAAAGTGAGGAAAGACTGAGGAAAAAGGAAGTTTAATAGATCTGTAAAACAAACAGAAAGCACACAACAGATGCAAATATCTCTTGCCATTACTGGGTTTCATCTCATTTAGATGCAGTTTCTCATCTATGGTTTTTTTCTTCTCTAGAAAACTCGATAGGTATGGACTGAAAAATGATATCCCGTATTTCATCAGTAATGAGAAAACCCTGACAAGAGCAGCTATGCAAATTGGCAAAAGCTTTGTGCCTAACAGAAGGTTGGTTTTCCAATAGCTGCATAATTACCTTTCCCTTACTTGGTTTTTTAGGTAAAGCTATGTTTTGTGCCTATTCGGTACTAATATTTGCTATAGACCCACATTCTGGGAGTTGGGTAATATTGAGAATAGCAGGAAATTGTGGGCATGGCACTAGTGATTGTGGAAAGGGCCAAAGAAAATATATTGGCCCAGTGACTTTTTCTTAAAAAACAAGAAGGGTTTTTTACACTGTCCAAAGCTAAAAAAAAAAAAAAAAAAAAAAAAAAAAAAAAAATCAACAAAACCTAATTCAGCACCGATTCTGCTTTAAACAGTCACTTAAAATACAAACCATAATGTAACAGATTTTAAAATACTTCTCAAAACCTGGATTTGCTGAAATTAATATTTAAAGTTCAAGAAATATAACATTTAGATTTAAGGCCTAAGCTTTTTTTTCTTTTTTAAAGCACAGCAAGTATACAGATTTTAAATACTTCATTATTTCTAAACTAAATTTCTAAAAATCCTTCCCAAAGCCAGCCTTCATAGAGGACAAACCATAAAAACAAGCTGTTCTCTAATGATCCAAAAATTCTAAACATTAACCATTGAGTTTTGGGAAGACAATCTTGAATGCTCAATTCTGAAAGAAAAATAACAACAATAATAATATAAGGTCATTATGTGTATATATGTGCTGTGAACACAGCTGAGTTTCAGAAAACTCTGCCACAAATTTGCAACAAAACTATATACATACAACACGTACAGGAGAGTTGGTCAGTAAACTTGAGAGAGCTCTACTTATTTGCATAGTCAGTTTACCTCTGTTACAGAAAGATGGTGTTGGGGCAGCTAGTTGGCACAGTGGACAGAGCTCTAGCCTTGGAGTCAGGAGGACCTGAGTTCAAATCCAGCCTCAGACACATAACACTTACTAGCTGTGTGACCCTGGGCAAGTCACTTAACCCCACTGCCTAACACTCCGCCCCAAAAAAACAAAAGTTCCAAATTACTAATAATTACCCCCCACCCAAGTTTCACTTCTTACTCTATCAATCAGCATAGAAGATAAAAGATGGCAATAGTCAATGTTGGAGGCATGCGGAAAGACAGAACACTAATACATTATCAGTGGAGCTGTGAATTAGTACAATCATTCCAGAAAGCAATTTATAATTCTGCAAAAAAAAGTGGCTAAAATATCCATATACTCTGACTCAGAGATTTATTGTTAGGTATAGTCCAAGGTAGTATCTGACAAAAACAAAAGTTTAATTTATAACAAAATAACTATAGCAGCAGAGCAGGTAGGCGGTACAGTTGATAGAGCACTAAGCTTGGAACCAGAAAGACTCATCTTTATAAATTCAAATCCAGCCTCAGATACTCACTAGCTGTATGATCCTGGGCAAGTCACTTAATCCTATTTGCCTAAGTTCTTCATCTGTAAGCTGGGGAAGCAAATGGCAAATCACTGCAGAATCTTTGCCAAGAAAATCTCAAATGGGGTCATGGAGAGTCAGACATGACTGAAAAACAAATACAAAATGATAGCTGAGCTTTTTGTGACAGCAAAAAACTAGAAACAAAGTAGATGTTCGTTAACTGGGAAAAGCGTAAAGAAACTGTGGTACATGACTGTAAAGGAATATTACTACGCTATAAGAAAAGATGAACATGGTGAATAAAGAGAAGCATGGAAAAACTTACTTGAACTGATGCAAAGTGAAGGAAGCAGAGCCAGAGAAACAATATACACAAAGAATCCAACCATGTAAATGGCAAAACCACCATAAAACAATAAAAAAAAAGAATGTTGCAAAATTATAAAGAACAATCTTGGCCGCAAAGAAGAAACAGAAGAAAACATCCTTCCCCACTCCTCTGTAGAGATGCCAGGTATAGACCACTACACAAAATTTATTTTTTCAATGTATTAATGTTTTGCTGATTTTTCCCTCTTCCTCTTTTAAAAAAAAATTCCTTTGTCATAAAAGATATCTCTCTGAGAGGGATAGTGAAGGATTCAGATGGAAATCCAGGCAAAAGAAAAACTGTATGTATAAAAAAAATTTTTTTTAAAAGAAATTCTACAATGACAGTCAAGTTACTGGACACAGGATCAAAGATTTAAGGTTAAAGCATGCCTGAAAGCTCAAGTCCCACTTCCCTTTTTACAGACAAGGAAACATCAAGTTAGATGTCTTACACAAGGGTACATAGAACCCATTCCTTTCTCTTCTTCCTTTCCAGACATATCATAAACCCTTGATTTCATCCTCCACCTTTACTCCAATCTCTGATGATGAAGTTGTCTTTCTTCCTGTCAAAGTTGATCACTCTATATGTCCCCTTGATGTCATCCTCTCAGTCATCTCCCTCTGTCTAATCTTAAACCTTTCCCATCTTCTGGCTTCCTCCCTGCCTCCTACAAACATGTTTTAGTCTCCTTGATTAAAAAATAAAAAAACAAAAAAAAATTTCCTTGATCCTTTCTTCAAGCTATTGTCCTTTATTACTTCTCCCTTTTTAATCTCTCCACTCCCCAAAAAAGTTCTTTACACTTCTTGATTCCACTCCTACTTTCATTCCTTTCTCAACCATTTGTAATCTAGCTTCCAATACTATTATTCAATTGAAACTGCTCTCTCCAAAGTTCTCTCTCAATTGTCAAATCTGATAGCCTCTTCTCAACATTCATCCTTCTTAATCTCTCTATAGCATTTGACACTACTGAACACGCTCTTCTCTTCAGGCTTTCATAGCACTGCTCTCTTGGTTCTCCTACTAGTTTGATCACTCCTAAGTTTCCTTTGCTGTTGTCATAATCCACATCGTATCCCTTACTTAACTGAGTGAACACCTAAGACTTTGTTCTGGGCCGCCTTCTCTTTTTAATGAGTGACTTCATCAGCTCTCACTGGTTCAACTATCATCTCTATGTTGATGACTCCCGGATCTATATTTCCAGCGGTAGTCGCTCTTGGATTCCAGTCTCGGATCACTAACTGTCTATTGGACAGTTTGAATTAAATGTCCCATAGGCAGCTCAAACTCAAACAGAACTCATCTTTTCCCCAAAGCTCACCACTCTTTTGACATTTCTTATCACTGTAAAAGGCAACACCATCTTTCCAGTTCCCCAAGTTCACCTCCTTGCCATCATCTGCCAGTCCTCATTCTCATTCACTCCATATGACCAATGAGTAACCAAATCCTGTCTATTTTCTATCTCTACAACATGTCCTCAATCTTTTCTCTTCTCTCCATGCCCACAGCCACTAACTTAGGTCCTCATCATCTCTTGCCTGAACTACTACCATAGCCTCCTAATTGGTTTTCTTGCTTCATGTCTCTCCCCAGTCTGAGTCATCTTTCACACAGGTGCCACAATGATTTTCCTAAAGCATGGGTCTGACCATGTCACTCTAGTAGCACCCTATTACTTCAAGGATCAAATATAAAAACTCCTTTGTTCCATCATTTAAAGCCTTTCACAACTTGTTTCCAATCTTCACATACTCTGTAGTCAAGCCTAATGGGACAGCTCTCTGTTCCCCATACACGGCCCTCTATCTCCCATCTCCATGCCTTTGCACTGGCTATTTTTCATACCTAAAACTCCCTCCCTCCTTTCCTTTGCTTCAAAGAATCCCTAGTTTCCTTCACGGTTTAGCTCAAGTGCCACCTTCTCCATGAAGCCTTTCCAATTCCCCAACTGCCAGTGCCCTTTCCTCCAAATTACCTTGAATCCATTTTGCATATACCTCTATATGTATGCCTTTGCTTACTGGCTAGATTGTAAGTTCCTTAAGGGTTGGATCTGTCTCATTAGGTTGTTTTTGTATCTAGTGCAATACACAAAGTAGGTGCTTAATATTTCAGAGTAAAGTGGACAGGACACTGGACTTGGAGTTAGACATCGTTGGGTTCAAATTTCACCATGGACACTTAATAGCTCAAAGACTTTGGTCAAATCACTTAACCTTTCCCAGTCTCTAAGTCTGTAAAATTAGGTCATGGGACTCCACGGCCTCTACAATCTTTTACACTTCTAAAGGTATGGTCTTACGGTTGATAATTATGATCAGAGGCCAGATTTTATAGTCTTCTGACTCTGGCTCTAGCACTTGGCTCACCGCACTAAGCTTCCTCTTATGTTCTGGAGGTAATAAAATTTCAAGCAAAAATTTGCAAGATAAGTGCTGACATAAATCTAGAAACAAATTTTTTTTTAAAAAATTCAAATTAGTGTCAGGAAGTTTTTTATTCAAGAAGTATTTATTATGAACTCACTGTATGTTAAATACTGTCCCACATAGGTTTCAATATAGTAAGTAATTCTATTCAAATAAAAAAGGTACCCTAGATGTACCACCCCCCAAAAAAAACCCAAACCAGGAGCCTAAGTTTAGTATTTATAGCTCAGTACATGAAATGGTATGCTTTTCCCCCACTTTCATTATCCTGAGATCAACCACTGATTCTAAAAATCCTGTCATCAAAAGACTCCCATTATGTCTCTGTAGTTTTGATAATGTTTTAATTATTTACTCCATTCTAATTCATTATTGTTTTAAAATTTTGTTTTAACTACTGTTTCAAAAATCTTAATTGCTGTTTGAAAAATTATTGTTTTAAAAATCTTGAATCTCCTATGAGGAGAAGAGTATAGATATCTTAATATCCAGGAAACAAAGGGAAAATAATTTAGCAGCAATCAGTAACTAGAGAGGAGAGGAAAAGAGGAAGTAAAATGGTTTTGTATCCATTCACCTAAAGAAATAAGGGAGTATGGTAGTTTATTTAGTCTGAGCCTATTCACTACATGATATTTTGATCATTTCTGACCTTCTTGAAAAGGGGATGGCATTCCAACCTCATTCTGCCCCGTAGCAAATACTGAGAGCAACCTTTAAACAAGAACTACATGAAGGCTGGAATGAGACGCTTTTTCCTTTTAGTGCTGGCACCAATGTTTGTTCTGAAGAAAATGTACACAGAAAATCCAAATATAATCTTCAATAAGCAGAATTAAAAGGTCTGAGGCTCCACTCATATTAGTTTCAATTTTTTAAAAAGCATGTATCTATTTCTTTGCTCTTGACCCCAGGGAATACGAATATATCCTACTTAAAGTAATTTTACAACTAACTGGCAAAGCTTCTTTCCCCTCCCCCTTAATTTTGTTTTTTCAATATCTACAATTCCTGTGAACATATTGGCTTTAAAGTTAAGCTCTGTTCCATTATAATTTTTCACTGATTGGCTAACATAGCTAATACTGTCTTTTTCAGTGAGATACAAAGGATTATCTTCCATAATTAAATTCTATCCACTTCAAAAAAAAGTTACCACACAAGTACCAGTATATATTTCTGTTATCTTTACACACACACACACACACACACACACACACACGCACGCTTTGTGGTATAATACTAACCCAGGATTTTTTTCTTTTTAAGGTCAAACTACTGATAAAAGGTAAGTACTCAACAACACAGCACTAGCATCTTCTAAACATTTGGAAATGTCAGAAGACTATCAGCTTATAATCTACACAGAGTTTAATTTATGAAGCCCTGAGGCAAAATTTAAAATGCTAAATGAATTTTACAGAGGACTGTTGGAAAATCACTGGAAAATTTTATATGTATTTTTTTCTATTCTTCTTCTCAGGAAAAAAAAATCTCAAGACTTTAAAAGGTTGGAGAATTTAAGCAAACACTCATGGTTTTGGAAATGTTAGTTTCCAAGGCAACCAACATGGTCTTCTTTATATAGCATTATAAACAGATGGTAAAGAGTGGTCATGTTTGTTTCTTTGCCAGCATATCAATAAAACTGCTGTACTACTGTATCTAATACATTTGAGTTATTTAATAAATTGAGTATAGTAGTAAAAAAAAAAAAGAGCTAGTAATTCTGACAGGCAAATATAATTAACCAGTATCTGAGGTTTTTTTTTTTTTTCATAAACACATGAAAATTTTGAACAGTAAAGTCAGTGTACTCCATATAGTCAACAGCCGTCCTTGGCAAGACATTCTACAAATGTTTTCTCAGCACTTGCCATGCAGGGCATATAACCACAAATATGAATCTGACGAGGAGAAAATAATGAATTAAAATAATTAAAGTACAACCCCATCTGTACTAAATTTTAAACTTCTGAAATTATACTTTTTTTTACCATCTCTTCTTAAAAATAAAATCAGAAATCAGAAAACTCAAAAGTTATCTTTGCTAAAATTTATATGTTAAAAATGATGAAGATTTTTTATCAGATACTATTCCATGCATATAGTAGTAGCTTTGATACACACAGGTGCTCTGAGCTGGGTTGGTCCGAGTTGTGGTTAACTGGCAATGTACTATTTGTTAAGAAAATGAAAAGAGCCAAGAAAATATTAATGTGATTAGTTTGGCAAGGTTTGAATGGTCAATTCCTGCATATGCTAGCTGTCAACAGTGATGTGGCCAAAAAAAAAAAAAAATCCCTAGCATGTGAGGAGTCCATCAATCAGTAGGGGCCCAATAGAGTTCTAGATCTACCTCCCCAACTGCTTTTTGCAGGGTATGAATTCCTGGACTTAATCTGGGAGGCTTTAAGTTAATAACACAAGGACTGACTTCGACAGCACAACAGTATGCACCTCAAGCCTACATCAGAGTCACTAACACAGTGAAATCAGTACAGGAACTTGATTTACCTTTACTCTCTACCTATGTCAAGGCTGTTGTGAAGAATCAAATGAGACCATGCACATAAAGCACTGTGTAAACTTTAAGGTGCTATGTGAGTCATTGCTATGAAAGGCAGTCAGGAGTAGTAGTTATAGTCCTGGACCTAGAATCCAGAAGACCCGAGTTTATATGCCACCCCTGCCAGTTACTAGCTATGGGACCACAGGCAAGTAGTTGAATATTTCTGAGCCTTACTTTCCTCCTCTATGAAATGGGCATGGTGATATCTATAGTACCTACCTTCCTTATAGTGGTATTCCAAAGCTCCAATAAAAAAGGAAGCATAGTGCCATGGAAAGAGACCTGGAATGTCAGAGGACATGGGTTCAAATCCTTCCTCTGCCACTGAATGTGTGACCTCAGCCAAATCACTTCACCTCTGCGGAACTTGGTTTCTGCATCAGTAACACAAAGGTGTTGGACTCAACAGACGGTCCCTAAGGTCCTTCCAACTTTATAATTGTGATTGTATGAAATGGGGAAACATGTAAAAAGAAAACAATTTTTTTTTTTTGCAAATCCTAAAACCCTATTTTTAAAAAAGCCCTATGTAAATGTCAGCTAATGCTACTATTATTATAAAACATCATATTTTCTATTTTTAATACTATAGAAGGTCTTTTGGGGGCTACAAAATCAAATTGTGCTGTATACATAACATTTTATCCTAAGAAATCGATATCCTATCAAGTATTACTCTTCATTTTAGAATTCCCTGATCTACCACTGCTATTTCTCCTTTAACTTTCCTTTCTCATTCTCAATTCTCTAGACTTTGGAGGAAAAAGAGGCTAAGACTGGGAGTAGGATACTGGTGCAACACAATCGAAAAAGGAAAACAGAGATAAGGCAAACAAATCAAGAGAGATGAAAGCTAAACAAGACAAAGTAAAACAGTGAAATACAAGTGTTATCATGATTTAACTGAAAAGCACAGGATTTCAATATTAATTATTTTCAGTAATTTGAACATGTAACATGGACTGTTAAATTTGATCCTAAATAAGAAAAATATGTTTTTATCCCCAGCTCACAATGGTAAGCATCAATCTCTAAAACATGTTTAATGGCCAAAACTTATACCAGGAAAATCTGAAGGCAGACAAAAAAAAAAAAAAAGCAAATGTCAATGGTAATAAATAAAACTAAGGAAATCTGGTATATAACCCTGTGATGAATGAACCTGCTCATCCATTTTTGTTCACTAAAATACCTGTATGGGCAGGATCCAACAGTAATAAAACGGCAAGAAAAGTTCTTTAACTATTAGAAGAGAATGATTTCCTTTACCCTTATAAGGTGTTTCCAATCTACATCTTTTTGTGTTACTTTTTGTTGCAAACCATGAAAAGTTATCTTGGTAATCGGTAAGCCCACTAGTAAGTTTTACTGCCTCTAAAAGTAACAGATCGGGAGAGCCTTGTTTCTCCTTTAAACAAGATGGAGGTGACAGTTTCCACCAGGAACACCTAATGCACCTGAATTCCTCCTCTAGGTATTAGACTTTCTTTTTTTTATTATATTGACTCCAAGTGAAGTCAAGTCAACTATTATGTGCTAAGCACTTGCAGAAACCAAGCAAGGCAAAAACAGTCTCTCCCCCCAAGGATTTCACAGTCTAATGGAGGAGACAACATGCAAACGACTTGGTACAAACAAGCTATACGCAGGATAATTTGGAGATAATTTCAAAGGGAAGGCATTAACATTAAGGAGCGCAGAAAAAGTCTTCTTGCAGAAGGTAGGGTTTGAAATCAGATGGAAACCAGGAAAGCCAGGAGGCAGGGAAGAGGAGGTAGAGAATGCCAGTCATAAGGCCAGTGAAAACTGGCTTGGAGCTGAATGGCTAAACAAGTTACGGTACGTAAATGTGATGGAATACTATTATGTTGTAAGAAGTGATGAAGGAGACAGTTTGAGAGAAACTTGCTAAGAATTCTGTGAACTGATGCAGAACAAAATGAACAGTACCATGAGATCAAGTTAAACAATATCAACAATATGGCATAGACAAACAACTTTGAAAGAATTAGTAACTTGGATAAGTGTAATGACTAACCACAATTTAAGAGGACTAATAATGAAACATTAAGAAAATTAAGAGTCAGGAAATATTAATGTATTTAGTTTGGCAGGGTTTGAATGGTCAATTCTTGCATATGCTAGCTGTCAACAGTGATGTGGCAAAAAATCCCCAGCAAGGGAGGAGTCCATCAATCAGTAGGAGCCTACCTCCTGAAAGTACAGAATGAAACATTTTTTTTAAAACATGGCCAATGTGGGAATTTGTTTTGCTTGATAATACATATTTGTAAGAGAGATTTTGCTTTTCTTTTGTTCTCAATTGGGGGTAGGGTATGGAAAGTAGATTTTTGCTTATTGAAAAAAATACAATTTTTTTAAATGCACAGAATTGCGAGATCAGTCATCCTACGGAAGGAGACCACTGAATGGACTGCTGAGGAAGTGGAAGGGATTAAGAAGAAACCAGTGTATGAAGGGTTTTAAAAGCCAACAAGGACATCATATGTGATCCAGGAGGGAATAGGGAGCTATTGGTGTTTACTGAATAGGGAAATGTCTTGGTCAGACCTACATTTTAGGAAGATCACTTTGACAGCTGAATGAAGGCTGAACTGCAGTGGGGAAAGACTTCAGGCAGGCAAACCCTCCAGAAATCTATTGCAACAGTCCAGGCATGAGATGATGAGGGCCCTCACCAGGGTGGTGGCAGTGTCAGAGGACAAAAGTGAGCAATGGATTGGAGATGGGGGATGAAAGAGAGTGAGGAGTCATGGATGATAGCTACACTGGGAGCCTGAGTGACTGTAACCTAATAATAAATAATACAGAGGTTAGGAAGAGGGCAGAGTTTGTGGGGAAAAGATAATGAATTCAGTTTTGGTTTCCCAGGGCAGTGACTACAACTAATATCTGTTGTGCTGGATTCTATTAGTGAATTCTGTTGTAACTAGAACATGACAAAGGGTAAAGTGTTCTTGCTCTGGAGTCGGAAGACCAGCACTGCAATCCTGGGTCTACCACTTAATTAATAAGCACTGTGGCTTTGGGCAAGTCACTTTACCCCTCGGACGTTCACTTTCTTCATCAGCAAAATGAGTACGATCACAGCTAAAGACTCTTCTGCATGATAATCTATTTTAAATACTCTCCCTAGCTTTTCAACTATCCTTGTGGTAAGATCACTTTAATAATATTTTACATATTAGAATCAATACTATTAAGATTAAGAGTTGTGAATACTAAATTTATTATTTGCAAGTCCCTTTGGGATGGTACATACCAAAAATATTTTTTTTTGGTTGGTCTGGATAAAATGAATTCTTCACATCAGTAGTTCTGTAAAACAAATGTTTTCTCTATTCCCAGTACATTTAACCTAATACTGTTATGAATAAAAATGCCAAATTATCTAAGGTTTGTAGAGCAATTCTCACTTCCTACTTATTCCACAGCAGAAGTTTCCACCGAAATCAGAGAACCTCAGGACTCTTCAACTTCCTACTTCCTTCAATATCCGTCTCACAAATACTTATCTGAACAACACACCCACCCACCTAAGAGCCAGAAACCTGTCAGGTATGGGGGGGGAGGGAAGTGTGAGGGTCAAAGTATATGAGTAGCACCTTCTACCTTCCCTCCTGTCACATGCTCAGTTTCTGTATGTTCATCAATGATTATCTGTGTCCTGTAGGAGTCTACAAATCAACTTTGCAAAGAAAGCTTCGTACAGTGAAGAGTGCTAGGGTTGGAGCAGGAGAACCTAGATTTAAGTTTCAACCATTTGAAGGTTGTGTGACCTTGGGCAAATCATTTAACCTTTTCTAGCCTGTTTTTTGATCTGTAAAAATAAGGGAACTGAATTATATGACTTCTAGGAAACCTCCTGGCTGTGAAATTATGATTCTATGGAGAGGATTCTTTTTAGGGTCTTTTAAAAAAAATCCATTCTATGTTGTTGTTGTTTTTAAACTAATAGCTTTTGTTTTTATATCACATTCATTTCGGAATATAACTCTCCCTTTCTCCCTCATCTCAGCATGACTGCTCTTGTAACAACAATTAAAAATAAAAAAGAAACAGTTCAGCAAAATCAACACTTACATGAGAGTATATGCAGAATCAGCAATATTATTTTTGGTAATATACTCATTATAACAAATATTATAAAGAAAAAAATCTGAATGCCTGTCACAGACCTGTAAGAGGTCTGACCACCATGTACTTTTTGTTTTTAGCTCAAAACTAAAGAATTGTTTGCCTTATGCGAACTGGAAAGCAGAAATAAAACTAATCAGAGACATTAGGAATGTGCTGGGGATAAACAGGGGTAAAAAGTAAATCTATAGGTTATGTCAACAGCAATATGCCACATGTA
This sequence comes from Vombatus ursinus, assembly GCF_900497805.2. NCBI lineage: Eukaryota > Metazoa > Chordata > Mammalia > Diprotodontia > Vombatidae > Vombatus > Vombatus ursinus. The sequence goes on from NW_020940360.1 coordinate 34,800,851, forward strand.
AGAATTATGTATTATAGAACTTGGCATATTATTTCTAAATTTGATTTTTTTTCCCTCTTATATTTCTACAGACCACCAAAAATTTCCCAAAGTCATCTACTCTTTTCCTGAGAATCTTTGTTTGGCTACTTGTGTGTCTGATGCTATTACATCATCATAATTTTACATCAAATCTTCACCACTAACATGATTGAGGTTCAATACCAAAAAGACACAAAACACACAAAACAGGAAAAAACATCACCCTAATGCATTTTGGAAGAAGCAACCGATTAAAGACAGTAAGTGTATCTGACAGAAATCTAGAGACAATAGAAAACAAGAGGAAATAACAGGGCTTAATGTTATTTAAATATGCACAGAGGAGACAGGGAGATGTGCTGGGATGGAGAAACAACAGGAACTCTAGACTTCCAACACATCAACTAGGGCTTCTTTAACAATAAAGGAACAGGTGTCTTGGGACTCATTTATACAGTCTATTAACTATTATGAGCTACCAGTATCCAAATTCATTTTTTTAGTACCAGGCAACTGATTAAAAATAAATACAATTTAAAATTTCAACAATTACAGATAAAGGTAATGTTTGGGTCTCTGGAGGCCAAATGAAAACAAATGTATTTTCAAATGTATACAATCACGAGAGGATGCTGCAACTTCATATACAAATACTTCACAGGTTGAAGAATAAAAACATTAAAATCAAACTTAATTTGAGTACAGATAACAAAGGTTTAAGTAGCTGAATTTCATGAATGGCTACAGTATTATCTTGATAATCCCAAACTTTATTTGGAAAGAATTCCTGCCCATATTTCTAGTTTATTATACATTTAGAATTATTGGTATAAAGTTTTTGCAAGCTTACAAATCAATCAACAGCAGTTATTAAGCACTTACCGTGTGCTAAGCATGTGCTAGGCACTGGATAGACTAAAGAGAGAACTGTGCTTTGAACCCCAAATCAGTACATTTTCCCCAGATGCTATTTGATATGTAGCTTTATGCTGCTTATCCTGAAAAGCCTGAGGTGGCTATGGTTAAGGTTGTCTTTACCAGCTCTTTCTTCTCCAACTTTTGAATACAAATCAGGAAACAGAAACGAAGGTACCTTCACCACAAAGATTATATGTCTATTTAATTTGTTAACCCTTTTGAACTCAACAGACTTTATCCTAAGTTTTCTATCCCTGGGCTTTTTTTCAGCTGTCAATATTTCATAGTTGATATCATTCATTCATTCATTCATTCATGAAGCCCTATCATGTAAAAGGTAGTGTTTGATGCTAAAGAGGATGCAAAAATGAAGAAGACAATACTTGTCCCTCCAGGAGCGCATGATTCAATAATAATATTCTGGAATTGATACAGTACCTAATTTTGATAGCTTGAGAGCCAAAAAGGACTCATGAAAAAAAAATTTTTAAAAGACAGAATTCAAAAAGTCCTGTTTTCTTTTGATTCACTTCAAGCTACTAAATTTTAAAATATAAAATATAAAAAATGGGCAGTTAGGTGGAGATGAAGCACCAGGTCTGGAGTCAGGAAGATCTGGGTTTAAATATGGCCTCAGACACTTACTGTATAATGCCGGTCAAGTCACTTAACCCCTGTTTGCCTCAGTTTCTTCATCTGTAGAATGAGCTGGAGAATGAAACGGCAAAACACTCCAGTATCTTTACCAAGAAAAACCCAAAAAGGGTCACAAAGAGTCGGACATGACTGAAAAACAACTAAACAACAATAAAAATACACATAATAAATCCTGGCACATCCCCACCTAATACTGAGAAAGCAAAGTGGAAGCTATAATTCTCTCAAAAAGGTGTAATCAACTCCTAGATATCAAAAATTATATTTAAAGGTAGGGTTCTTAAATATTGAAATCACAAACCAAATACTAAAATGTGATAATGGCCTTAGAGGCTGGGGACCTCTGCCACAAGCTTCCAAGGAGTAAATTTCAAGTAAATTAGACAAGAGCTTAGTGCCTGTCTGTCAGGTATCCTATCACATCATTGTTTCCTAAACTGTAGGAAAGAAGCTCAAAAGAAATGCTAAAGAGCTTTTAAGGAGTCAGAAAAGTAGAGGTGCAAGACAATGGCAGCAGCAAAGTTTTGTCTAGAGGAATGGCATGAGATAAGTCTATTTCTGCATCTTCTCTGTACTCCTTCCAGGCAACAGACCTTAGCTGTGAGATGTTGAGTAACTGTTTAATGATGGCTGCAGCTAACTGTAAGCAAAATGTAGGATCAGGGGCACAGGGGGACTTGCCTGGAAATGGAAGATTGGCAGGGGCCACAAGAGAAAAAATTTAAGAACCACTTACAAAAAAAAGAGTGCTCTCAGGATCAACTGTGTAAGTTGTTAAGCACACTGGAGGCAAAGTCCAGGAGACAGGCCTGCCATTAGTGCCCTCTCTGCTTGCAGGCATCTCCAGGGTCTGCATAAAAAGTCAAAACTCCCTTTGGCAATACACTTCTACCTCTGGCTGAAGATGAGAGCAGGATTAACTTTCTCCACATGCAGCACGCCACTGGATGGACTGAACATTTAGGTAAACTTGAGAATCTTGAGCATAAAGCTGGCATGAGGAAAAACCCCACAATAGTTTTTGCTTCACTTAAGGTTTTTCAATTTAATTCAATTCTAGCACTTCTTAGGTGCCTACTGGGTGCAGAAGTCCACTGTCAGAGATACCGGGGATACAAAGTTGTAGGAAGGTACAATCCACCCGTCATGGAGGAGCTTAAAACTTAGAAGAGGAGAAAAGAGGAGTACCCAAAGCCATCACATAAAGCAGAATATAAGTGTATGTGAGAGGTACAAATAGAGTGCACTGCCAACTGAAGGAATCAGGAAAAGCTTCTTGGAGGCACCAGCACTGAGAAGGACCATGAAGGACAAGCATTTCATCAGGAAGCAGTAAGAGGAGTCAAGGGTCTGTGTCTGATTTTTGTAGTGGTCTCTACCTCTCAACATACAGATTCAATCTGGTTTGGTTGAGACGACTGTCACCTTGAATGATGCACTTGCTTTCACAAAACAAGATGCCAGTATATGAAAACTTCCAAATCTGTTCTGTTTTGGTTGTGCAGCAATTACTCCAACATTAGTAGCTTGGACAGGATATATTGTTAAGTTTGAATTTACCCCAAAACAAAAGTATTTCTTTAACTCTGAAATGAATCAGAATAGCATTTTCATTATAGCATATGAAAATGCAATTTCAAATGTTGAAATACACAAAAATCTGGTCTATGTAGAAGATAAACTATTTTTAGTTAAAGGAACTGTAATACCAAACTACACTGTATTTAATGTTATCATTTACATAAATTATAAGCTTCATAATTTATGATAAATATCCAAACTACATTATCCAGAAAACCTTTGCTGCAGACAAATGAGAAATTTTAACAAAATGCTGCTCCAAATTTCAATGAATGATCTCATTTAAAACGAACACATATACATACTGATCTAACAAAAGATATTAAATCTACTTCCAATAACCCCATAAACATTAATTTCATGTTCCTTGAAATAACTCTAAATGAAAAGCACAGCACATATAGCATATATATTCTTAGAAATACTAAGTTCTATAAAAATGAAGTTCACTCCCTGAATTTTAAGTGGGCATTAGGGGCATTATACACAGGTGCAGAATTAATCTAACAAAAGGCATTTTTAAACTTAAAAAAATAAGCAGCATGCTGTCATCAACTACTAGGGATAACTTCAGGGATAACTGAAGCTTTCTAACCTATGTTGGATTTCAATTAGAATTTAAGAGATGACATATTTTCCTCTTTGCCCCTTTAAATGTTGAAAGCAATGCTTCACTCGGGTAGTAAATCATCTTATTTATATGCAGGGGTAATGAAGCAAAAAGAAAAAATTTTAGCCAATCAAGGGATCTTTTATAAATAACACTATCATGAAATACAGAATCAACAGCATTTTTGTACAAGAAAAGGCCTGAATTCACTCTTTAAGAGGTAAGAAATAAGAGCAGAACTGAGTCACTCTTATTTCATTAGCATAGCTAAGAAGGTAAGTATACTAGAAAGTCTCGGAATCTGGGGATGTTGGGGTGGGGGTTAAGAGTAAAGGACCGAGGGCCTACTGTGTGCCAGGCACTGTGCTAAGAGCTTTCTTGATATTATCACATTTGATCCTCACAACATCCTAGTGAGGCAGGTGCTATTAAACTCTCCATTTTACAGTTGAAGAAACTGAGGCAGACAGGCTAAATGGCTTGCCCCAGGATCACACTAGTAAGTGTCTAAGGCTGGATTTGAATTCAGGTCTTCCTGACTCCAGGCCCAGCACTCTATCCACTTCATCACTGAATGGCCAGAAGGAGGGGAAGCATACCAGAAGCCATCTGGTTTAACCTATAACAAAAAGTTTGCTGAGAAATATACATGTGGCCCATGCCTGAAAACTTCACTAATGGCTTCCATTACCTCCTAAGGCAACACATTTCACTGTCCTTCAAATACTTAAAGACAACTGTGTGTTCCTTTCCCATTCCCATTCCCCACCTCCAACTGCTCTCCCCAAAGACTTGTCTTCTGCAAGACAAACTACTCTGTTTCCTGAACTCATCTATTTTCCCTTACTGCCAGGGAGAATTTAGTATACGTGCCCATAAAAATATTTTTCTGTTTCTATCTCCACTGATCTTTACCCAAATACTTTCTACTGTTTTATTTCCTCCCTTTTTTACAGATTTCTTCATGAATAGATACTCAAGAACAACTTCTTTTTTAAAAAAATAAATTTTATTATGTCTTTTGTTTTTTTACATTACCAGAATTTTCCTCAGTGTTCTTTTCCCTTGCCCCTCTAAGAGAGCCATCTCATATAACAAATAATATTTCAAAGAAAAAGAAAAAGAGAAAAAAATCAGTAAAAACTGATCAAACACTCTAAAATTCTAAAAATATGTGAAAGTATAACATCTGTGGACTTCCTAGCTCTGAAAAGGAATGGGGTAGAGGGATCATCTCCTATCTCTTCTTTGGAGTCAAGCTTGCTTGCTCTTTATAATTTGCAACATTCACTTTTGTTTTCTGTTTTGTTTTGGTTTTTTTCATTCATATCATTGTAGTGATTGTACATATTGTTTTCTTGGCTCTGTTTCCTTCACTCTGTATCAGTTCATATAAATCTTTCCTTATTCCCCTGTATTTATTCTATCATTTCTCATAGCACAGTAATATCCCATTACATTTATGTGCCACAGTTTGTTTAGTCATTCCCCATCCAATGGGCACTTGCTTTATTTTTAATTCTTTGGTCTCACAAAAAAAAAAGTACTGCTATAAATATTTTGGTTTATCTGAGGACCTTCTTCTTATCAATGGGGGCATAAGCCCAATAATGCAATCTCTAGGTCAAAGGCCAAGAACATTTTAGACACTTCATTTACATAATTCCAAAATACTGTCCAACAGTTGCAGACTCACAGCTTCACGAATAATGCATTAGTGTGGCTATCTTCTCACAACCCCTTTATGATCTATTATAATATCACTATTATAATACTTATTATAATATCACTATTATAATACTTATTATAATATCACTATAATAATACTTATTATAATATCACTATTATAATAATAATAATACTACTTTTATAATACTTGAGGTTCTGATTTGCATTTCTCTTATGTTGATGATCTGGAACATTTTTTCATATAATTATTACTAGCTTACAATTCTTTTGAGAACTGTTCATACTTTTGACTATTTACTAGGGAAAGAATTTGGTTTTGCATTACGGAATGGCTCCTGGGGGCACCCACTGCCACCTCCACATCCTTCAGAATTCTTCTCCTTCGGCTCAAAAGTCTTTTTCAGAGTCTGAAACTCTGAATCTTAACTTCTTTACTTACACTATTAACTTACCATATAATTTTATTACTACAGTTCAGTTTCTCTGCAAAATCAGAAGAATAATCAGTATTATTGGTGCTATGACTATTTCAAGAAATATTACAGGAACAAAAACTCCTCTAAGACAATTCAGGATTTTTTTCCTCTTGCATAGGCTTTCAATGAATTCTTTTTTATTTATCTACAGAGGTTGGTCTTTTCTCTTCTGTTCATTTACCCTAAAGTACATCCTACTCCTTCCTACCTTTCTGACCTACCTCTTTCTTATTCTGCCTTTTGATGGTACTGTGAACAATGTTTCCCTCAAGGCCAAAAACATAGAATAGATTTTGAAGGCTAGAGAGGAAATTACTCTTCATCTAATCTAATTCCTTTATTTTATAAATGAGGAAAATAAGGGCCAAAGGGGCTAAATGAATGACTTGTCCAAAGTCACTGGGTGGTAGAGTCAGGCCTAGAATTCATCTCCTGATTGCCATTTCAGTGATCTTTTCACAATAAATCATGAATGGTGAATCACCACGACATTAGGCAGAGAACTCCCCCATTAAGTTATTAAATGCATTCACCCAAGCACCTGGTGTATGGGTTTAGGATACTAATAAGGAATATAGAGAGAATATAGTTTGGAGAAACCAAGCAATTATTCTCTAACTGTAAAGCACTCTCATTATAATAAGAAAAAAAAATCAAATATCTTCCAGTTCATGCTTTACATGTTCACCTTCAGACCTTTGGTGATAACAGCTTCATGCTCAAGCTGTCATTTACTATTTGTCTTTCAAATGAAAGGATGTGGATTCCATAACATTACTGCCTTTCGTTAAACTACCGTGCTATTTTTCTCCATGTTACTTAAGAACATGAGTTGGGAAAGAAGATTATCAGTGACAATAAATGTAATCTCTGCTTTTAATTTTGCCATGTTAGAATTGACTAACATTTTTGAAATCAAGCATTTTTAATTACAGAAATTCAGACTACTGAACAAAAAAAAAGAGTCAATATAATACAAGAACACATAATTTGTGTAACTTGCTATCTATATACAAAGTTTGGTGTTGGTATTAAGGAATTTTTAAAATATAAAAAAGAAAACTGAAAAGTGCTTTGAGAAGACAAAATTCTGGCATAACACTGAAAAATAAATTGCAGCAACAAACTTCTGAGAGGTAGCATCACTAAGGATAAGGAGGGAGGAGGGAGAGGGACCTTTTGAAACATCACTTGGCATTCAAGAGTTCCAATTTAGTTCTAGATTATGTCTCAAGAGCGTGTTAGAAGACTTGATAAGCTTTAACAATCATTAACCTAAATCTAAACGCAGATTTTTTTTTTAACCAAGTAAAACATCTAGATTTAGAATATAAAGTACATTCATTGATGGGACATGCTTCAGTGTCCCCTAGAAGTTATCAGCTTCTCTTCCCATAGCATCAGTTCATACAAGAAGAGAGTAATTTGCTGCCACTTTCAAGGGCAAACCCAATTTGAAAGAGAAAGAGAGGGAGGAGGGAGGAGAAGAGGGAGGAGAAGCATGAAAGATGCTAAATCATTTTATTCCCATGAAGGATTTCTAACAATCAAACAGACTTTCTCTCCTCTGTATATAAAAATGTTTTTAAAAACACTGGATCTGGAGTCATGAGAGACTGATATTCGAATCACAACTCCAGCAATAGCTGAGTAGTCAAGGCCAAGCCACTTAACCTCTTATCCATTAATCCTCAGGAAAATGGCAATAATAATACTTGTATTAAAGAGCTGATATGAGGAAAGTGCTTTGCAAACCTTAATGTACCAAAGAAATGTGAGCTACTATTGTTATAAAAATAAAACTTTACTGAATTTTAAGTCTTACAGTCAAGCACAGGAAGAAAGAGAAGGGCACGTTAAATACCAGGAGTGCAATTTTTATTTGTCCCTCTCCAGTTACAATACAAAAGATTCAATTACCAAATTTGTCCCTTCCCCATTTAGCAAATATCAATCCTATACCCTCAGATACCAATGCAGAACGATTAATTTTTCCTTTCCTTTCAAAGGATGGAAGATAATTTAAAGGAGTCAGAAATTTTGCTGTTAAGATTCCTATTATACTGACTAGTCTTCTATTCTCTTCCCAAGATCAATCACAACACTTTTTTTCTCTTTTTAAACAGAAAGGCAATTAAGTACCTGATAAAATGTCAGAGACCAAGAGACAAAAAAAAAGTGAGAAAGAAGTATGATATTTGCAGTTTTCCTGTAAAATACCATTCAGAAAGGGCTGTTTATAAGTTATAACAGCAATTCAATTCAAACAAGAAAGGAAAAACCTTTATTAGGCATTTCCTCTTCCCACAAAAGGTTTCAGAGGTTCATATAATCCAGGTTAAAAAAAAAAAAAGAGTATTTCCAGAAAGAAAATACAAGTTTTTTCCCCCTAAAAAGGTCAAGATGTCAGATGATCATAGCAAGATTCGATGTCAAAGAAACTCCCTCCAATACATATGCTCCTAACTTTAATCTCTGACTGATAGTTCCTATGTCAGAGACTTTCAATTTACCAAAACATTTCAACAAACTACCATTTTCCCCAGTTCCTCTACCTAAAACTAGTGTTAAAATATCAGATCAGGACATTTCTGATTCTCCGGACATTTTTAGATAATAAATCAGTTAATGCACATTCATCCCAGGGAGGGAAAGCTAGAACTTTTGGAGGCTATAAATCGCCTCTGGAGCCTGGGATTCTCTAATCAGGGATACCAGTATTCCAAAGGTCAAAGATTCTATGGCTAGAAGGGACCTTAGAGGTTATCTTGTCCAACCCCTCACTTTACAGATGAGGACACTGAAGCCCCGAAAAGTAGAATGATCTGCCTAATGTCACTTATAAGAGAGCCAAGATTTGAACCAAAGAACCCAGACTCCAAATGCAATATATTTTTAACTACCCCATTTGAAAGGCATATATTATTATGTTAATTATTAATTAAATGTTAAAATTAAATGTTAACATTAAATGTTAAAATATTAACTGGAACATTTGCTAAAGATTTTAACATTAATGACTATAACTGATCAGAGACTACTTTCCCCTCCTTCAAGAATGTAGAAAAGGTGAAGAAAAAGCAGTTTATAAGTTGAATTATGGTACTTTCCAGATTTATTCTAGTAGATAGGGCAATGTTCTTCAAATAGAACAAGGGGAAACGTTTCATTAAATGCTAGTTATTCTTACTTACCATAACTCTTAGTCTTCTGCTGGAATGCATTTTTGAAATAAAAGACCTTGGACAGTTATAATTAATAAGTCAAATTCAGATTTCTGTTTATAACAAAGTATTCTGTGAGTGACAAAACTATTCACAGAATCACTACAGAGATAGTCAACTAGATGTCAAGCTAAAAAAAAAAATTATCTCTGATGAGGAAGACACTTCCATAACTTTCATCCATCTTCTGCATGCCTACATATTTACATCCATCCAAGCACATAATTATGCCAATTTTTCTAGTTTCTCAAGTACCAGAACTACAAAAAGACAACATAATATGGGGGAAAAGTTAAGTAGATTCACAATCAAATTTGTCCCAATATTGCACACTATTTCCTGTTTTGTGGTGTATTCTAAGTAGTAACGAAGAATTTTTTAAAAAAATACTGTACCTACATATTTTACCCTGTAGTCTAGGGCTACAAAATTTTAGAAATGACATAAGGATGTTCATAGTTCATGAGGGAAAATGGTAATACTTAGGCTCCAAAAGAAGAACAGTACTCTAAAAAATAAAAAATAATAAAAAACTTGCCTAAAGAAATAGTTCACTCAGTAGAATATAAAGTGTAGGGCTACCATTTATTTATACAGGCACCTGTGTCCTAGATGCCTGACATAGTGCTTTGCAAATAGTAGGCACATAATTGTTGTTGTTTGTCCTTTGTTTTCAAACAGGACCAATGACATCACAGACATTATGGGTCATATCTTGACTTGTGTTGCACTGGATTTAAGTGACATAGAGCTGGGTAAAATCATTGGCCTCACTCTCTCTTCCACTGTCATCAAAGTCCAATGGTAGGACAAAAATCATGACTACTGGCACTGGCCCAGGATCCAGTGGATGACCTTGATGTCTTCAATGTCTGACCAAACTCTGACTGCTTTCATGGCTGTTGAAACAAATTGTTCTCATCTGCCTATTCCACCAGGGAAAATCTTCACATGCTTGGGGTAGACATCCCCCAACTTACCAACAGGTTTGAAGTCTGTTGGTTACCCTCAACCTGGTTTGGCCTATGTGCTGAGATGGTTTTATTGAAATGTGGCCGCCACATATGTTATGGCTTCTTGAAACCACAGGTGAGAGTTGGGTGAAGATGGACACCAAATGTGGATGAGCAGCCCTGAAAAGGGCTCAGCAAGCCCTCATACCAGAGGTGCTAGTCCTCCCTGAACACCTCACATACTCCATTAATAGTCAGTCAGCCCAAACCTACAAATGAAGAAAATGAGGCCTGGAGGTTATAGATGAGGTCCAAGGTTATAAAGCTAGTTAGGAGCAGAGGCAAAAACAATAATAATAAACCTTCCACTCCAAAGTAGTTCTTTTAGCACCACACCCCAAGCTGCCTCTCATTTGCTGATATTTAAATATTTCTAAGACATCTATTGTAACCAATTACTCGGGACTACATACAAAAAAGGTGGCAATAATTAATTTTGAGGTTCTCTCTTTAATAAACTCTTCATTTTAGTTTTGAAAAAGGTTATTGCTTCTCCAAAATACACCCAAGCATTTATAGCAGCATTTTTGTAGCAACAACAAACTGAAAACAGATTATGCTCATAGAATGGGGAATGGCTAAACTATGGTACCATAATATAATTGAATAGTACTAAGCTAAAAGAAATAATGAAATTGAGAAAATAGGAAGGCATGGGAAGATTTATATGAAAATTTCTCTTAAAACCATTTTTATGGACTGTTACTAAAACATAATACATCATATTCTTTGTTTGGGCAAAATATGCCCAAAGGATTTTTTTTTTTAAGCAAAAGAAGCTAAGCATCTGTAGGAATCTAGTTAACCACCTGTTCATGGTATATTGTAATCCTGTAAAAATGGGATTAACCTTTTAAAGTTCAATTCAGAGCAGAAAAAAGCATAGAACACTAGAATGTGAACTGTACTGCCCACCAATTTTACCAGTTTCTTCTAGTAACCAATTTGAACATGAACTTATGGACTCATATAAATATAATCAAAGGGATGCATCAGTTTTCACAGACATCATCATTTGGGTGGAAGGCGTTTCAAGTATCCATCAGGTACATCTTCAGGCAATATTTTGTAGTGAAAAGACTAGCAGTCTAGGGGCCCTGAGTTCCACGGATGGCACTGCTACAAACCAGCAACGTGACCAGGAGCAAATCAGTCTACCTCTTGGCAATCAATTTCCTAAGCAGTAAAATGATGGCGTTGCCTAAGGGTACTTTTTAGCTACAAAAACAAACAAACAAACAAAAAATTATCATTTAAGATTCTGTAGGATAATAATAATAATGATAAATGATGATGATTGCATTTATATAGCTCTTTAAGGTTTGCAAAAGCATTTTCATATGTTATCTCATTTTATCTTCATGACAACCCTGAGAGGTAGGTGCTACTGTTATCTCCATTTTCAGGTGAGGAAAAAGAGACTGAGAAGATTAAGTGATTGAGGGTCACATAGCTAAAGTGGGAGGGGCAGGATTGGAACTCACAACTGAACTTCAGGCCCAGCACTCTATCTATCTATTGAGCTGCCTATCTGAACAATGTACTGTGTTGTTGCATCTAGTCCAGTAAAATGTTAAGTTCCTTCCATTTAATTCAACATACATGTATTAAGTCTCTACTATGTGTAGAAGATTAAATGAAACAATCCGTACCCTCAGGGAGGGTATGGCATTCAACTGGAGAGTGGAGGGTAATAACATGTACAGGGGTAAGTAAAAGAGGTGATCTGAGGAAAGAGAAAGAACATAAAGAACTAGGGGGTCAGAAAAGGCTTCACATAATAGAAACCTCCCAGCTAAGGCTTGAAGGAAGCTAGGGACTCAGAGGCAGAGGTGAGGAGTAATGATACATGCTTCTTTCTTTGGCCTGGTCTTATTTTATATTTTTGTCATTAGTTTGAAAATAAAGGTGGAATGCTTATCAGGTTTTTTAATGACAAAGTTGGAAACTGATATGTTTGATAAGAGAATTGAAAATCTCTCTTTACTACAATCCAGCCTTTACCTTGCTTCCAAACTAATCTTTTTTAAGGAACATGTTTGGTTCCCTTGTTCAAAAGCTACAGGGAATTTGTCATGACTGTCCTAATAAATTGCAGATTTTATAATAATAAACTGTCCTAATAAACTCCAACCAAACAGAACTACTTATAAGTTTCTCCATCTTAATCCTGTTTTCTTTCATCTCTGATGGCTTTGTACACACTATTCTTCAAGCCTAGATTTGGTTCCCATTTATCTCTATCCACTGATTATTTTTCTCTACCTACCAAGTTCAGTTGCTACATCTTCCAGGAGACCCTCCCTGATCATGCTGGACAGAATCAACGTCTCCTTCTAACTCCCTTGGGTCACCCATTGTGACCTCTTCTATGCATTTTCCCATTTTTAAATATGAATTACAATTACAGAAGAAACCATCACTTGTCCTCTACTAGACTATAGGCCCTTTGGAAAAAGAGGGACTGCATCACTCTTGACATTATTATCCCCTGAATCTAGCCCACAAACTTTTAATTGAATCAAGAAGATCCCAATAAGCTGAAATGATGGACTATTGCAAGATGAAATTAAATAGGATCAAAACTTCCTCCGTACAAGTAAAGGACGGTGTAGCCTTAGCTGAACAACAATTTGTGTGAAAAGGACCTCAGAGTTTTAGCAGACAATAAGCTTCATAATCATCAGTGTGAAAGAATAGCCCAAAAAAAGTTCACTTGGTCTTAGGCTACATTAACAGAAGCAGTACTAGAAAGAGGAAGATGTTTGCTTTGATAAGCAGAGTAGCTAATAGTTGGGGAGTACATGTACTGAGTTAGTATCTGGAGCTACATTTCAGGAAGGATATTAACAAGCAGAAGGTATTCAGAGGACGGTCATTTTATTTTTTTATTTTATCAATTTATTTTGATTTATCAATAATCACTTCCATATGCTTTTGAGTTTAAAATTTTTCTCCCCCTTCCTCCTGACCACCCTCCCCAAGACGGTGCACAATCCGATATAGGCTATACATTTACATTCATATTAAACATATTTTCACATTAGTGATGTTGTAAGTAAAAATGAAAACCAACAGGAGGAACCATCAGAAAGAGGAAACAAAACTCAACAGAAGAGAAAAAAAATAGCAATTCAGCTTCCATAGTTCCTTCTTTGGATGTGGATAGTATTTTCCATCACAAGGCCTCTGGAGATGTCTTAGATCCCTGTATTGCTGGGAAGGGTTAAGTTTATCAATATTAGTCATCGTACAATGTGGCTGTTATTTGTGTACGACGTTCTCTTGGTTCTACTCACTTCACTCAGCATCAGACCATACAAGTCTTTCCAGGTTTTTCTCAAGTCAGTCTGCTCATCATTTCTTATAGCACAATAGTATTCCATTACATTCATATACCACAACTTGCTCAGCCATTCCTCAATTGATGGGCATCCTCTCAATTTCCAATTCTTTGCCACCACAAAAAGAGCTGCTATGAATATTTTTGTACATATGGGTCCTTTTCCCGTTTGTATGATCTCTCTGGGATATAGCCCTAGAAGTGCTATTGCTGGGTCAAAGGGTATGCACAAGGAGGGTCATTTTAAAGATGGTTAGGAGATTTTTAAACCATGTTTCATGAAATTCTATTGAAGGAATGGAGAACCATTTATAGCCTGAAGAAGAGCTAATAGAGGCATACTGTTATTCAGTTGTTTTCAGTCGTGTTCAACAGGGTTACGTGACTTGCCCAGGGTCACACAACTAGTAAGTGTCTGAGGTCAGATCTGAACTCAAGAAGATGAGTCTTTCTGACTCAAGGCCCAGCATTCTATCTACTGTACCATATAGCTGCCAATGGATGCACACTAGCCACCTTCAAATACTTGGAAGAGGCTGTCATATTCAAGAAGGATCAGACTTTTTTGCTTGGCCCAAAGGCTATAACTAGGTACAATGAATAAAAAGTTACAAAGATGAGATGAGAAAAAAACTTTTTAGCAACAAGAGCTTTCCAAAACTGGAATTGGCTGTTTTGAGAGACAGTGACTTCCTCAATCATGGGGCACTTCAAATGGTTGCCAGATGACCATTTGTCACAAATGGGGAATCCTATTAGGGTTGGACACTGAAGTCCAATGACTTCTGAGATCCATTCTTTCTCAAGAGATCATGATTGTACTGCTTTCAAGCTTCCATGAGTATGGCCCCTAGTGGCGGATTATTCAACCGAGGTGGTTTTAAAGTAGACCAAATGAGGCCCAAATTATCAGGTTCCTTTTTCCTTCCTTCTGCTACAGTCAACCAACAAGCTTATTAAGTGCTTACTACATGTCTGGCACTTGGCTAAGCTCTAGGGATACAAAGAAAGGCAAAAATTGCTACATAAGGATGGTATTTTTAAATACTCACTAGTAACAGAAAGTCATTAACTCACCTCTCATTGTGCTGCCTTAGAATAGAGGGGTTTTTTGTTGTTGTTGTTGTTATTGGTTGTTTGTTTTTGCTGTTTTACCTCATTCATGAATCTGTTGCATTTTCTTGTGATGCTGGTTTTATTTACTTACTTTTTCACATCCCAGGATACAGTAACTAAATTTATTAGGTGGAACTCAAAGAAACCAGGCAATATTGGTTAAATGTATAATTAATTTTTTTTGAATACTTGGCACTTTAGGGACCACAATTGGGCTACTTTGCTTAGCATACTGCTGGGCATTTAATTTCATGTCTCTATAATGCTTTCACAATAAAATGACTTTTTGAGTTAAATGTTATGATTCAATTTTAGGACGTAAAACTCACTACTTTAAAATTTTTCCTGTCTATGGATTTAAAAATAATTCATTATAGTTAAAGTTCATGATTTCTATTTTAGTGTCAAAATTCTACATAGTTCTCTTTCTAAAATGGTAAATTCTAACAGTTTGCATGTGTACAATTGAAAGTATAAATAATCTTTAGAATCTACCTTAAGTAGTAAGTTTTCCCTTTGATTTTTAACTATATGGAACATTAAGGAGCTATTATTATTGCATTAGCAATGATTGCAATTTAGCACTCCTTTTAATCATGTCAGAGGGCGGAAAAAAATTGAAAAATGAAAAGTCTTTAAGGATTGTTTTGCCTGAATTCTTCATTTTTAAGGTAAAGAAACTGAGACCCAGAAAAGCTAAATTACTTGCCCAGTAACCAATAAGCTAGTGTTACATGATGCTAGGCTAACATTAAATCAGGTATGTTCTTTTTCCATTTTCACACGTTCATAGCATTCTGATATTTCTAATATTAGAACACACTTCAAAAACATGAAAGTGATTTAATATTAACACTCTATTTTGACATGATTATCCTTTTTTTCATAGGATTCCTAAGGTTGGGAATGCTTTATTTCTTCCTTCAAATGAGAGTTGTGCTATAATTTTATCCCCAGAAGGAATGCAATATTAATTCCTTCTTTCAAACATTTCTTGAGCACCCACGTCATGAAATGTGCTGTGCTAGAAATCAGGCACATAAAAAGATGAAGCTATAACCTCTTCTCTTAAGAAGCTGACAAGGTAGTTGAGGAAATAATAATAATAATAATAATAATAATAATAATAATAATAATGATAATTAGAATTTACATAGATAGGTTTGCATGTACTTTACAGACATCTCATCTGCTTCTCAAAATAGCCCTTTAAGGTAGGTACTACAGGTGTAATTATCCCCATTTTACAGATGAGAGGAAACTCAAGTTTAAAAATGATTAAATGGCCTGACAATAGTCAAGTAGTTGAAGCAGGATTTAAAACACATTTTCCTTGCTCCAAGTCCAGCAGCCTTTCCACTATACCACATTACCTCTCAAATCAAGACTTCAATGCTTTTTAAAAGACCATGGACGCATTGATTTCACCTATCCTGATCACAAACCTTTCATGCTCGAATAGGTTTCATGAGTTTCTGAGGCCACCAATAAACAAAAAATATTCCTTGATGACCCATCTTCAGGTAATAAACCTTTATGAACTTAGCAAGGTTAGTTTGCAGAAAACAGACACAGTCACATCACCCAAAAGAATAAAAGTTCCTTGAGGGCAAGAATTTGTTTTTGTAACCCTACACCAAGCTTAGGTCTTGGCACTCAGAAGGCATTGAATTAAATGCTTGCTGAATTAAATCTCCAAGTAGTCACCTAGTCTCCACCTTCTTGAAGAACTCCAGTGAAGGGAAACTCACCAGAAGTTCCCCCTATCCCCTCCCTTCAAACCTATAGCTGTCCAGTTAATTTCTGGATTCAAGAATAGTCACCATGAGAAGTTTAAGGGTCAGATTTTGGCTTAAGATAAGGTACAATTTCCCATTTTTAGTTTCACTTTTTTTTTTTTTTTTGGTGAGGCAATTGGGGTTAAGTGACTTGCCCAGAGTCACACATCTAGTGAGTGTAATGTGTCTGGGTTAGATTTGGAACTCAGGTCCTCCTGACTCCAGGGTCGGTACTCTATCCACTGTGCCACCTAGCTGCCCCAATTTCCCATTTCTAAACAATGAAATTGTACCTTATCCTTGGAAATGATTAAGCAAAAGGAGGATGATCATCTGTCAGATATGCTGTATAGGAAATTTCCGTAGAAGGTGGGAGGTTGGATAAGAAGACCTTTAAAGTTTCTTTCAACTCAAGAGATTTTATGAAGCAAAAGTTATAGGGGGAAAACTGCTATCGAGTTGTTCAATCAATAAGTGAATTCACATTTTAGTATGTCCCAAGAGACATGGATGGAATCACCAAAAGATAGAAAATATCCCCCAAGTATCTAGGATGTACATGAAACTTGTAACTGTCTCTCCCCAATATTACACTGTATCATTTGGTTCCTCTAAAAATGCATAGTTTTCCTATCTCAGACCTATAAGACACATTTTTATCCATCTGTATACTCAAATTCAATTATTCTATTTCTTCTATTTTTATTGTTCTCATATTTTAAACTCCCTTTTTTAGTTTACTTTGTAGTATGGTGCCTAACACTATCTTGTGTATATCTAATTACTTAATATACATTTTTTGATAATAATAATGAAGTCCTAAAAGTGTAAGTAAGCATGAATTCATAGTTCTGACCTCCAGCTTAGAACACTTTCATTGATTTGTCAATTTTCCTTAAGCTATATATTTCCTAGTAGTACAAGGAAAACTCTAAAATATTACTGATATCTTAAACACCTGCTGAATCCATCAATGACGAAAAGGCCAAATTATCTATAGTGTATTTCCCAGTACCAGGATAGATCTCTTATTTAGCTAATAAAAACATTATTATATACTGAACTTTGCCCAAGAAATTGTAACTAAGTCTTTCACTGTTCCTTGCAACATAGAAGGTCATGATCCTATGTGGATTATGGTCCTTTTCATTTTATAAGTCAGATCTTTCTTCCTTAGGTCAATAAGGAGGGAGAAAAAATGCTGGAATCAGCAAAGAATCCCCAAAGCCTGCCCCTCTCTGTAGAATAGGAAACTCACACCAATTCCCCCTCCCCATATTCCCCAAAACTTTCCAAACAAGCACAGAATTCCCAGAATATGCTTGTTTGTCAGTGGACAGGAGCTAAGATTTTCAGTAAGTAGAAATCCCACAGGGCTCTCAGGAGAAGAGTCAGTTGACTCACAAAACTACACATTTATTCTCTTTATCTAATATAGGGAACCCCAAGATTTTCCCTTCCAGTAAACTGTTAGCACCTTAAAGGCAGAGTCACCATCGACCCCCTCAGGTCCATTCCCAGAAGAGCCACTTCTCTAAATCCAGATGAGATCCAGGACCAATAGCCAACTAGAACCCCCAGCCAGCCGGGAAAACACTCTCCACTCCCACGCCCATGCCTCCCCTCTCTCTACCAGCCAACCAAGTGAAAAAACAGAATCAGAATCCGCCTGACTCTTTGCAACACCCCTTGGAGACTGTGATCTTCTCTCCCAGACGTCTGCCACCCCCAATTACCCCTAATGGCTTCTTTTTCTCTCCCTATCCCTGTAATAATTAGTCAAGAGCATTGAAAAGAAAACTGTTCTTTGCCCTCTACTTATATTCTCTCATTCCTATCCCCCCATTCTAACCCTACCCACAATGCAACTCCCCTTTCCACTGTGCCCTCTGGGCACCAAACTCCTTTTCATCCTGGATCTCTTTCTTACACACTCTCCATGTCTTCGTCTTTACCTGGTTCCTCTAATGATATAGTATCATCCCTATCCTCTCCAGCACTGGCTCTCACACTCCCTTAAGGTTTGTACCAACCATGGCTATATGTTCTGTTTTGTTTTATTTTTAGTGAGGCAATTGGGGTTAAGTGACTTGCCCAGAGTCACACAGCTAGTGAGTGTTATGTGTCTGAGGCCATATTTGAACTCAGGTCCTCCTGACTCCAGGACTGGTGCTCTACAGTTATCCATTCCACCTCAGGACTTTCCCCATCTCAGTTTCGATATATTACCATAGGCATAAGAAATTAAATGGGAATTTTGAGGGAGTTTTGCAGAAGTCACAGATCATACGCAAAGCCCAGTAGATGACACAGAAAAAGTTTAGAAACTCAGAATTGCATAAAATATATGTATATGATTGTATATATCAACATATTTTATCTTTTAATACCATAATAATTCAAACATCTTTTCCAGTATGAAGGGAGGGCCAAAAAATTTTACACAGATTTTCTAGATCATGGGGGTGCTGTGCCCCTAACTCCCACCATGTGGAAGGGATAACTGTGTATAGTAAAGATTAGGATTACATAAAAGCCAGTATGATACCACATGGTAAATATGGAGTTCTGAAGCACTAAGTTGTGCTATTCATTAGTACTAGGGTCCTATTTCATGCAGAAATCATACCATTCACATTTTATTTTAGCACTAACCTATGTGAGTCACTTTTAACCAGGAGGAAATCTCTCTTAATGAAAAGATCAAGGATCTCTTTGGCTCTACCATCATAGGGAAAATTTCTGTGTGAGGAAGATTGCAGAAGAATTTATGGCTAAGCACCTTTGGGAGGGTGGAAAAAGCCCAAAGATATTAAAGGTTGTGGCCTCCAAAGAGCCCCCCTCCCAATACCTTTCATAAGAACAAAAAAATAAAATAGGAAAAGTTATTTAGAATTCTCTCTGCCATTATTTTACCTAACAACAAATTCAATACTATTTTGTAACTGAGCTTTGATTTAAGAAACAGAAACTCATATGTGCAACAGGAAATTTAATCAGCAAGTTCTCTCAAATAATCTTGACAGAACCTCTCAATCTTCCGCTAATTACTATACTTGCTTTCTTGGGTGATCATTGTTAAGAGTTGAGTTCCCAAAGGAGGTCCTGGTTTGACCTACCTGGCCTATGACATCTGGAAGCTGGTTCTTTCCCTCAGCATTTTTGCAGCGTTAGTCACAAAGTCTATAAAGGTTGGTCAGCTATTATCACGGGAGACAGGCCTGGAGATGCACCTGTGGCCTCTGACCTGAGAACTGAGATCCTACCTGCATGATTGACTGAAGGAGCAGTCTGAGCTTCCAGGAACATTGGTAACTCTCATTTAAATGAATTCTCTTTACAGAGTTTTCTGAATGACCAACAGGGAGGGGTAGCTTGGGCAAAAACTTTTTCAATGAGCCTTGAACTCTTTTTGCTTACATCCTTTTTGTACAAGAAAGGGAGGGGGGAGGTCACCAAAGGAAAGGAGATATCTTAAAAAAAAAAAAAAAAATCTGCTCTAACTGCTTAAGCTCAAGATAAGGCAGAAAGAACGTTTGCCCTAGGCTACCGCAGAATAGCCAAGCCACAACTGGAAGATATTAACCCTAGAGATCAAAGAATGAAGTGGTGGTTGGTTAGGGTAACAAATAAGAAGGCATAAAGTACAGAAGCTATCTGTACCTAATGCAATTA
This sequence comes from Vombatus ursinus, assembly GCF_900497805.2. NCBI lineage: Eukaryota > Metazoa > Chordata > Mammalia > Diprotodontia > Vombatidae > Vombatus > Vombatus ursinus. Next base: position 34,820,952 of record NW_020940360.1, read on the forward strand.
GGCTAATTTGATATTACTCTTATAATTACTAATACTATAAATAAATATTACTAATTATCCTTACTTGACATTTAGAAACAGGGTGAACCAAGGGAGAGTCAACAAAGGAAATTACAGGATGTCTCTCTAGTCCTGAAAGATTTCCTCTCTGAAGCTTTCTACCCTCAGGGTTATGCTATTACTGAAGCCTAAAGGAGTCCCCTTTCTTCTATCAGATGTAGTTCTTTAAAAAAAAAAAAAAAAAAAAAAGGCACAACCCAATTCTAATGTAGCTTGAGAACCAACAACTAAGTGATAAAAATGTGCAAAACTACTTGTGATCTCAAAGAAGGCACGTCACCACAGACCTTTTAAGCACCAAAAGGAGTGTTGTCACTGCTGTCTTTTGATTTTCCACCGATTCTCCAACCACTTTCTTGCATGTCTACCTAGGGGCTATTTGCCTTGGTTCTTAGCCTTCTTCTTCATGATCACAACTCTGGAACTTTCAGCTTTTTGATAATTAAGGATCTCCATCTACCTATCTTCAGACTCACCCCCCAGGTAAGAAATATTCCCAGTGAACTCTTTGCCCCAGAAATCACCTATTCAGTTATGGAGGTCAGGGTAATACTGCCCTGGCTCAGTCAGGACTCTGCTGCCCTCTGCTGGCTCCTCAAATCACATGGGCAATGTATGGAAGAAGGAAAATTGGATCCCGATGTAAACTGGATTCAAATCCTTGCTCTGCTGTTGTGTGACCTAGGACAAGTCACTTCACTCTTCCTGGACTCAGCTTCTTCATCTCTAGAAAGGGGCTGGGGGCAGATTCTCTTAAGCCCCTTCCAGTTCAAAATTCCCATTGCTACAATTTAAATCTTTAACAACAAGAACTGTACCCAACTGAGTATTACAGGGAGTGGCAAGCAATGACAAGATTCCAAATGAGATGTCGTCAAAGGAGCTATTTCATTGGATCCCCTTTTCCTTTCTCACAAAGCTATGGGAAAGGTAACCCAACTGATCATTCCCATTACACAGAGGTCCAAGCGGTTTCAGAAAGGCCAACTGACGAAACTAGTAAATGTCAGGCGCGGCTGGGGGCACCGTGGGTAGAGCGCCTGGACTCTGGAAGAATCATCTTCCCGAGTTCGAATCTGGCCTCTGACATTTACTACCTGTGTGACCCTGGGAAAATCATTTAATCTCATTTGCCTCAGCTTCCTCATCTGTGAAATGAGTTGGAGAAGTATCAGAGGCAAGTATTCAAACCGAGGTCTCAAGATGTTGCTTCTCAAGAATAGCAAAATGGTTCACACAGAGTGTTATGAAGCAGTCAGTAGTAAGGTTAATAGCAACAGCCTAATCTTCTTAAGATTCTCTACTTCTTTGGTAATTCCTGACCTAGAGAGTAAAAGACTTACTTTTCTCAGTCTTCATGAAAAGAAAAGTCTTCTTCTAAGGAGAAAAGAAAAATGTGGGAATGGGGAGAAGCTTTCTCACTAAAAGCTAATATCAACAGAGGGGTTTCTTTTCAGGTTCTAGATTTGGGTCTCAAGTACTTTGATTCAGAAAAATAAAAAGGTGACTTCTCTACTAGAAAACCTGTCCATCTCCCATAACTGGCCTAGAGGTAGTCCCAAAGCCCTGAACCTCTAACCAGGGGACAGAGTTGAGAGAGAGAGAGAGACAGAGAGAGAGACAGAGAGAGAGACAGAGAGAGACAGAGAGAGAGAGAGAAACACAGAGAGAATTAGCTAAAGGATGGTAGAATGGTTATTGAATAGCTAGTAAACAATCATTTATTAAGTAGTGGATATAAAGAAAGCTCCCCCCCCCCAAAAAAATTCCTGTCCTCAAGGGTATCATATTCTATAGGGGAGACAATATAAAAATAACTATGTACTTAAAAGACATACACAGTATAAATGTAAAGTAATCTCAGAAAGGAGGCACTAGCAGAAGGGTTCCCCTACTCCAGCCAGCAGCTGGCTGCTCCTTTCATTGACCCCTTTGTCTAGTCTGAAAGAACTTTCTCTGGGAAAAGCCTTCTTTTGCCTTCACAGCTTCAAAGTAGAAAAGGGGTGGGGGACAGAAAGAGGATGGAGAAATTATTTGGGGTAAATATTTTCTTGATACTCTGTTCACAATGTGCACTAAGAAAATACATGGGGAATGCATGTAAATACTGCGAAGTCCATGTTCCACATAAACTTTTGAAAGCAATGACTTCAAAGTAACTGAGATAACTGCTGGAAGGACTTTTCAGTCAAATCTATTTATGGATCTTATGACCAAAGCTTAATATAATGGTAGGACCACAGCCTCCATCTCCCCTACTCCTCTACTCACTTTTGATAAACCAGAAAAAAAAAACAAAATAAAATAGATAAACTTTTTGCCACTTTTCAAGCAGGAAAAATTCCTGTCTAAAGAAATAACCCTAAGCTATAAAAAAGTTAAAAACAGTTATTGCAGAAGTCCAAAAGTTAAAAAAGCCTGTGTGAATACCACAGCCCTTAATGACTGAAGAACATAGGAACCCAAACCAATCATTTCCCTTCAACAAAAACATGCCCAACAGAAGTTTTAGCCACCATTTTCATACTCAATTAATAAATATTTATTAAAGACCTACTATGTGCCAGGCACTATGTTAAGCACTGAGGATACAAAGAAAGGCAAAAGCCAGTACCTGCTTCTCAGGTCTAATATGGAGACAACATGCAAACAACCATGTATAAACAAATATATATATATATATGTTATATATATATGTGTGTGTATATATACGTAAAACTGTATAAGAAAGGCTGAAAATAAACAACAGAGGGAAGGCACTAGAATTGAGAGGGATTGGGAAAGGCTTCTTGTAAAAGATGGGATTTTAGTTGGGACTTGAAGGAAGTCAAGAGGCAGAAATGAAGAGGGAGAGCTTTCCAGGCATGAGGTCAGTCAATGAAAACGCCCAGAGTCGGGAGATGGTGCATTTTGTTGCAGGAACAGAACGGAAGGGGGATATTTGAGGAGGATGTAAGGTATAAGGAATGGTGACTGCTAGAATGGTGGGGGTGGGTATGATATGAAAGAATTTGAATGCCAAATACAGAATTTTATATTTGATCCTGGAGATAACAGGGAGCCCCCAGAATTTATTGAGTGGGGGGTGTGTGACAGGTTGAGATCTGTACTTTAGGAAGATCACTTCCTTAGCTGAGTGGAGGATGAAATGGCACAGAGAGAGATTCGAGGTAGAGACCAACCAAGAGGCTACTGCAATACAGGCATCAGTACCAAGGTGGTGGTAGTATCAGAGGAGAAAATGGGGTGAATATGGGAGAGGTTGTAAAATCAATGGGGTTTGGCAACAGATTAGATATGGGGGGGAGCATGAAGAGAGGGTGTGGAGTTGAAGATGATACCTAGGTTGTGAGCCTTAGGGGACTGGGAGTATGGTGGTGCCTTCAATAGTAATAAGAAAGACAGAATGAGAGGAAGGTTTGGGAGGAAAGATGAGTTCAGTTTTGGACATGTTGAATTCCAGATGTCTATGGGACATCGAGTACAAGATGTCCATCCAATAGGCAGTTGAAGAAGCAAGACTAGAGGTCAATGGAGAGGTTAGGGCTGGATATACAGAGATAACAATTAAATCCATGGGAGATGATAAGATCACCAAGTGAAATACTATAGAGGGAGACAAGTCTATACTAAAAGAGTCCCATCATGAAAAGCACTGGGGATACAAGCCCACATTTTGACAATGCAAAGTCCTAGTTTGTAAGGAATAAAGTTACTCATAAATACACAATAACTTTGCCTGAACCATGCCAGAGACTTCATCAAACTTGCTGACAATTTCTACTTAGCCCTTAGCAAATAAAACTACTTGAATCTGCCTACAGCAGTAGAAGACAGAAATTATTTTTTTAAAACCTCCACTATTCTGACTGCTGAAAATCATCTTCCCTCTGTTAAGAAAGCTCCAGACTTGCAGTGTCATCTTTCTGAATTCCTTTAGCTCCATGTTCATCTTCATAATAATTCTCAAAAGGGAAGTTATCTTGCTCAGGTATTTTTTCACCAAATATTATTTTAAAGTAAATGAAACATGACCCATTGACATAATTTTGACAGTAAAAAATTACTACATCTCAGGGCTCTCTCAGCAACCCTGGTTCTGAAATGCAAAGGGCAGAATACTTCCAAAATTAATCAAGTATATATTGAGCTTTCTCATTGGACCTATCACTACAAGGGAGGGGTGGGGTGTGCCTACAGTACCCACTCTTGCCCTCAAGGACCTAACAATTTGGTTGGGGAGTTCAGACCAACATACACTACATTAAAAAAAAAAGATATTCACCTAGTACTTAGTGATTGTACTAAATAGTAAGTGTTATAGGAAATCAATCAAATTAGTTACTCCATATGACACAAAAGAATTGACCTAAGGATCACAAAGAAATCCAAACAAAAAAATGTAACAACATAAGGCACAGAATCCATATAAGGATGCCCACACCACAGCAAAAAATCATTTTGGGTCATAAATTGAAGTTAACCTCAACAATTCTCCAGAAGAGGGATCGCCCACTCACTAACATCCTCATACAGAATTAACACTGTCCTCCTGAAGAGATCCAGAAATAAGCCTCATTAACTTCCACTGTAGCTATTCTACTTTGGGGCAGTTCTAATTACTAGGAAGATTTCTTCATATTAAGTCAAAACTTGCCCCGATCTAGTTTCTGATTGTTCTTTGTCCAGCCCCGTAGATCAGTCTGAACAAATATAATAACTGTTACATGGTTCTGTAATTAGTCAGCAGTTCTGTCTCCTTAAATTTTCTCTTATTCAAACTAAACATTTCCACTTTCTTTTTTTTCCCCCCCGAGCCCATCTTTTGGTCAGCTGTGTGACTATAAAGATAGAGGCTCCCTGTTAATCTCCTCAGAGTTTTATCAAGGTTGTTCTTGATTCATATACAGATTATTCTAATTAATACTTTGTAGAGATGGGCATTTCCAGTTTTTGTATGGAAGATTTCAAGTCTTTTCACCTACCAGGTAATACACCTCTGGACTCATTCCAGTTTGTCAGAATTCATCCTAAAATGCAGTACCCCAACCTGGACTCAATTTTACAGAGATGGCCTGATGAGGGCAGAATACAGAAGGGCTCTCACTTTTTTCATTTTAGATTCTAATGTAGAATAGTACAGGGACAAGGGTGATAGCTCTGGAGTCAGAGAACCAGGGTTCAAACCTCACCTCTGCTACTTGTGCCTGTGTGAACTTGGACAAGTCATTTAACTTCCCTCTGCCTCAGTTTCCTCATTTGTAAAATGAAGGAATCTAGCTCTAAATCTACAATCCCATGATCTTAAAGCTAGCTTGTGATCATTGTTTCTTCTTCCCACTGTTCACACATCATTCCTTTTAATGCTGTAACCCGTTACATAAGTCTGCCAGAAATTGAAGGCAAGAACACTGACAATTTGAAAAATCTATCACGTTTCCCTTTTTGAAAATCAGGATCTCATCTGCCCACATCTAGTCCTATGGCTCCTGGCTCATTCTCCAGAATTTTTCAGAGATTCCTGACAGCAACTTATCCATCACATCCGCAATTCTTTTAGTACTCAGATGTTCCAGATGACTTGGACTGACATTGTTCAGTCATTTTTCAGTTGTGTCTGACTATTCCTGACCCCATCTGGGGTATTCTTGGCAAAGATACTAGAGTGGTTTTCCATTTCCTTCTCCAGCACATTTTACAGATGAGGAAACTGAGGGTGAAGTGACTTGCCCAGGGTCACACAGCTAGTAAGTGTCTGACTCCAGGCCGGGCACTCTATCCACTGTGTCACCAACCTAGCTGACATTAGCTTATTTTAATGGGTGCCTACTAGGTTCAGTATTCTATACCAGGTCCGGGACTACAGACGTACAGTGTAAGGAATTAGACTGAAAACTCCTTGTGCTCTTTTTTTCAGTTTCATATTCCAACACCTAGCACAGAGCCCACTTTACACACTCATTCAATTGAATGGGAGACTCCAAAGTTTGCATTTAGTGGATTCAGTTGCCTCACTATCAGCCAAAATCACACCAGATTGCTTGAAAGATATAACGGGTGTAACTTCTTTCAAGGGGTTTCATGTGGTTTTTCCACATACATGAGAGACAGCTTTATTAGTGGAACACTTGCATTTTGTTCTATAGGCTCCCAGATTCAGATCAGGAAAGGGACCTTAGTGATCCTCTAGTACTACATCTTCATTTGACAGGTGAAGAAATTCTGCTGAATCCAATGTTTTTATTTGTTCATTTTAAATAAGCACAGTGTAATCTTGCAGGGGGTGTGTTGGAAATTGGGTAAAACACAATGGATCCAAAACAGCGTTATCTTCTGGTCTACCATGTGACTATAAAGACCTGTTACTCTTCTCAGAGCTTTATCAAGGTTGCCCTTGATGTATTATTCTAATTAACACTTTGTAGAGATGGGCAAGTAGAATATGGGATCATTAGTTATATTTTCTCAATTGCCTTTTTTAGAGGAGAGGGATAACAAAAAGATTCATGATTCCACCACCCCATCCCACCCCCCAACATTGGGTATCCTCTATTTCTTGAGAATTCATTACTCAATCCCCTTAAAATTGTGTTGTCTCCAGCATGGACCTCCTTTACATATACTTGGTTTAATCCTGTTGCTTTTCCCGTCTCTGTTTTCAGTACTATTTCTACTTTTTTATGCAATACTAGTCTTCTTATACCTTACACCTCCCATGTACTCGTCAATCCAGTAACACTGGCTTCCTGGTTGTTCCAAGAACGAGATACTTCATTTCTTCCCTCCTGGCATTTTCTCTGGCTGACCCCAGAGCCAGGGATGCTCTCTCTCCTCAACTTTGCCTGCTGACTTCCCTGGTTTCCTTTAAGAATCGATTAAAATCTCATCTTCTACAGGAAGCCATTCTTAATCCCTCTTTATTTTAGTTCCTTCCCTCTGTTAATTATTTCCTGTTTATACAGTACAGGCAAACTTTGTTTTATTGCAACAAATATTGCATTTTTTACAAATTGAAAGTTTATGGCAACCCTGTGTTAAGCAAGTCTACCGGTGCCATTTTCCCAACAGCATGTGCTCACATAGTGTCTCTGTGTCACATCTGGTAATTCTCATAATATTTCAAACAGTATTATATCTGTTATGGTGATCTGTGATCAGTGATCTTTGACATTACTATTGTAATTGTTTTGGGGCATCACGAACCATGCCTATATAAAATGGTGAACTTAATCAATAAATGTTGTGTGTGTTCTGATTGCTCCACTGACCAGCTGATTCCTGTCTCTCTCCTCCTGCTTGAGCCTCCCTACTCTCTGAGACACAAGAATACTGAAATTAGTCCAATTAATAACCCTATAATGGACTCTATTCAACTGAAAGGAAGAGTCAATCGATGCTGCAAACTTCATTGCTGTCTTACTTTAAGAAACTGCCACAACCATCACCCTGATCAGTCAGCAGCTATCAACACTGAGGCAAGACTCTCTACCAGCAAAATATTATGATTTGCTGAAGGCTCAGATGATGGTTAGCATTTTTTTTTTTTAGCAATAAAGTATTTTTAATTCAGGTATATACATTGTTTTAGACATAATACTGCACACTTAGTAGACCACAGTACAGTGTAAACATAACTTTCATATGCACTGGGAAACCAAAAAACTCATGTGACTTGCTTTATTTCGATATCCATTTTATTGAGGTGGTCCAGAACCAAACCCACAATATCTCCGAGGTATGCCTTTACATAGCTTCTTTGTACATATCTGTTTGCTCTCTTCCCCATCAGATTGTGAGCTCCTGGGGCAGGGACTGTCTTTTGCCTTTCTTTATGTTTATAACCTCAGCACTTAGCAGAGTGCCTTACACATAGTAGGTGTTTCACAAGTGCCTTCTGACTGCTTATTGACCAACAATACATCAGGCACTATGATTTCAGAATCCAAATACAGAGGCACCTTTGCCATCGATGAAAAAGTGAGTTTCTCTTAAAAATCTTGATTGATCTTTTTTTTATTTGTCCTCTATTAGTTTCAACTTTAAATGCCTTCAATTGATTTTGGTTATTTGGGTCTATCACCAAGCTTTCCTGTTACCAAGTTTTTCCTCAATGGGAGGCTGGGGGAGGGGGGAATAAGTTAATGCCATTCAATTAAAACTGGATTTAGATCTTTTTCAGACATCATCATCATTTACTAACTGCTGGTAACATGCAAGAATAAGAGCTAGTCCCTGTTCCTCAAGGACTACACTATTTAAGGAAACCAGAAAGCAGATTATATACATAAAAAGACAAATAACAATACAAATTAATGTATGTGGAGTGTCAGATAAGATAGCATCCTTATCAGGACACCTGCCATTAATAACAATAATAATTCACATTCATATAATTTATAGATCTAACGTTTACAGTTGCTTTTCCATACATTCATTAACTTGCTTGATCTCTTCCAGTCAAATTGGATTTTTAACCATTGCTCAATTTTGTCCTGCCCTTTCCTGTCTCCACACATTTTCTTCCCCCATATAATAAATTTAATCATAAATCAACCACTTACTATGTTTTTAAAGTGTAATGTAATTAATTTTGTTTTGCTTCTTTTAAAAAAAAAGTTTTATTGTTGCCTTCTATGCCGTCCACGACTGGTGTAAACACCAGTCATCCTTCCCCCGCTTTCACCAAAACCATTCCTTTTAACAAAGAAAAACATTTAAAGCAAGCCAATAAGCACAACTACTAAGTCTGACAGTGTCTATTATATTTGGTATCCACAGTTCCCACCTTTTCACTAAGGAGTATCAGTTCTCCAAGATTGAGACTGTTCATTACAATTTATCAGAGTTTGACTGGATGGGTTTGTTTGTTTTTTTTTTAGTGTTTTTTATCCCTTTCATTACTGTTGGCATAACAGATAGATGGCCTGAATACTTCAGCATTATCTCACACAATATCAAAAGAAACTAGAGAAGGCCCAACAGCACATCAAGTGAATTGCTTAGGGGCAAACTTATGGCAGAACAAGGGTAGTCACGCTGGACAGGCAGGCCTGGATTGGTTAGGAAATGCGCAAATGAATGAGATCACAGATCCATATAAGCATTAGATAGTCCCTGTCGCCCCAATATTTTTGCTTACTTACCCTTTCTTATCTAGGTTCCCAACCTCTTCCCCTTCTCCTCATTCATAGTTTTCCTTAATTGGTTTATCATATGTTCATTATAAAACACAAGAAGAGGTTTCCCTGTATGCTCATAACTGGTCTCAACAGCAGACATAATAAATCTTAGAATTTTTTAATTACTTCTTAGAGTGATCCAAATGAAATTGGAAATGCATAAATTAAAAAGCAAAGAACAGGCCCACATGTACTACAAGATAAACATCTCTTTGATCAGAACAAACATTCTCCTGATGTCACAGATGTCGTGCCCCTACTGGCTTTCCTCATGAGGTCAGGAAGTAAGGGAACCAATGGGTACAAAGTTCAGGGTAAACAAGTTCCTTTCTATTCCTTGGGATAACCAGGGTTTACTCTCCCAGCCCTTGTACTTTATATTCCTTAAAACAAATCTCAAGAGGTAGGTGTGCTGCCAGGAGGTTAGACCCAGTGCTTGGCAAGGGCTAACCGGCCTAGGGTGTCCTGACACAGTGCCAGAGGTAAGGCATATCTAAAGGTGCTAGAGAGGCCACTTAAGCCCAAAGGCCACAGAGGCCAGGGGTAAGTAAGGCAAGCAGATTGATTCAACATAATCTCCAGGAAAAGAACTGGCAGAGGAAGGGACTCCCTGTAACCATGGGATGTATCATCTTTGGATGGTGAGTGCAAGGATATGGCCATAGAGGAGAACTTATATATGAGCCAAAACTGGGTCAAGGCAGTTCCCTTTTTTCCCAACCCTTAAACAGGAATTTGCCTGGGACTTGTTACACCCATGAAGTAGGCAAGTGTGGCTCCTAGGAGAGATGAAGTGCCAGTGGTTGATGGGGTAGTGATAAAATAAGGAAAATCAACAAAGGGAAAATCGGGCTCAGATCCTGACATGCTGCTAATTAGGCAACTCTTAAGATGAAGGACCCACAACAACTATGGAGAAGGGATATTATCCCTGCCCAGGACACCTCAGGGTAAGTGTCATTACACAGAACATTAGATTTTTAGACACTGAAGAGACTAAGATCAGGGTGCATAAAGATAAGAAAACCGGGAATAGATCCCATCAAGTTAAAATAGAAAAAGCAGAGATATAAGCATGCTCTAATTAAGAAGTTTGCTTTCTGTACATCTGTAGCTTTCTTGACAAACAGCACTGATATATCACTATTAGTGTGATAGGGCCAGGATTTTCCCAATGCAGCTTTCCCACCTCACCCTAAAAGCAACATGGGGTAGGACAGGACAAATCTCAGGACAAAGCTGCCCTTGGGATTTAATTGGTCCCAGCTTCCCTGGTCATCTAGGAGCATAAAAAGTCCCAGCCACATGGAATAGAGCCTAGCTAAGCCTCTCAGACTTGGTGGGTGCCTAAGACTATGTAAGTCTCCACAGCCTGACGACCTGTTGATCAGACTTGTTTCTGTAAAGAAGAGAGGCGGAGTCTACCAAAGTGGAGGGCCGTGGCATCCATATGGCTTATTCTTGCTATGTTAGAGAATAGTAAACTTCCTTTGTTTAATGTTCAATGACTTATGAGTGCCTTATTTCCTCCCAAAATTGAACCTGAACTAAGAGAGTGCTGATATTAGAGATGTACCTCCAATGATTTCTGGATAAACAAAACAAAACAAAACAAAACCCTTAGAACTCATGCTGTAAGGGGGGGAGAATACCATACATTATGAAGATGGATATGAAGGCCCACACATTATTAGCACAGGACAGGAATCAGAAAATAGGCTCACAAGAAGTAAAGGCCTGTATATTGAGAAAATATTCAGCAAGGTCAGCTGACTACTCACTCATAAGTCAGTTACTTCAGAATGTAGATTTTAATTCAAAGGCACATAAATCAGAAGACAATGATAAAGAAAAAATAGAGGAACCATTCCTGATATTTAAATGGCATTACTGTACTGGGTCTTGCACTATCTAATGTTTACTGGGGTTTAATTCATCCATTAAGTGTATATTATTAAAGGTCTACTACACACGCAACACTGTGTATGCAAAGGTACACACAGAGGGCATGGCTTTGGCAACCCATACAAATAAGCCTGAAGAAGGAGGTAGTGGGGGAAGATGCCTGAGTGAAGAGAGAGAGGAGGAGAAAAAAGGGATACCTTAGCAAATGTCCTCATTGTTTTTGGTGAAGTACAAAAACAGGTTCATAGGTAAAAGGGTAGATGGATGGGGACTGAAACAGCTGCTGTGGAGAATGACACAGCAAAATGATTAGGGAGGAGTAGAAGGATTGCCTTGCTGCAGTAAGGGCCCGGCTGAGATTAGAGACCATAAACTTATGGACAACATAAATTAGTGAATCCAATCAACAATTCTGAGATTTCCTCAAGCTAGGTTTAATAGCATATGAACAGGAACAAAAGCAGCAGATGGTGAGACTAATCCCAAGGCTGGGGTTTGGCAAGCAATGATAGGCAAAAAGACAAGTGGGCAAGGGATGTGAGAGTAGAGCATGGTGTAGAGTTGAATCAGTTCACCAAGAGGTCAGGAGAGCACAGCCAATATGTTATTGCTGTTCAGTTGTTTCAGTTACGTCTGACTCTTCATGACCCTGTCTGGGGTATTCTTGGCAAAGATACTGAAGCGGTTTACCATTTCTTTCTCCAGCTCATTTTACAGATGTGGAACTGAGGCAAACAGGGTTAAGTGACTTGCCCAGGATCACACAGCTGGTGTCTGAGGTCACATTTGAACTCGGGTTTTCCTGACTCCAGGCCTGGTGATCTATCCACTACTACACCTAGTTGTCCAACAGCCAATATAGAGGTAGGGAAAAAATTAAGGAGTAGAGAGAATGGAAGTCACAATGAGGAAGAAGAACAGGATTAGGGGTTATAAGGTATAGGAAAAGATAGAATAATGAAAGACTAATCAGATAAAGGAATTTCAGGGTTCATGAACATGAAACACCTACAGATGATGGAAGAATTAAAGGTATGACCACCTCTGTAATTAGGGAAGAGTGAGTAGCAGCAGGTCATGGGAATTAAGTAGAATGAGGAACTGGGAGGTTAGGGTATTTTAGGAAGAATTGGCATGTATACTGAATTCTTCTAAAATTAGGGCAGGATTTAAGGTACAAGAGAAAGGCTATAAACAAGGCAACGGTCTTACTGAGAAAAGAAGAACATCCTAAGGGAAGGGGGTAAAAGGGGTATGGTCAATAGATAAGTGGTTATTTATCTATTTTATTTATCTGTATCTAGATCGGGTGATAAATTTGAATAGTGAGACCATCATGGGAAGAGAAGTTGCTGAACAGTAACGGGAGAGAGAGAGTCTAGACATGGCAATGGGGAGGAAGGAGTATTCCAACCCTCCCACCTCAAATAGTAAGTCAGGGAATATAATAAAAAGTATAGCCAGTACTGGAAAGGGAAGGAATGTTGTTGAGCATCACATCTCAGTGAGAACTAGAATATGGAAAGACTGAGAAAGGAAGATATTTAAGATGAAATGAAGTTTGGTAATTATGGATCAGAAGTCCTAAAGGACACAGAGCAAGTGATGGGGCAGGACTGAGGCAAATGGAAGTAAAGGAATGAACAGCTGAGGATGAGGAATAGGGTTTGTACAATGGCTCCTGGAGATTCTGAATCATTGGACTGAGAAGAGTATCAGGGGGTGGGAATATGTCATTCACTGAGAAATGATTATAGTCAGTATCAAAGGTTGGTATAAGGTCCACAGAGGAAAGCACATGATTAGACCATTCAAGGGTCTCCTTTGTGAGAAGCGGTGATGATGTGTTCTATCAAGGCCCCAAAAGGCCTATCTTTCAATAGGTGGAAGTAGGAAGAGGTAAGACAGCTTCATCTGGAGGCTGACATGCTAGGCCAGTGGAGAAGCAGACCAGGGTGGAAGGCCTTTGTCCCAAGACCTCAGGCAATGGAGAAAACCTTAAGAGAAGGTCAAAGGAAGACAGAATGGAATACTGGGATAGACTGATTAAACTGATATGGCTGACTAGGCAAGGGGCTCCTTCCTTCCTCACTGCTACAATGCACATAAACCTAGCTCTTTTGATGCACTAGTCTAATACTTTCTACTAAATGAAAACCAACAAAAAACTACAGAAAAATTATCCTTAACACATGTTGGACTAGTTAATGTCTAAGACCACCTCTGGTTCTAAATCCTATGATCTATATCTAATTAAAGGGGCCACAATGTAGAGGGTATAATAATTATAACTAACATTAGTATAGTACTTTAAGGTTTAAAGTACATAATAACCCCGTGAGGTAGGTAGTATAAGTGTTATCAAAGTCATATGCTTATTCATAGAAGAGCCCCTTAGCTCTTCACTCAGAACCTATTTACAAATACAATTATAATAAGTTGAGCTGTCTAGTTTCTGTGCCCATAGCAGAGTAAAAGTAGCAACTAGGAAGGGGCTAAGAGGACATTATTGACAAAAGCCAGAAATGACACCATACAGCAAGGGAGAACTCTGCCAAAACCTTACAAGAAAAGAGAAGTTCTGAAAAAGCATAGCAGCATTTTGCATAGAGATAATTCACCTAAGACTGTCACAATCAATGGTGCGACACTGTCATTAATATATTATAACCAAAGACCACCATAAAGTTAGAGTATTCCACTGAAATGACATTTAAATAAATACCTATTTACAACATTATATATTTAGAAAAAATGGACCCCTAAAATGTCATTTCTCCTAACATGTTTTCATCAACTAATCAAGTATTTAAGGTACATACCAGATGCTGTCATTAATGACCCTATACTGTGCAGACCTGCACAAAGCCCTCTGTAGACCTGAGGACTTTATTATGGAAGGACAGACTCTCAGAGTTGTAATGGATTGAATCATATACTCCAACCTCAACCTGAAACATGAAATCCATCTAGAACACACCTGACAAGCAACTGCTCTTTTTAAAAAACCTCTCATAGTAAGGGAATGGGGTAGAAGAGTTGAAGGAGAGCTGGAAAGATTACAACGCATGCTAAGGGGAACACACCAAAAAATAAATCCTCATCTTTACCTTTAAGCATCTTGTAATCTAATTGAAGGAGAGAGAGACACAAATGCAAAATAATAGGCATACCTTAAAAATACTGTGAGTTTGTTTATAGACTAACTACTGCAATAAAGCGAATATTGCAATAAAGTGAGTCACACAACATGTTTGGTTTCTTCTATTAAGTGTGCAATAGTATTATGTCTAAAAAAATCTACATAACTTAATTAAAAATACTTTATTACTAAAAAATGCTAACCATCACTTGAGCCTTCAGCAAGTTGTAATCTTTCTGCTGGTGGAGGATCTTGCCTCAGTGTCAATGGCTGCTGACTGATCAGGGTGGTGATTGCTGAAGGCTGTGGTGGCTGTGGCAATTTCTTAAAATAATTCAACAATAAAGTTTACAGCATCGATTGACTCTTCCTTTCACCTGAACACTCAGAAATCATTGTAGGTTTATTAGCTGACCTAATTTCAGTACTGTTGTGTCTCAGGGAATAGGGAGACCCAAAGAGAGGGAGAGAGACAGGAATGACTGGTCAGTGAAGTAGTCAGAAAACACACATTTATCAATTAAGTTTGCTGTCTTACACGGGCACAGTTTGTGGCACTCCAAAACAATTGCAATTGTAACATTAAAGATCACTGATCACAGATCACTGTGACATATAATAATAACAATAATGAAAAAGTTTGAAATATTGCAAGGATTAGTAAAATGTGACACAGTGACACAATGTGAGCATATGCTGTTGGAAAGATGGCACCAATGGACTTGCTCAACACAGGGCTGCCACAAACCTTCAATTTGTTAAAAAAAAAAAGGCAGTAGATGTAAGTGCAATAAAAGCAAAGTGCAATAAAATGAGATATGCCTGTAATATTATAAAAATTGATATTACATAAGTATTATGAAGTAGTCAAGCAATTCAGAATTGTTCATGAAAGGCTTATTATAAGACTTGAAAGGCTTACCATAAAACTCAAGTTTGCAATCCAGTTTTGAAAAAAGAAAAGGGCAATGACTGGCTATCTCTTCCATTCTTTCCCAAAAAGCTCCTTAAATATCTTTAAAGAAAAATGCCTTTCACAAAATTGGGCTTATTTTCTAACAAGCTTTTCCTTCCTTTGGGTGAATTATAACTTAGCCTGCCTTCCAGATTTCTAGAGGCAACAAAAGAAAAGTTCTACATAATGGATAATCTAACTACAATTTCCAAGCCGAAAATATGATATCTAGGTATCATTAAGAAGTGAATGTTAATAAGAATTAAATTATTTCCCCCTCAAATCATTCTCTCTATATGCTAAAAAAGTAATTTTTCTACATATAATATTTATTGAACAGTTATGTAGACCATGTAATAATAGACAATTTTAAAATGTTTGTTATTATTGTAATTGCAGGATGAGACACCTCCCCCACTAAGGTTTTGATTAGCACTAAGAAATCAGTACTAAAAGCATTCAGACCATTAGCCTCAGGCTAGCCAAAGCTCTGCATGGCTTATCATCACAAATTTGTGCTTCAGAAATCACCAGGACATCCTCAACCCTGAAATGGCACATTATAGTTTCACTCAAAGAAGTTCCTGACCAGCTTTTTAAGATATTTATAAATTCCTAGTAAGTCATGCCTCCCTTGGTTCCCTCTCTACTCCCCTAGCTCTCTGGTTATTCTTCCCCTCATCAAAAAGATAAGGGTTAAACAATGGACGAGCTAAAAAGAATAACCGATTTTTCAAAAAAGAGATGCAAAGAGGTAACTTTTCACTGAGAAACATTATATGTATGTATCTATATCTTTATCTACACACATATACATAGAGTACACGGTATAGTATTCATCAAAAATATACTTGATTCCTCTAGAATCTGAGCTATAAATTTCACACTGTTAATTTCTAAACCATAAAAAGCAATGTTTACACTGTCAACTTTGACAGCAAAGTTGTGTTAACTTCACCCAGGGGAACTAAAGAATGGCACAGTCTGGTTGACGATATTATAGTTAAATCAATGTTAACCTTTTCTTTAAACAACAAAAGAACTATAGTCTTTAGTCCAATTTCACTCTATACATATCTTTTAAATTTATAAAATAAACTTCAGGAAAAATATATTCACCAGGTAAACAGGCTCGGGATTTAAATTTATGATTCTTTAATTCCGCAAATGTATAGAAGCCTGGGTTAAAATGTATCCCCCAAAAGATCTGAATTTATAACATCTTCAACAGCCAATTAAACTCAAATATATGGAAAGCAGAAAAAGCAACTGCTGGCTTCTATTTTATCTTCCAGAAAGAAAGAACAAAAATCTGTGATTTTTTTTTTCACTCTGTTCATAAACAATTACAAAAGCACTGCTAATACACCATCATTTCCAAAAGGTTTAACAAGACACTCAACTGAGTTTGTGGACAACACAGAAAGCCATGATTTGTTGCCTTTCCTCTTCCTTTCTAAATGTCTACAGCTACACCCATTCCCCATCATCCATCTAGAAACTAATCAGGTTATTTCGCTTACTTCAATTCTGTGCAGAACTTGAAATGGTCTCAAGATAATCTTAATCTTCATGGTCCCATGAAGATAGTGAGATAATAGGAATCAAAAGGCAGATGCATCAGAATAGCTCTAGCTAGTAATTAAGAATATATAAACATGACCTTTCCATCTCATTCTGAACAGTGAACTGGGTTGAGAAAAAGACTGATGTAATGAGAGAAAGAGAATACCCATAAACAAATCCCAACTCATCTGTACTAGCAGGTGATAATGCATGGCTGGAATGATCCAGGTACTAATAATTAGATGTAGCCGTTTATACACAAGGTATGTGTGTTAGTGTGCAGGCACGTGTGCACATACAGCGGTATTCCTGAAGCCCAGGTCTAACCATGTCACCTCCTCCTACTCAATAAACTCCAATGGCTTCCTACTACCTCCAGAATTTAAAAAAAAAAAAAATCCTCAGACATTCAAAGCCCTTCATAACCCGCCCACTCTATTTTTCAGTCTTCTTATACCTTATCCCTCCCCATCCTGCCCTTCACCCCATATTCTGCCATCCAGTGAAACAGGCTTTTTTGCTGTTCCTCATAGAAGATGCTCCATCTTCTGACTCTAAGCATTTCCTCCATGCCTGGAAGTCTCTCCCTCCTCATTTCTGCCTACTGGCTTCCCTAGCTTCCTTCAAGTTTCAGCTAAAATTCCACCTTCTAAGCCCTCTTAATTTCAGTGCCTTCCCTCCACTGATTATTTCCCATTTATCCTGTATGTAGCTGTTTATACACAGCTGTTTGCATGCTATCTCATTAGACTATAAGCTGCTTGAGGACAGGGACTATCTTTTGCCTTTCTTTATATCTCTAATGCCTAGTGCCTAATAGGAACTTACTAAATGTTTATAGACGGGCACATAGACAAATCTGGGAATAAGCATATGTCAGAATGAGCAATTCTGTAAATACTGTAATTTTTATTTTATGCTTATTTAGTGAACTATGCCAAGACGAAACAGTGATCTTAGTTCAATTTCTAGAGGAAATGTTGACATGAAATCCCACGAAATTTAATTGTCAGTGGCAGCAAAGGAATAGAACGAGGATTGCATGGTATGTTCATTTCATATATTAGCTACTCCAAGACAGAGCTTAGATACTTGAGAAACTGAAGAGCCTAGAAAAAATGAATACTACACGGCAGCTACATAAGCTGAATCATTTGGGCAGCCAACAAACTTTAGCCTTTTCACTCTCAATATGTTACCTATAAAGCAACCTACATTTAAACTTTTTCAATCACTTGTTCATACCTTACGGTGGATCAAAGAACTTTTAAATGAAATAATCTTCCCTATTCTATAAAAGCTCTAGTCAACATTTCATTTCAGGGAGTATAATGAACAGAATAAAGACATGATTTCTTTAATACCTGCTTAAAGAGTGTTTAAAAAGGAAAACCTAGCACAAAGTATGTGTTAAAATAACACACTGATTTTTCACAATTGGTGTGGGCTGAGGTGAAGCAACGGTAATATAAGAGCAGACTAAAGTGGCACCAACTCTCCAAGGACATCACCACAAATCACATGAGAGAGGATATAATTCCAAGGATTCACAACCACCTCAACTCCTGTTGCCATAACATTATACATTTGTTCTCCGTTGTCATTCGAGATCACATAATTTCGGAATAAGTCTCATTTTTACAACCTTAGTTGCTATGACAAATACAGTTTGGTTATTGGATGCATTCATTTCCAACTTTCCAATTGACAAATCTATTTAGTGTATTTTTAAAAGTTGCCTGTTATTTGACGAAGAAATCAAGAAAATATATTTCCAAAGGGGAAAAGCAGTATAACAAGCAAATAAAAAAGGTTGTTTCATTACAATTTTATTTTGACCCGGAAGCCAAAGATAGTTAAAGAATTGAATGTCCTATTCTTTTCTTCTTCTCCTCACAGTTATTCTACCAATGGCATAAAGCCCAACTCTTCATCTGTCCAGAGAAAACTGAAATCCCTACATAAAGTTTAGCCTATGGAGTTTATTATTTATCTATAGTAAATATTTTCCTCCTACCACAACAAAAATGCTTAGCCTCAGCAATCACCCTTCCAAACTGGGCTCAAAATCTCTAACCAATCATGCCTGTTCATAATTTTAGTAATTTAAATATTCATTCACTCAGCAAATATTTACTGAGCCATCCTACTATCCTAGGCACTGTGAAGCATATACAGTTGTACACCACAGAATTGGGCATGATATAGTGGATTAAGCACTGAACCTGGGGTTAGTAAGACCTTATCGGAATCCTGCTGAAGACATACTGCTATGTGACTCTGGGCAAATCACTTCATGTCTCTGGGTATCAGTGCCTCATTTGTAAAACGGAGGGATTGGACCCCATGACCTCTGAGGTCTGAGGTCATGAAATCCAATCCACCTCTAAGTTTATGATCCTACATTCAACAAGTTTACAATTTAATATGGGAGATAAGAGAGATTATTTTGCCAAAATATCAATTTGCTCTAGGGTAGAAAAAAGGTTGATTCTTTGTATAGGAAGAATAGCACCAACACTGACAAATACCTTCAATTCTACTAGTAAAATACTGAACTACAGCTATTATTTAGGTTAGCTTCTCAAAACAAGAGCTAAATATACCCCAGGAAAAGTTCTTGGGTAGAGATAGGGGGACAAGACCTCTTCTATAATTCATGTAAGGGAATCATAAGATAGTGTTTCCAATATAATTCCCTAAATTAGTGACAAGAGAAAGTAGGTAAGAACTACAGACTAGAAAGGATGGTCAAACATAAACAGATGGTCACAGCTGTTCTTTTAAGGCTATGCCCTTTCAAACTAATTTAGTTTTTGCCCAGCCTAGGAAGTATGGGTCCATTCACAGGCCCGGCCTTTGATATATAAGTAGTTAACTGTCTGTATTCTATAAGATGAGAAGACACCACAAGGTCTCATTTGTCCAAAAATAACTAATCTATTAGCTTATCACAATGCCACTCTCTTCTACTTGGCCTAAAATTCCTAAAAGAATTACTCTTAGATAAGACCACAAAATCAGAGGCATTGCCATGTAAAGGCTACTGTGAAAATTTACATTACCTAAAAGGAGAGGGAAGATCCTAGAAGGGTCATAGGACCATAAATTTAGAGCTGATTAGAGTTGGAAAGGCCGTTAGAGACCATCTAACACAACCTCCTCATTTTACAAATGCGGCAGCTGAGGCTTAGAGAGGTCCAGTTCACACAGGTAATTTAACACAAGTTCTCTAACTCCCAATCCTCTTCCTATTATGATACTTTACCTCCCCTCTAAAAAATAGAGGGGAGGCATGGATTAGTTTATCAGATTAGTTAATAAAGTTCATCAAGGAAGACACTGAAAGCCTTATCCTAAGGGATTATTACCTTGGTAGGTGTGAGAAACGTACAAAGCAACTAGGAAAGTAACCATGAGTGTTTTTTAAGGGAGGACAAGCCTAGACAGATGTCCCTTCAGAACCCAGGACAACAGGGGCAGGGAATGAAAGAGGATATGTCTGAAGAGGATTTTGAATGAAAGTGGCACAGAAAGTGAGAAAAGATGCTAAGGGAAGACCCTTAGGCCAAATCTCACGTTCATCACAAGTTCACCTAGCCTGTCAGAATGTTGCCCTTGTCCACAAAAGTGGGGGCCAACTGAGACCAGATTTAAACCCAAAGTTGCTGGTAAGCTGCTAGTCTGACACAAAGATATCTTGACTGAATTGAAATGGGCTCATCCTACAGTGGAATTATACCCTCAGATCAACTAAAAAGTCTAGGCCCTGCAAGATCTTTACTACAAGAGGTTGTGTACTAGGCCTCTTTCCCTAGACTATCACCAAAAAGTAAGTAACCTGAGCTGGACCTTTTTTCTGAAAGTATCACGTGCCTCCCATTTGTATATTTATGCCTGTCCTGTGACAACAAAAATCCATTAATTAAAAAACAAAAATGGAAGTCCTTTTTATCTTCCATTTCCACTTCACCCCCCAAAACCAACTGCATAAAAACTATTCCACTAGGAAGCAGTACATCTGAATTCTAGTATTTTTCCAGATAATCTACCACTGCACTAACGGCCCCCTCATTCCCTTCTGTTACCCTTGTCAGCTGTGCAATCACATGATCAAGATGTTTTGAACATATGTGTCCTTGCAACACAAATGTCATGAAAACTATGACCACAGGGCATATGCATTACAAGTCATGTTAAAACCATTAGGGACCATCACAAATGTTCTACAGAAACACACCTTACATGGCCTCTCATGGCAGTACTAAAGCTGTTTTCCAATTACGTTACTCTTCTTTTACCTGGTGGATTTCAAATGCACTGGTTAGAGACACTGGCCAGTCATTCAACAGGGTCCCCGTGAGAGTGCAGCGAGTGTGCCAAAGGTAGAAGAGAAGAAAGTCACATCTAAAAAAGATTCCTTTCTTACAAAGGTTAGTTTAAACATAAACACTGTTTAAAATAAAGCAATACATAAAACTGAACTTTAAGTACACTTATCATTTAATACAGTGCTTGTCACTAGCTAGTAGAAAAGCAAATATTTTATGTCCTAATGAAATATACTTTATATCACATCAGAAGTTAATATTTTATATCATAACAAGCAAGAGAGCTTACAACATTTTCCTACCATTTTCCACTAGATATTTATGTGAGGAAGCACTTTCACTTTATTCTAGTTTTAAATCAAATACCAAAATAAACTGGATGTGGACCCAGATTTAAGACTATGTTTGTCTGGTGTTGAGCCAGATACAAACCTTTGCTCAAATAAAAAAGTCCAACAATGAAATTAAATTAATATATGAAAGGAAGGGGAGGGAAGGGAACAAGCATTTAATTAAGCCCCTACTACATACTTGGCACAGTGCTAAGTATTTTACAAATATAATCTCATCGGATCCTCACAACAACCCTGGGATATGTTTGCTATAATTATCCCCATTTTACAACTGGGGAGACTGAGGCAGACAGAAGTTAAGTGACTTGCCCAGGGTCTAACAGCTAGTAAATGTTTGAGGTAGGATTTAAACTCAGGCCTTCCTGACTCCAGGCCCAGTACTCTACCTGGTGTACTACCTGGCTGCCTCATGATTACTATGAAATCATGATATATGATTATGAGAGTAGGTTAATAACACATAATAATATAAAAATGAATGATTACTGCTATAGGAACATTTTCCAAGCTGTAACTTATTTCATTAAAAATGTTACTTATACTAAAAAATTTTATAAAATAAAGAAATATAATATGAAATCTTGCAAGTAAGCATAAGAGGTCATCATGGATTATTTCTTTTAATTCTTATAGAATGTCTCACATAATGTATATGCGATTTTTATAATTAGAATTCTATGATTTTACATACAGTTTTCATAATTATAGGCAGAATAAAATTTTATATTTCACAATTATAATGATATAATATAAATTTTAATTTGGAACTTTTGGGATAAAAGTTATCATTATAATTACTGTAAGCACTTAATGAATAAATCTAAGAGAATATTATAAATAGTATATTTAATTACCTAGGGGTTCACAACAGGTTTTTTTTTGTTGTTGTTGTTGAAAAGGTTTCCCAGAACAAAAAACATTGGGACTACTGATCTATGATCTAGTCCCAATCAAACTGTAACTCAATTGTTTTATTGTTCTTCACATAATTCCCCATAGTGCCTACCATAGTGTTATGCTCACAGTTAAATGGCTCAATAAATATTGCCAATTTCATGGGCAGAATGCTACCACCAATCACTTTCATTGTGATTCAATGACACGTACCAAACGTTGTGTATTCTGCCCATAAGAGTAAGAAGCAGAAAACAGGCACAGGAAAAAGCCAGAACATCAGAGAACTGCATTCACTTT
Source organism: Vombatus ursinus (assembly GCF_900497805.2). Lineage (NCBI taxonomy): Eukaryota > Metazoa > Chordata > Mammalia > Diprotodontia > Vombatidae > Vombatus > Vombatus ursinus. The sequence goes on from NW_020940360.1 coordinate 34,843,637, forward strand.
AGAAAATTCTACAACTCTATGTCAGCCCAGAGGAGGAGATACTCTCAAGCAAAAGGAGTAGGTGCTGACTCTTATTCCAATTTCATTTTCAAACACACATCTCAGAGACCAAATGAGATGCTGTAGAGGATATTACAGAATCTAGCAGCTACCCTTGTGATGAAAGCCAGTCATAAGAACTAGACAAGATTAAAATTATGCTAACTTAAACAAGTATGAACACATATAATGGTTTGGTTTTTAGAAACAATTTATCCTATGCTCAGTTACAGAAGGAAGACAAATTTTAATCCAGTTGTAAATAGCAGAATTCTGCTCCCAGGCTACAAGGGCTTATTTTGAATAAAAGAATTTTAAAATACAACATATCAGAAATCCACAGAATTCAGAGTAAGGGTGCAAGGAATATGGAGTTGAGAAACTGCAAAGTCACATTTACAAAGACATTCTGGGGTAATAAATACTATCTAGTGCTTGAAAGTACACCATGCATGTTTTTCATTGACATCAAACGAAATACTCCTCTAAGCATATAAAAGCTATTCAACAAATCATTGATGATTTGCTAGAAGGGTACTTTTACTGTAAAAATAAATTAGAGTAAAATTAAAGAGTATTAACCTGCTTAGAGTCATAGGATTTGCCATAATTCAAAATTCTCTACATGTTCACACACAACAATCATTATTTACAAAACACTTTAAAGGTGGTGAAGTGTAAAACATTTTATATCCATCCTCTTACTTGGGCCTCATGAAAACCCTGGGAGGTAAGCCCTTCAATTATTATCCTCATTTTACAGAAAAGAAAACTCTATTTAGAGAGGTTAAATGATTTGGAAGTAATTTTTGGTGGCATTCTACTCAGGTGACAATATTTATTGAGCACCTACTATAGGCCTAGAACTGTTAGGTATTTTGGAGGATACAAAGAGGTACATATACACAATTGAGCTTAAAAATATCAACAGAGATGTCTTAGATAACATGACCACATAGAGCATTTTTGTTTTAATTATCAACAACATTTAGCATGATGCCTAGCACATTATAAGAATTTTTAATAAATGTGTGCTGGTTGGTTGCTGGTGGTCACAAAGTTGGTGTCAGAAGCAGTCCCTTTTCAAGAGAACTGCTGGGAAAACTGGCAAAAATAAATTTAGTCCCACAATTATGCCATGTAATATATAAGTTCCAAATGGATCCAGGAGCTGAATATAGAAGATGAAGTCAGAAACCAGCAGTATGCAATAGTCCAGGCATGAAGTGATGAGGACCTGAATCAGGCTGGTGGCAGTGGCAAAGAAGAGATGGCAGAGATGTTGTAAAGAAACAAATGTGGGGGGAGGGGGGAGTTTAAAGAGTGAGAGGTAGTGGATGACATCCAGGCTACAAGACTGGGGGACTAGGAAGATGCCAGATGCCCTTGACAGCAACAGGAAAGTTTTGAGCAAAGACTATTAGATTTGGCAATTAAATGATCTTTAGTAACTTTGGAGAAAGCAGTTTTGGGTGAATAAAGAAGTTAGAAGCCTAACTGCAGAGCATTAAGAAGAGAGTGAAAAGAAAGGAAGTGGCAGCATTTATTACAGACTATCTTCTCAAGGAGTTTAGTGATGAAAAGGAAGAAAGATGTAGAAGAATAGCTCATGGGAATGGACAGATCAAATCTGAGTTTTGTTTTGTTTTGGTTTTTTTTTGGAGGATGGGGGAGACATGGGAATGTTTGTAGGTAGTAAGGAAGCTGCCAGTAGATATGGACAGACTGAAGATTAGTGAGAAAAATAGGGATAAGGGGGGGAGAGAATCTACTGGAGAAGATGGGATGGAATGGACTCAGTTTTTGCCTGGAGAAGGTTTCCTTGGCAAAGAGAAGGGCCACTTCTTCGTGTGAGATGGAGTAAGGCAGGAGACGGTAACAGAACACATCTAAGTGACGTAAGCGGATGAGGGGATAAGATGGAGATTTCAAAGAACGGCCTCAATGTTTATGAGAGTCTCAGCCAAGAGTGTTGGGGAAGGTAAAATGATGGGATGTGTGAGGAGGTATAAAAAGATTTGTAAGAGCCACTGTGATGAGTAACAGTGAATTAATTGGGGGGGGGAGTACAAAATGAGGGACCAACTTAGATTACAAAATATATATTTGTGGGGGATTCAGCACAGATTTGTGATTTTTTTTTCCCAGGTTCATTCTGTAGCATATGAAAAGGACTGAAGGTAGTGGATGGCAGAAGTAATTCAAAGCTGAAGCTTGGCAGGGCAAGACAGGTGACAAGATAAAGGGGCAAGGAACTAGGGAAAAAAGGACAGTGCAGAGTTGAAATGGTTCATTAGGGGATCAAAATGAAGAAGGGAGGAAAGTGTAGCCTGTGCAGGGGTGAACTGGAGGAAAAGGGATGAAAGCATTTTTCACAACTATGCTTTGGCAGAGAACTCTTATCGTTATCAAACAATATAAGAAATAACAAAGATAAAAATCACAAGCTTCAATTACATGAAATTGAAAAAAAATTGCATAAACAAAATCCACGAAGTGGAGATAGGAAAGGAAACTGCTCATTAGGGGGGAAAAAAGCTTTTTATCAAATACAGCTGATAAGGATCTGAAATCTGATATACGGGTTTTTGCCTGTATATGTCTATATAAGCAAATAACACACGCACAAAGCAAACATATATGTGTATATATTATGTATATATATGTAACCAAGAACTATTCCCTAATATATAAGTAGTCTAAGGATATGAACAAAATTCTCAAAAGAACTGCAAACCATTTAGTCATATGAAATGCTCCATATTAAAAATAAAAATAAATGTAAATTAAAACATCTGTGAGGTTTTAAATCACATCCAGCAAAATGACAATGATAGAAGATGAAAAACAGTCAACAGAGGAGGGGCTTAAGAAACACAGGTACACTAATATACAGTTGGTGGAACTGTGAGTTGATCTAACTATCAGTTAAGAAAGGGACTAAAAGAGCCACACACCCTTTGACCCAGAGATCTCACTGCAGGACATATACCCCAAACAAGCAAAAACCATTAAGTTCTTAGGTATATCAAAACATTCCTAACAGCGCTTTTGTGTAGCAGTCAAGAACTGAAAACAAAGTGTACGTCCACTCAGTGGAGCACAGTTAGACAAATAATGGTCTATGAATGCATTGTAATATTATCGCACTGTAAAAAACAATGAAAATGAAGAATTCAGAAAACATAGCAAGACTATTGTGAACTGCTGCAGAACATAGTAAAAAGAACCAAGAAAATAATATACACAAATGTTACAACAATGTAAAAAGGAAAGAACAATTAAACAAAACTGAATCCTTTGTAATTACAACAAGCAAACTAGGCCTTTAAGAGATTTTTTAAAAAATACATCATCCTTCTTTCATTAGGGGTGGGGGGTAACAGAAGACTACAGTTGTAGAATATTGTAAATTTCATCAGACGTGGCTGTGTAGGATGATTCTGTTAAGCTAGTTTTGTTTTTGGTTTTGTTTTAAATCTTTGTTACAAAGGAAGGCTGGCTGGAAAGGAAGAAGGGTATATTAGGAAATGGATGTGATTTTTTTAATGTATTGGTATCTTTTGCTTTTACAAATATCAGAAACAGGATTTGAACCCAGGTCTTCCTTACTTTATACAACCTAACAATAAGTTTGATAGACTTCTCTACTAAGGAATAAATGACATCTTAGAATATAATAGGAATTGTTAGATTTCTTCTCTGGCCTTCCTAGCCCCTCTTTTTTTCCCAGCTCATTTTAAATCTGAAAAAATTAAAACTACTGGGAACCCAATGAGCTTTCAAATCTATTCTTACCCACAAAGGCCTTCAATTTGTTTCAAAACAACTAGACTAGGTGAAACAGACAGCGGCTGTCACTTGTTCAGTCCCTAGTCACAGCTGACTGACACTTGGCTTTGGTTCATTATGCATTCATTCTTTATACATGCAGATATGGACTCACAAAATCCCAAAGGTTTTCATTTTATCTCAATAAATCTTTCTGAACCTAGACTAAACCAGAAGGGACCATACTCTTTTGTTACAATCCATATCAAGGAAGTGATCTTAACCAAAACCTGGGATGTACTGTATCAACCTAAAAGATTAAAACTATAGAAGGTTGTGTTTTCATTGAAGAAAGGGAAACAAATGTCTCTATTCCTAAGTGTTCAAAAAAATGTTCCCTGCTGTAAATGAATGCACTCACAGACACATGACTAAATTTAGGCCTCAAATTGAAGTCCATCTCAACCTTTGACATGCACCTCCACAGAGGCAACGAATACATCACTTAACCACATTTCTCAAAGTCTCCTGGCTGTAGGAAAGGTATCAGAAAAACTGTATGCAGATATATGCTCCATGAGAATGTCCTTCTCACCTCTGAGGATCTAGATTCAAATGAGATCAGATCATAACTGGAAGTTTCTTTTAATCTTTACTACTAATTCTAATTTAAGAGTGGTAATGTAATTGTTACCTTGTAGATTTGTAATCTATTACTTTTTATAGGATATATCAGAAATTGAGAAAACTACTTACCCTAACAATGGAACCTTTTTTCTTCTCGTTTTCAAATTAATCCTGATTTTAAAAAAAAGCTTCATATATTACTGCAAATATTGGCTTGCTACTGAAAAGTTGATTTTTTGTTTTTGCTGTTGTTTTTTTATTTAGAAATACCATAAGTTTTAAAATAAATTACTCTTCTTGTGCCTATTTTGCCCAAGCCCTAATACCACTTCAGATTCACACGGCAGCAAAAGCCACATTTAAAAAGGCATCATTATCAACCAAAACGTGTCCATAAATTTGTGTCTCCATAGCAACTGTAACTGCCACACATGTAGCGTACAAGGCATCAGAATTAACACCACATGCACACAAAGTATTTGGTATTATGTGATCTATGCTATAGTTGCTGTAGAAACACAAACTCAATTCCCTTGATTATAGTAGGTATAATGAAAACATCAATAGCAATCCTAGGAGAGAATATTCCTTGAAAGGTTGTCTAGCCCATTGCCCTGTTTCCAAGTAAAGATTCACCATCATACATATAATTTCCTTTGCATCATACAGTTTATTTTATAAGAAGTATTCAGTCACACAACTCCTCATTTTGAAGATTTTTCAAACTACCTATCTAAAAGTACAACTAAAAATCTTCCCGCTCAGAATTAAAACCAACTACTTATTTCAGCCTACTCTTAGCAGTCATAGAGATCAGCTATTGACCACAAACAATACAATATCTTTCAGTTAGTCAAAGCTTTTCCTTAGGCAAAGGACAGCCAACTGCTCAAAAGGGCAGGTCTTTAACAGCACCTAGTAGGGAGGCCCTACCAAAGCCAGGTAAACTTGGCAAAACACTATACAAAAACTATAGACTTTATTTCCATTTTATAGATAAGGAAACTGAGGCTCCAAGAGATGAAGTTAAGTTGTTACCCCACAACAACACATCTAATATGTACCTGAAGTAGGATTTGAATCCAGGTTTCTTCTTGTTGTTGGGTTGTTTTCAGTCGTGTCTGACTCTTCCTGACCCCGTTTGGAGTTTTCCTGGCAAAGATACTGGAGTGGTTTGCCATTTCCTTCTCCAGCTCATTTTACAGATGAAGAACTGAGGCAAACAGAGTTAAATGACTTGCCCAAGGTCACACAGCTACTAAGTGTCTGGGGCTGGATTTGAACTCATGAAGATGAATCTTCCTGGTTCCAACCCCAGTGCACCATCCACTGAGCCACCTAGCTGCCCATATCTAGTACAGTGCCTGGCATATAGTAGGCGCTTAATAAATGTTTATTGGTCAATTGATCTTTTTTAGAAGATTTATATAATGACATGGCCAAGATCAATCAAATGGGGCATACTCAAGATATCACAGACAACTTCTTGGAGTTGAGGAACGCACAGCCCTCATGCCATAATTGGGCTGGGAAACAGCTGAGAGAGAGGAACAGATACAGAGACAATGTGACGTAGCAGCAAGAGGATTGTACTAGGGCTGAGCAGACTAGGGAAGTAGTTATAGCTTTACTGCAATTAGTAGAGTGCCCTTGGAGAACTCATTTAAACTCAATAGGCTTTAATCAACTGTAAAATGATAGGACCAAGCTCTCTGAGGCCCCTTACAGCTCTAAAGTACTATGATGTCTCTGGCTTTCCGAGACTTCTCCCAGCCAACCAGCCCAGTTCTGGTCTTCAAAACCAATGAACCTCTTCTGACTTATGTAATTTCCTAAACTTGTGGAATAATATAATGGCCAATGCTATTAACAATTCATTTTAGTTTGTAAAAAAAGCATGGCTTTTCTACTTTAAAAAAATAAACAGGGAAATAATAAGAATGTCCTATGGTATACATTCAGAATCTTTTGGGAGACTATTTTTTGAGGAGCATTTTTGGATTGTGTTAAATTTTTATCTGTTTTATTAAAATAATATTAATCAATAAAAAACAAAACCATGGGTTTCAAAACTAGACCAGCGCTCACTTGGGAGACTTGAGTTCAAATCTCAACTCTAACCATGACTTCAAATCTCCGCTCTATCTACTTGCTACCTATGCGACCTTGGCAAGCACAAGCAGCTTAGGACATCAGAAAGAGCATCTTAATCCAAATTTTGCCTGTGATACATAACCAATTACTTAACCTGTCTTAGCCTCAGTTTACTCATTTGTAAAATAGGGATAATGATACACTACAACTACCTAAGAGAGAGAGATTATGGAAAGAATACTTTGTTGACCTTCAAGTGCCTTAGAAATAGCTGCTATTTAATGGTACTGCTAGGTCTATATACAAAAGACATCCAAAAAAGGGAAAAGGACCTATGTGTACAAAAATATTTACAGCAGCTCTTTTTGTGGTGGCTAAAAATTGGAAATTGAAGGGATGCCCATTAAATGGGGAATGGCTAAACAAGTTATGATATATGATTGTGACGGAATAGTATTGTGCAATAATAAATGACAAGCAGGATGATTCCAGAGAAACCTAGAAAGACTTACATGAACTGATACAAAGTGAATCGAACAGAAGGAGGATGTTGTACACAGTAACAGCAATATTGCTCGATGAAGAACTGTGAATGACTTAGCTATTCTCTACAATACAGTGACCCAAGACAACACTAAAGGACTAATGATGAAGCATGCTATCCGCCTCTAAAGAAAGAACTGATATTGCCTGAATACAGACTGAAGCATGCTATTTTTCACTTTCTTTCTTTCATTCTTATTTTTTTATTCAAGTCTTCTTGTACATACTGACTAATATGGAAATGATGATGTATACTCTATATCTGATTGCTTACCATCTCAGGGAGAGAAGAGGGCAGAAAGAGAGGGAGGGATAGAATTTGGAACTCAAAACTTTAAAAAAACAACAACAAAATGTTTTAAAAAAATTGTCTCAACATGTAATTGGGGAAAAAGAAAATATTAAAAATTTTTAAAGATAAGAAATAGTTGCTATTTATGAGAAGTGCTGTGATACAGCGGACAGAGGGTTGAATGAACAAATTTTGGGACATTAACTATGATCATGGACAAGTTATAGAATCAAAGATCCCAGTTAGAAGGGACCTCAGAGACCTAGTCCCACCTGTATATGAACAAGAATTCCCTCTAAAACACAACAAATGGTCATCCAGTCTTTGTTGGATGATCTCTGTGGAGAACCTGCTAATAACTCCGAGACAGTCCAGTCCACTGTTGAACAATATTAAGAAGTTTTTCCTGATCTCAAGCCTAAATTTTTCTATTTAAAACTTTCATCTCTTCTAGTTCTGCATTCTGGGGTCAAGAAGAACAAGTCCTTTAGCCTCAGTCATTTTATCTATAAAATGGGAATGCTCATAACTTGTACTATATTCCTCATAAGGTTTTTGTGAGGAAAGTACTTTGCAAACTTTAAAATGTTACATAAATATAAGTTTCTATCATTCCTTTTGAATACTCTTTAATGGCACAGAGTTATCAAAGATTATGTTAGGAGAAGATAAAACTCTGGCAAATTTTGGTCCTGGGATAGACTACCAGATGTTTGATGATCAAGTCAGCTAAGTACTGTTGCTTTGACAGTACTGAGGCTCATAACCATGAAACTGGTCTTTAGGCAATAAATTCTCCAAGCCAGGGCAACTCATGAAACAGAGAACAGAGAGAAAGGCCCTAAAGTTCTTTGCAGCCAGACTCCTTCAATTCTACTAGGAGAGTGGTAGGTTGGTGGAAAAGGAGACAGAGAGTGAAAAGAATCATATAGTTTTTAGACAATCTGTAGACATTAACTGTTGGTTTCAACAAATTTGATTTACTATTGGAAGAACTAAATAACACCAATACTAGCATTCTTGCAAAAAACAACACAAAAAAAAAAAAGGGAAATTGCAGTTAACTGGTATAAAAGGTCACAGTTTCAGCCTGGGAAAGATGAACAAGTGGAAGTGGTTTTATTGCGCGCTCAAAAAAAATAAGAAACATCATTTCATCAGACATTTCGGTCATCTCAACATACGTACTAAACTTTTGCAACAGCTCACCTAGATGTTCTGAATACATCTCAAACTCAATATGGCCAAAACAGAACTCATTAACCCTCCTTCTTCACTTTTGTAGGGCACCTGTTTCTGAGGATACTACCAACCTTCCAGTCCCTCTCGACCATTTCCTTTCCCTCAGCCCATATATCCAATTCGTTGCCAAGTCCTAACTACGCTACCTCCATAAAATCTCTCCTATGTGTCCACTCTTTCTAGTCACAGCACGTTAAAAGGGCAACCTTAGGATATTTTATATGCCATATTTCAATTTCAATAGTTCACCATTATGGTTATTTCTAAAATAATTACGTTAAACTAGAGGATTCTAAAGAATCTATGTTTTCATGTTTCAAGTTGATACAAAGTCCTTTCTTTAATTGCTTTTAGAATTGATTTTTTCTATACTAATTCCCTATCTACAAGCCTACTAATAAATTTTACCCCAGTTTTTAATCTACCCACTTCTCCATCATGTCAAGTTCATTCTGAACTTTAATTCTATTCTGTAATAAAACAAAAATGAATAACACTGGATACCTGGTGATAAGCCTTTCTAAATTTGGACAGACAGGTCCTCAGACAATAGACAATACAGCTAGTGGCTGGACCTTTTACTTGAACTCTTCCTCATCTTGTAGAACATGTCAGAGCCTTGTATGTGGCTGACACAGTCATCAGTAGCACAGGGTCATTTCCATGCCAACAAAGTCGAGGAGCTGAAGAGTTTCATGGAGGAGAGAAAAAAACACTTATAATATATAAGAAATAGTAAGAAATTTTCATTCCTTTTAATATTATCCCTGCACAATATTCAGTTATAACTGTAGCCAAATTAACTATGTTAATCTTGTAAAAGCTTCTTGAATTAAAATTTAGTCCTTTTCTTTCTCTACATTTTTGCTCATTTCACCTATTTCAGCTGGCATTCCCTCCCCCACCTCTGATTTCTATCTATCCAAATCCTACCCCATCTCTTGAGACTTAGTTTAAATTCCTCTCTCTTCTGCAAAGCCTTCCCAAGTGTTTCGATCCCCATTCCTAAGTCCTATAACACTTGTCTATAACTTTAATTTGTGAATTAATTACATATTATCATAATTAATGTTATTTAGTTCTTACATTTGTTATTTCCCATTACTCACTTAAGTTTGGTCAAATCAACCTCACTTTTTAATTCTGCTGCTTAAATGAGAGATACTCATTACCTATTAGGGAGCTAACAATGAACTACATTCCAGTTTGTGCTCTAAGATTTAACTTGCCAAGTACCTTCCTCTGCTAGCCTCATAAAAGTGATCCCATCCTCTCTGAACTCATTTTCTCTCTTGCATCACTTTCACAACCCTATTCTATACTACATGTCCCAGCCCAAACCCACTAGACTGTATGTTCCTTGAAAGGATGGTTGTTGTTAAGTATTCAAATTGTGTCTGACTATGTATGACCCCATTTGGGGTTTTCTCAGCAAAGACACCAAAGTGCTTTGCCATTTCCTTCCCCAGCTCATTAGTTAAGTGACTTGCCCAGGGTCACACAGCTAGTTAGTGTCTGCAGGCCAGATGTGAACTCTGGAAGATGAGTCGTCCTGACTCCAGACCTGGCACTGTCTCTACTGCACCACCTAGCTGCCCCTTGGAAGGATGGACATTGTCTTATTTGTGTCTGCTTTCCAGCCTACAAAAGTGTGAGATAAGCCTCAAAAATGCTGAACTGAATTACTGACCACAGCCAAATCAACGGAGGGTAAAGAAGAACAGAATAAGCATTTATTAAGTACTTCTTACATGCCAGGCACTGTGCTAAGCACTTTACAAATATGATCTCATTGGATCCCCATAACAACTGTGGGAATTAGGTGCTATTATTATTCCCATTTTACAGTTGAGGAAACTGAGACAAGCAGAAGTTTAGTGACAGGGTTACACAGCTAGTAAGTGTCTAAGGCAGGTCTGGGGCTCAGATCTTTCCGACTCCAGGCCTACTGCTCCATCAACTGTGCAGCCCAGCTGTCTCTCTGGGCCTTGCTTTTCTCATCTATATAAAACAAGGTCAAGACTAGATCTTTACGGTTCTATGTAGCTCTAACATTCCATGATACTACATTGTTGCTCCAACTAAACTGAAATTTCCTTTGAGAGCAGGGATCATATCTTTACAATCTTTGTACCTACCACAGTAGCTGTTTATACACAGAGATCTGGTCTCACAAAATACTAAACATTTTTCTTTTTTTTAATCATTAAAACCTTTCAAAGTTATCACTTGAGAATATTTTAGTGCTTGCTTACTTCAAGGACCTATGATTTTATCAGTGTGAGTACTCCTTCTACAAAATCAGATATCCATCTACATTGAGTAGTTTGGGCCTTCAAATGTTATGGCTGAAAAATTCATCAGGTGATGAGTGTCTCTGAATTTAGCTAAGCTGCCCTCGGACAACAGACAACCCATCTATTACCACACCCTTCCTTAAGTCATCTAATTTTGGCTTTGTCGTACTAGTAGGCGTATGCACTCCACTAGCATGGCCTTCAAGAATTTAGAGTCATTTCCACACCATAATGAGGCATCAGAGCTGGACTTTAGTACAGGACTCCTTAAGTGAGCGGCACTAAGATTTTCTAGCAATGCTCAAATTCAATACTATGTCTTTCGCTTACCCCCTGTCCTACCCCTCATTAAAAATGAAACTGCAAAGGAATTTAGACTATAGATCCAGAAAAGTGAATGTTCCTCAGTTCAGCTCCCTCTTCTTTGTGGCAAAGATCCACTGAAACATGCTGTAAGGAAACAGAGAGGATGAAAACAGAGACCTGAAAGGGAACGTGGAGATCATCTGCTTCAACCCTAAATTTCAAAGATGAGGAAACTGAGCCCTAAGCAGTTAAGAGACTTGCCCATTATTACACAGTAAATTAGTGGAAGAGCCAGGACCTGAACCAAGTCATCCGGAATCCTTTCTGAAATTTCTTCCAGGGAGGGGGGGGGGAGGGGGGGGGGG
>NW_020940360.1:34855312-34916887 GCF_900497805.2 Vombatus ursinus
GAGAGAGAGAGAGAGAGAGAGAGAGAGAGAGAGAGAGAGAGAGAGGAAGAGAGGAGAGAGAGAGAGGAGAGAGAGAGAGACAAAGATATTGCCTCAATATGAGAAAGAGAGAGAGAAAGGAGGTAGTTTAAAAACTTTAAATTACCACTTACGTGTTTTTATATAAAATAAAATTCAAAGAAAATTTTAAATGATCAGATTTAGATAGTGAGAGTGAAAATGGTTTGTGGATAGCTTGAACGTTTCAACTATTTATACAAATCAAAAACATGAATCGAGAGTTGCTCCTGCATTTGAAATGAATTTGCCAACAATATGAAGCAATATTTGGATACAGCTGTTTCTGATAGAGGAGCAAGTTATGGAATGACAAATTCCTTCAAAAAAACAAGCCATATTTTTGTGTAAGTTAAACACCTGCTGATTTGGATTCATTCTTAAATGCTGTCTAAAGCTGCACAGTCCTAAAGCTAGTTTAAACATTTGCCATGTTTAATATTATTAGACACAACCGAAACCATCTGCAACACATTTGTACTATACACTGGTGGTCTGAATTTTTATAAGAAGTTGAAAGGGACCTCAGAAATCATTTGATTTATCTCTGCTTCTAAGAAAAACCATTGTTTACAAATCGAACTCTCCAATAGAATGGGCACCCCTATGTAAAGAAATGCGATTCCTAACAAGTAAAACTTTGGAGCTTATCCTTATATCTAACCTGAATCCATTTCTTTCACTGCAAGTTTAGCACATTTTCTCTTTTGTCTACAGAAAAGCTAGACATCATCATTAAAGTTGAAAGAAAACATTCACACTTCAGTAACTTTCTTAACATAATTTCAAATTGCCTTCCGTAACAGTTAGACCAATTCACAGCTCCACAACGAGTGCATGGCATTAGTGAACCTCGCTTTTCACAGCCCTGCCAACATTGGCTATTCTCATCTTTTGTCATTTTTGATGATTTACTGATACATAGAAAATCACAGCATTGTCTTGATTTGTAGTTCTCTTATTACTAATGATTTGGAGTCGTCTTTCATATTGTTGTTGAGAGTTTGCAATTATTCTTTTGAGAACTGTTTATTCCTATTCTTTTACCATATTCATTGAGAAACAGTTCTCTATTTCTTTTTTTAACCAATAAATATAACAAGCACAATCTATAGTTGCTAAGTCACTTAATGAAAATTATATCATCAACTATTAATTCTTTTCATCAATAGTTGAAACCTGCTTGAAGTGGTCTATCTGTGATTCTGGAATGGATGTTCTGATGCTTTTATTATGCCAAAATTACTATTGCTATACCTGATACAGGGATAGTGCCTTACACTGTTCAAAGCACAGTCACCTACATTATTCAACTGCCTTTCACAATAACGTTTCACACATGGTGAGGCACAGAGAGTCTTAAATAACTTGTCCATACTCACGGAGCTAGAATCCTTGTCTCCTGAATGCTGCTTTTTCTAGAATATTCTGTTTACAGAATTAAATTAATTAAAATGTATGTGTACTTCACTCAAAATGCCAGTGAGAGGAAGAAACATGATGGTGGCAGGCAGAGGGATGGACTAGATGACCTCTCAACCCCGGGATTAAAAATTTATCATCAATAATAAGTCTAAAGGACACCAACACCAGGACTGGAAAGGTTCTCTGTAGACCACTTTTGCTCTGGCCAACTGAAATATAGATGAACGTTATCCTAGTCTGTGACTATCTTTGCAAATTGGTCTTTCCTGATCAGCTTATAAAACTGTGAAAGTTGCTCTTAAAATTAAAGATCAGCTTCCTCATTTTAGGACAAATATGCCCTCCAACACAGAAATATTATAAAGATTAAAATGTCCCATAGTGTTTAGGTACTACATACAGGTAGCACTAAAAAATATTTTTAATTATTTTATTTTATTTACTAACAAACAAATAACTGCAGGTTCCTAAAAAGAGACAATCCCTAAGGGATTGCAGTGGAAAAAGCACTGAATTTGGAATCACAGGACCTGACTTGGGGCTTTAATTTCCTCTTCTGCAATATTTGAGCAGAATTAGAAGACATCCAAATTCCTTCCCAGCTCTGGATCTATGATCCTTGTATTCTATTAAGGAAAAATTATTTCAGTACATGAAATGTATTTCATGAATATTTCATGGATCAGTACAACTTGAAATTTAACATTTAGGTTTTCTATATAAGAATTTGATCTGACATTTATAAAGCAGTTACAAGTGTTTGATATGCATTATCTGATTTGGTCATCGCAGCAACGATGTGGAGTTGGTGGTGCAAGTAACATTAGCCCCACTGAATAGAATGAGAACCTGCAGCTTAAAAATTTTAGGTGACCATAGAGTCACAACTAGTAAAAGATGGAATTTATCTCTGGTGTTTTACTTCAAATCATGTACTGACACATGCTAGTTGTGATCATGGGCAGGTCATTTGGCCTCTGAATGTAAGTTTCCTTATCTATAAAATGGGAATAATAATAACGGCTATAGTATCTATCTCACAGGGTTGTTTGTATAAGGCTCAAATGAGACCATTCATTCTTTCAACAAGCACTTTATAAGTATCTACCATGTGCAAAGCACTGGGGATATGAAGATAAAAAAAACAAAAAACATGTACTCTGTAAATATGAAGTAATTTCAGTAGTGGAAAGGTAATGCCTTAGCAACTGGGCTAGGGCAGGGAGGGGACCAGGAAAGGCTTCTCCCAGAAATGAATGAATGAATAAACGAATGAATGAATGAAAAATGCATTTGTTAGGAAATCGGATTTGGTCTTGAAAGGAAGTAGGAGTTCCAAGAGTTCCGTAGAAATAAAGGATGCACCACTATGGCAAATGTAGGGAAAACTGAGCCGTGCCCAACTTAATCAATGCCTTACTTATCTTTGCTGATTATCTTTTTACATGTCATTGTGAAGTCATATAGAAGTGGTGAAAAAAGATATTCTTGTTTTACCTTTGAAATTACTGGAAAGGATCTTGGTTTTATCTCTTTTACAATTATAATAGTTTTTTATTTTAGGTAAATACTATTTATCATTTAAGGAAATGTCCATTTGTTCCTATGTTTTCTAATGTTTTTAACAAAAATGGGTATTGTAACTTTGTCAAAAGTTTTCTGCATCTTTTGATATAATCAAACAATTTTTATAGATTTTGTTATTAATATAGTTAATTAAGTTTTTAGTTTTCCGAAGAATTAAACCAACCCTGCATTTCTGGTATAAACCCAGCCTAGCCATAACGTATAATGTATGGTAGTGTTTTAGTCTTTTAGTTAAACATTTATTTAAATTTTTTGCATCTATGGTCTATAGTTTTATTTTTCTGTTTTGATTTTCTTTGGAACAAGACTATATTTATGTCACATAAAAAACTTGGCAGGATTCCCCCCCCCCCCAGCCCTTTTTGCTATTTTTGCAATTTATTCTTTGAATATTTGAGAGAATTCACTTGCGAATCTCTCTGCTCCTGGAGTTTTTTCCACCTCTGAGGAAGTTCACTTTCATGTGGCTTGTTCAATTTCTTTCTCCGAAACTGGGTTGTTTAGATTCCCTATTGTTCTGTTAGTTTGGGTATTTCATATTTTTCTAAATATTAATGTCTCTCTGTCTATGTCTTCTCTCTGTCCTTGTCTCTTGGTCTTTCTGTCTCTCTGGCCAACCATCTTGTAACACTTAATAACTGAACGCTCCACTCTACTTTTTAAGTGACAGGCAAGTTGCCAGTCTATGGAGAGTCTCATATTATGAGCCGTCCCATATTATGAATATTGATTTAGAATACAAAGTATTTTAAAAATAAAAATAAATAAGTAAAATATTTAAGTTGTTGGTACATAGTTCAGAAAATAAAACATCCTTTATTTCTTCATTTGCTGTGAATTTTCCTTTTTCATTTTTGATACTGGTAAGTTGGTTTTCTTCTTTCTGATCAAATTAGCTAATGATTTATTGATTTTTATTGTCCCCCCAAAATATCCCCTAGTTTTATTTAGTAATTCAAATTTTTATTTTGATAACTTCTTTCATTTTAAGAATTATTATTGAAATTTTAAAATTTGCTAGTTATCTAGTATTTTAGTTGCATTTTCGGTTAACTAATCTGTTCTTTCTCTTTTTATGTTAATAAAAGTGTTCAGAGATATAAAAT
Organism: Vombatus ursinus; assembly: GCF_900497805.2. Lineage (NCBI taxonomy): Eukaryota > Metazoa > Chordata > Mammalia > Diprotodontia > Vombatidae > Vombatus > Vombatus ursinus. The sequence goes on from NW_020940360.1 coordinate 34,859,488, forward strand.
TTATACCCCCTCCAAATTTTGGAACGTTGTCTCATTGTTGTCATTATCTTTTTTTTTTTTTAAGGCAATTGGGGTTAAGTGAACTTGCCCAGGGTCACACAGCTAGTAAGTGTCAAGTGTTTGGTCTGAGGCCACATTTGAACTCAGATCCCCCTGACTTCAGGGCTGGTACTCTATCCACTGCGCCACCTAGCTGCCCCTGTTGTCATTATCTTTAGTGAAGTCACCTATTATTGTTATGATTTGTTCTTTGACTCAATAATTCTTTAACATTCAATTATTTAGTCTCTGGCTAATTTTAAAAATACTTTTTCCAATGGCCTTTAATATAATTTTATTTTATTGTGATCAGTAAAGTATGTGTTTTCTGCTTTTCTGAATTTGTGAGATTTTTACATCCTACAACAAGAATGATTTTTGTAAAGGTGCCAGTCACAGTTCAGAAATATGTATACTCTTTTCTGTTTCAATTCAGTAATCACCAAAGGTTTATCACCTAATTTTTCTATTTTTTTCATTATCTCCTTTCAAAGCTTAAGCTTTGTTTTGCTTATGACAAATCCTTCCTTGAATCTACTCTTCCTTTTATATTCCCCCTTTTCATCCTCCTGTATCTATATGCATCCCATTTGAGTTAAATAAATTTCTACACCAACTTCTTTGTGTGTGTGTATGTGTGTATTCTGATTTCTTCTGACTAGTTTAAAGTGAAGTTTAAGTGACACCCATTCCCTTTATTCCTTCCATGTTTGTATACATCCTTACTTGCACAATTCAGAGTTAAGTAAGCAGAATCAGAGAAAAAATATATACAATGACTATAATAATGTTATGGGAAGAACACGAAAAAGAAGCTAAATTCTCAGTAACTGTAATAACCAATTCTGACACCAAAGAACAGATAAAGAAACATTCTGCCTTTCTCTCTGCAGAGGTGGGGGACTAAAAGGATTGAATCGGTTGTTTTACTTACTTTTTCATTTGTTAAAAGGGAGGTTTCAATTCTTTATTTTGGGAGAAGGGAAAGTTTTGAAGGAGGAAAGAAATTCCAAAAAGTTTGTGATGCAAAACCGAAAGGCATTAATAAAACATTTTTTTCAAGAAAAAGACAACATGTCAGGGCTACTTCAAAAATCTACAACTTTTCACACTTTTCCTCTAAAATCTCAATATTTCAGTCGTTAGCAAATAATACAGTTTTTCAATCAGAAATTTTTAAAATAGAAAGCCAGAAAGCTTCTTTCTTAAAAAAAAAAAAGGAAATATACTGACATTAAAGATGCTTTAACATCAACACGAAAGAGCTCTTAGGGATTTAAGCAGACAGAAAAAAGACTAATGAGGAAGGACATTTTTTAAGTATCCAAAAATTGCTGAATGGAACTTAGAAACAAGTCATTATCACAAAGTAACCAATACCTTGAAGAGACTAACAGATAAAATGTCATCCTTCCAATAACTGCACAGTAAATTATCCTATCTTTCTAAATGTGAACAAGATAAAAATGTTTTTAAAGCAAAGGCAAGGTACAGAGTATTTGGACAAATAATCTCAAGAGTCAAATCTGCCAAGATACCAGTGATGTATCAAAATAAACTGAGATTGCTCAAACTGAAAGTAAAACAAATAATTCCATACTGATAAAAATGACAAATCACTATCCTATTTAACGGAATTACCATCAACAGAAGCATTTAAGCACCTTACCATTTAAGTTGGATAGTTGGTTGAACCTGTATGAAGCATTTAACCAAGGATTTAAAAGATTAAAAGTAAACAGAGATCAATTCTCTCTACTGATGGCCAACATGTGGCCTCAGGCCAAAAGCTGCCCACCTGAGGCGGAGAAGGATGCAACCCACCTGAGATTTTTAGCAAAAAAAAAAATTTTTTTACCTAATTAGCTAGCACACAGGAACTAGTAGGACCTAACCACCTGCCAACTGCTGTTGTGTAACTGACTGCTGCCAGGTGTCTTGCTAGCAGGCTTGGAGCAATTAGTAATTATAATTGAAGTTGAATGTAATTAATTATATGATTAAATTCATGTGGCCCACACACATATGGATTTTTGATCATGTGGTCCACTACTAAAAAAAATTTGGCTCCTCTGCTCTAGACAGAAATATTTAAGACACTTTCATAAGATGAATTTACTATTTAATAAGATGAATTTAATAGTATGTTAAATGAAAACAACAGGATAGATGCATTTAGTTGGGTGTGTGATCTCGATAGAAGACACAGATTTTGAGAAATGGGAAGAATCACCCCTGAATATTTCAACATTATTCTAGCTGGACTCTCTGCCTCCAGTTTCTTCTTCATCTAATCATCAAGGCCAGGCTACTCTTTCTACAATGCAAGCATGAGAAAGCTAACTTCCTTGATCAAGAACTTAAAACAGTATCTTTTATTGTCTTCTGCATCATTCAAACACCTCAGAATTACAGTATCTCAGAAATGGAAGGAACCTAAGAATCCACTGAGTCCAACCTGGACTTACACAGAAATCCTCTCTGCATTGGCTTTGAGAGAATCAGAGTGAGAAGGAATTCAGTGGCCATATAGTCCAATCCTTAGCTGAAAAGAGATCCCCTCTGTAACATAACTGATAAGTGGTCATTCAGTTTTTTCTTGAAGACTTCAAGAGATGCTAGTGTAAAGAAAAAGCACTGAATATAGTAAGAAAAAAAAAGAAAGAAAGAAAGAAAGAAAATCTAGGCAGTATAGGATTTTTGTGTCAAAGGACCGAGGTTGAAATCATTCCTCTGATACTTAACACTTCCATGAACTTGGACAAATCATTTAACCCCCATGGATCTCAGATTCTTCATCTGTGGAATGTGAGGGTTGGACTATCACCTTTAATGACCCTTCCCACTATAAATCAAAATGATCCTACAAGCCAGTTTCAGGTTCTTCTTGTTCCATTTCCAAGGTGTATTACAGTCAACAAGTCATCAACCTCTCTAATACACATTTTCCTCATCTGTAAAACAGGACTACCGAAACCTACCATTCCTACTCTTATAGGACTCCTTAAAGATCAAGTGTGGTGTCTGTGAAAGTGTTCTGTGCTATGTAAAATGGTACACAAATAGAAGGTTCATAAGATGTAGAGTTGGAAAGAAGGGGTCATCTAAATTACCCCCTCCATTCCCCCCCCCCCCCCGCCACTTTACATCTGAGAACTAAAACACAAGTGAAATGACACGTCTAAGGTCACACAAATAATAAGCAGAAAAGACATGATTTTAATTCAGGTCCTCTGACTCCAAATCCAGTGATTTTTCCATCATTCCCTTCCATCTAATGGCTATATCACAATTTATTATTCAAGGGTCTATGCAAAATCTGGACATTATATAGACATATATACACACGTTATTGGGTAGAGGTGAGGAGGAAATTTTTCAGTTTTTTTCCCCCTTAGGGATTCTGAGATACATACAACTTGTTTTACTTTTTTTGGTTGTTTTCTTTAGGGGGTGGGGATGGGGGCGGGGAGAGGCCATCAGGGTAAGTGACTTGCCAGAATCACACAGCTAATAAGTGTTTGAGGCAGAGTTTGAACTCAGGTCCTCCTGACTCCAGGGGTGGTGATGTATCCATTGCACCACCAAGTTGCCCCAGTATTAATCTGTGATTAATTCATTTCATGTATGCTTCACCCCTCCAATTAGATTGTAAACTCCTTGAAGGTAAGTCTCATATCCCTGTAGCTGGAAGTTCTTAGTCAAAATCCCAGAGAAGCCCCTACCAATACAGCATCTGGGTCTCCTCTCAACCATAAGCCTCACTATCTACCCTAAGTTCTAGGTACTTTTTGGGTCAAATCATCTAGCTACTGTCTTCAAGATGGGACCTGGTAGGTATCTCACTTGCTCCCTTCCAAGTCTTGAATCTCTGCTTCATTTGGTCTTCAGCCATCCAGCTATTTCAGAGTCACCAAAACCCTGTGCAACATTCACTAGGGATGCGGTGATGAGTAAGCCTCTCCCTGGGAAGAGCCATTACAACTCCTCTAGCTCTATAATTTTCCATTGCCATTCTCCCACTGGGAAATTCAACAGTTAATATAGCTTCATCTCTTCAGGGACAGCTAGAGCTCTTTCAGCCTCAACTATATTTCTTAGCTAAGGCACTATTTCCAGGGCTTCTTACCTTACTTATTACCTTCTCCTCCTCCTCCTATATTCCTCTCAGCCCACCCCTAAGTTTGTTCTTCCACTGAGCCAGGTTACATTAGAAGGATAAGGCTAAGATCAAATTTGTTCTTTGAATTATTCTAAGAATTCTTCTGTTTCCTCTTTGACAATTGATTCACTCTTTGAACATTTTCTTGAAGTTCTCAGACCAAATGCTGTCCAACTTACGGGCCGATATTCAAGTTAATATCATACTCCCCGGTTAAAGAAATATACTCAAAGTTCTACCATCTCAACTAGAAAAGGAGCTGAGTGATACTGTAGTAAGGAAATGGTTTTAACCTCCCTTACCCCCACCCAAATGCTCCTCTAATGTATGCAAATAGCAATGGCTGTGATGGCTAGAGAAAGCTTAAAAAGCCAGGTCACCTCTGTCTCCCCAGCAGGACATCACAGATAAGTTTCTCCCAGGTCTTTATATCTCAAACTTCTTTGTATACTCTAGAGGGCCCAACAGAGTGTCCAGCACAAAAGATAAATCACTCTTACCCAACAAGTCAGGCATAGTTAACACAGAATATAGAAGGAAGGGATATTAAAGATAACTAAATTTAATTCCTTAATTTGCTAATGAGAAAACTTAAATCTAAAGAGGTAAAAATGATTTGTCAAAGGTCACCAATTCAATTGATATTTATTGGGTATCTACCATATGTAGGGTACTAAACGAACTATGAAGACAAATAAAACAGATCTCCTTCTTTCAAGACCTTAGAATTCCTGAATTTCACGTACAATATGACATTATTCACTATTCTCCTTTCTCCATAACCTCTTCTCCCTTATCTTCCATGACACATCTTTTTATCCTGGACCAATCTGGTCCATTTTTATTTTTTAAATACTTTTATTATTAATATTTTAATTTAGTTTTTTTAATATTTAATTTGCCAAATTGATTTTGTTCACATAGTTCTCTTCATTCCTATCTGCTACTTCTTAGTCCAGGCAGCTAGGTGGCACAGTGGATAGAGAGAGTCAGTCCTTATTTTCCTGGGTTCAAATCTGGCCTCAGATACTCAATAGCTGTATTAACCTGGACAAGTCATATAACCCTGTTTGCCTCAGTTTCCTCATCAGTAAAATGAGCTGAAAAAGGAAATGGCAAACCAGTCCAATATCTTTGCCAAGAAAACTCCAAATGGGGACACAAAAGAATCAGACACAACTAAAAACAACTGAACAATAAAAACTTCTTAATCTCATTTACGGTTCATCTTCACCAATATGTGCATTTTCCAATAATCTGTCCTAGGTTCTCTTTTCTCTACCTTAGTAATGTTATCCACTTCCATGAAGTTATATATTTAAAACTGAAAAGGACTTGAAAGATCAGGTAGTCCAGAGGTTCTTAAACATTTTTGTGCGCCATGAATTCCTGTGGCAGGCTAGTAAAATCTACATAACCCTTCTCAGAATGTTTTAAAATGTATAAAATAAAATATAGGTTTACAAAGGATGCTAATTTTGTTGAAAGAGGTTATCAAAATATTTTTTAAAGTAAGTTCTCAGACCCCAGGTAATAAATGTTTTAACTAAGTCTAACCTCATTTTACAGATAAGGAAACTGAGGCCAAAATAAGTGACTTGCCCAAAGCCTCAAATGCAGTGACACAGCCAGGGTTTAAAGCCAACTCCTCTAACTCTGTAACATTCCATTACACTGTGCTGCTTCTCTTACACAAATAACTCAAACACCGTGTGTGTGTGTGTGTGTGTGTGTGTGTGTGTGTGTGTGTGTCTTTAAACAGAATCATAGATAGACAGATAGACAGAGAGAGCCAGGTCCAATATTCCCTACTAAGTTCCAAACTCATATCTCCATCTGCCTACTAGGTAACCTAGATCTACACTGATACCTCTAATTTAATATTCAAAATTGAATTCATCATCTTCTTTCTCCCTCCTAAAAAAACACAATAAAACCACACCCTAAGAGAGAGACAGCACATGCCAGGAAAGTCAAATAATTATCATTTCCCCTCATGCCCCAAAGAAGACAGCCCAGGACCCTGAATCTAAGAGCTCTGGGAATAGCAATGCTTTCAGCCCAGGACCCTCAGCCATCATCCTGGGAAGCAAGCTCTGTGGAGAAGCAGCCTGGCAACCGCACCTGCAGGTGCTATATAGCCACAACTCCAAATGATACAGAAAAGGAAATTTTTGGCACCAAAGTCCTTGGCATTTTCAAATGTTTTAACATAAGAAACTAATATAATTTTATCAGTGAAAATGACACTAAAGAAAAAGCATTACCATCTGCTTTACGGCTGCACCGTAAAGACCATGGGACCTTTCCATCTGACTTGCAATTGAAACCTTCCATATGTGTTGTCATCCCCATTAGAACAGGAGCTCCTGTGAAACCGTCTTACTTTTCATTTTATATCCCCAGCATTTAACACAGTGCTTTGTACAGAATTAGCACTTAATGAATCCTTTCTTCATTCATTCATTCCTTCCTCTGCCCAAATTCTCTTTTTCTGAACAGCACCCAATCTTCCTATTCACCTAAACTCAAAACCTTGGAGTCACCTTTAGTTCTTTTCTCCTCCAAACCCCTTCCTGAAAAATCCAATTAGCTGTCAATTCTTTGCTGCTCTTTGAACAAGACAGCATTTCCTGATTCCAGGTATTTTTACGGGCTGTCCCCCATACCTAGAATGCTCTTCCTCGTCATTCTGTCCACTGGCTTTCCCAGCTTCCTACAAGTTCCAGCTAAAATCCCACCTTCTACAGGAAGCCTTTTCTAATCCCCTAAATTCTTCTCTCTTGGAGATAACTGGATTTTCTCCAATTTATCTCTTAGGTAGCATGTTCCTACACAGCGGCTTGTATACTGTCTCCCCCATTAGACTAAGAGAACCTTCAAAGCAGGCATTACCCTGTACCTCTATTTATATTCCCAGCACTTAGAAAAGCATTTGGCACATAGTAGGCACATAATCAGTGTGTTATGGTTGACTGGTCCTGGCAAATCAACCAGTCTATTATCTCTTGAATTAATCCCTCCTTTACCACTCACAAAGATATTCCTATTTTAGACCCTCAACAACTCTTGTTTAGACAATTGTAATAGCCTCAACTGACTTTCCTAACTCCAATTTACCCTTTCTCCAATTCAGCCTTCCCAAAACAATCAAAATAACCTTTCTAATACACAGATTTGACCTCTGCTCAAAAACTTTCAGTGGTTCCCTCTAGGACAAAAATACAAACTCCTTAAACTGGCTCTTATTGTCCTCCACAATCTGGCCTCAGCCTACCCTTCCCATCTTTATTTTATTCTACTCCTTTTTCACATACTTTTTACGTTATTAAACTCATCTCATTCTGCAGTCTCCCAACTGAGCATTTGCACAGGTTGCTCTCCCTGCCTTCTCATCCACCTCCTGAGATATTTCCCTTCCTTTTAGGCTTAATTCAGGTGCTAGCTCCCCCAAGAAGCCTTTCCTGATCATTCCAAGTTTAAAGGCATCAGCCTCTCAAATTTTCTTTAAAAAAAAAAAGAGCTTTATTGATATTCCTTTTTTATATTCAGTCAATGAGCATTTATTAAGCACTTTCTATAATAGAAAGAGCCAGACACCACAATGCTGGCTGTAAAAAGGCAAAAACACTCCCTGCCCTCAATGAGCTGACATTCTAATGAGGGAGATAACGTGTAAATAGCTAAGAACATGCAAAACACATGCATGAGAAGATGGAAGAAGTAATCTCAGGAGGAAGGCACTAAAAGCTAAGGGAACTGAAAAAGCTTCCTACAGAAGACAGAATTGCAGAACTGGGCCAGGTCTTGAAGGCAGCCAGGGAAGTCAGAGGAGGTGGTGAGGAGCGAATGCATTCCAGGCATGAGGGAGATGAGAAGATCTGGAACAGGTGCTGTAGAGTAGGACAAAGAATTAATTGGGAAGGAATAGAAGGATTGCCTTGCTGTGGTGAAATCCCCATTGAGATTAGATAAGGTAAATTTGTAGCGAACCCAATTAGCACGGTCCAGCAATCTCCCCTATCTCTGTCCAACAGCAAAGAAGCAGATGGTGGGAGTAATCCTGGGTTTACGTCACTGTCACTTCCCAATGGCTGCCATCCCTCGATAAAAACCTCCATGGTAATAAGTAAGTACAGTTAAGCAAAACAAATAAACACATTAGCCATGTCTGAAAACATATGCCTCATTCTGTACCTCTTGCTACCATCTTTCTGCTGAATGGCCACTCCTCAAATTCTTTTACAACATGCGGCCTGTATTTCTCCTTTGCCCCGGTCATATTCTACCTTGGAACATCATTTGTATATATATCATATTCCTCTTTTAGATTATAAGCTCTCTGATATCAGAGACTGCATTATTTTTTCTTCTTCTCTGTATTGCCAGGGTCTAAAAGTGTCTTACATCTAGTAGGCACTTAATAATGTTTGTTGAATTATTGAATTTAGTAACAGAAAGAAGATGATTTTACAAGTATATATAATACAAAGTAGAGTGTGTATACACAAGGGAAAATCTAAACAAAATACCATGACAATTCACAGAAGGGAAAGAACACTTCCAGCTCTGGGGATATTAAGAAACATTATTCTGCTCATAATTGGCAGAATGGAAACCAGAATCCAATCCAGAGCTCTTTATCTATAGCATGCTATCTTTCGGGTATCCCTCACTATAAGTATACCTGCTTTACAGAATTTCAGAAGTACAGAATTGATAAATCAAGGAAAAGGCTCATTTTACTAAACCTGAAGGTATTTTGCTCAGTTGTTTCAGTCATGTCTGACTCTTCGTGACTCCATCTAGGTTTTTTTTTTTTTGGCAAAGACACTGGAGTGGCTTACCACTTCCTCCTCTAGCTTATTTTACAGATGAGAAAACTGATGTTAAAACATGGTTAAGTGATTTGCCCAGGCTCACACAGCTAGTAAGTGTCTGAGGCCAGATTTGAACTCAAGAAGATGAGTCTTCCTGACTCCACCCCTGGCACTCTATCCACTGAGCCACCTAGCTGCCTGTAAACCTGAAGGCATACATTTAAAGAATTTGCAAGGTACAATACTCCCAAACAGTATCTACAATTGAATCAGGTTATTTCAAATGAACTCCACTTCTATTTTTTTTTTCACATAAAGCTAACAATGGATCACTTCCCTGTGAGAAGAATGGCTCCCCAGACTCCTGTCTCCTCTGCACTATCAGAAGGTACTAAATACTTCTTGGGAAAGAGAACTTTCCAAATGAGGTTAGAGAGCAGGTCTGAGGAGAGAGGGGAAGAGATCTACTCTCTTATTGTGACCCACTACTAGAAAACTAACTAGAATCTCATAGCCTCATTCTCTCCTTATCTCCAGGACAATATCATAGCTCTTCTCTCTTCCTTGGCTTCATTTTCCAAAAAAGGCGACATTTCCCTCCTTGTCTCTAAGAGGAAGGAAGAGGACTGAGACTAGACAAAATCTTAAAAGTAGGTGAAGTTTGTTTCGGACACCCTTTCACTACCCTTTCTCTCCTTTTTGTCTCCTTCTCTGGTACCTTGTGCCCTTACGCTACCCTCTACTTAGCCAAATTCCCCTACTGCCTTATTCCACCCAGGCCTACTACCCTGAGAGTTCTCCACCTGAAAAACAGAACTCTGTCTTTCTCCCACTCAAACAAAACTCCCTTCTTTTGATGGTGTTTTTCAGTTGTTTTTAGCCATGTCTGGCTCTTCATGACCCCACTTGGTGTTTTCTTGGCAAAGATCCTGGAGTGGTTTGCCATTTCCTTCTCCATCTCATTTTACAGATGAGGACCTGAGGCAAACAAGGTTAAATGACTTGTCCAAGGTCACTCAGCTAGTAAGTATCTGAGGCCCCACTTGAACTCAGGAAGAGGAGTCTTCTTGACTCCAGGCCTGGCATTCTATCAACTTTGCCACTTATCTTCCTTTAGTATAGCAACAACTCTCTTAGATAGGTATTCAGATCATTAAACAAATTCACACAAAGGTGGGAATTAAATTTCCAAAGGATATATAAACTTTCCAAAAGATACCTGCATTTTTAAAAATAGTTTATTAAACACCAACTAATCTTTAAATGGTAGACTTTCATATTGAGTAGCTAATTGGTGAACTTCAAGCAACCAGGTGATATTTTGAAGCAAGAGGGACTATTAGCTGGCAGTTAAAAAAGGGAATGGAATATAGTTCTGAGTTACTCAAATTCCAGTCTTGACATTTTTAAGTAACTCCAACATCACCTAGTCTAATTTTAACAAATAAGTAATCTCCAGGGAGGTCTCAGAGCAGCTTCCTTACCTTTCTTCACCCTACCTCCCAATAACCTCCAACCTCACATTGTGGGACGCCCCCCCCCCCCCAATCATCAGGCATCCATAATTTCAGCTGTTCCTGTTCCTCTGCTCTCTGGGGCACTGGCTGTAAATCACTGGATCACCTTGGCCCAGGATTCCTAAACCCACTCTAGGTAGAACCTAGGAATGAAGGTTCTTTTTGGGAACCAAGTGAAAAAGAAAAAAGCTGATGCCCCAAGCCAGTAATAAAGTTTAGTTTCATTAGGCTCTACTTTCATAGTAATAGAGTTGTCTGTTTAAGATTGGCCACCTGCTCACAACTTTAAAAAGTTGGTTATTACTTAAACATATATATAAAATACAAATTATAACGTGTTTTATAATCATAATTCACTCCTCTGCTTAAAAACAACAACCCTCCAATGGCTCATAACTACCTGAAGGATAATCTGTACCAGATGACCTGGATGAACTGGTATACTAACATTTTCCAAACCCATCTTTCACCTCATTTCCTCTGAGCCCCTTATTCTGGCCGTTTCCTCTTCCTTGAGTAATTCCTATACACTGCTTTCTAGATCCACCATTTGGAATCCTACCCCTCCTTCAAGGCCCAGTTCAAATAGCGTCACCACCTTGGACTCTTAACTAATTCCATAAAGGCCTTATAACTGTGTTATTACTGATTAAAGTGGGTAAATCTGTATTCAGAAAAATGCTACCACAGTGGCAAAAATTCAAATTTAATCTGAATTTCTGTTGTTGTTTTTCAGTTGCATCCTACTCTATGTAACGCCATTTGAGGTTTTCTTGGCAAAATACTGGAGTGGTTTGCCACTTCCTTTTCCTGATCATTTTACAGATGAGGAACTGAGGCAAACAGAGTTATATAATTTGCCCATGGTCACACAGTTAGTAAGTGTCTGAGGTCAGACTTGAACTCAGGAAGATGAGTTTTCCTGACTCCAGGCCCAGCCCTCTATCCACTGCACCACCTTCTTAGTAAATAAAGATCTCCTGTGGTTGCTTGGAATAAATTTGGTGACATGTATTACTTGAATATAGAAGAGCTCTTTAACTAATTACATAGCTCCAACCTCTGGTTCTTTGATCTTTTTCACTACATAACTCCTTTGCTCAAAATTCTTCAAAGGCTCCTCAGTGCTCACAAGATAAAATCAACCTCAAGGAGTAAGAACATAAAATTCAAAATCCTCTACAATCTGGCTTCATTTTTCCTTTACGACTCTCCCCTAGACAAACCCAGTACATTTTATCCAAACTGGTCTACTCATTGTCCCCAACAGTGTATTTTGTACAGGAGCTACTGAAATTTATTGAGTTGGGGGGTGGGAAGGGTTTGACATGACTGGACCTTCATTTAGGGAATCACTCCAGTGGATAAATGGAGAATGAATAGCAGTGGGGAGAGACTTGACTTGGGCATTCAAAGCCCTTCAAAACCTAACTCCCTCCTACCTTTCCAGTCTTCTTACACCTTACTCCCAATCCATATACTCTTCAATCCAGTGACACCGGCCTCCTGCCTGTTCCATGAAGAAGACATTGCATCTCTCTGCCCTGGGCATTTTCTCTGGCTGTCCCCCATGCCTGGAATGCTCTCCTCACCTCCACTTCAACTACAGACCACCCTGGATTCCCTTAAATACTAACTAAAACCCCACCTTCCACAGGAAGCTTTCCCCAACTCTTCTTAATCCCAGTGCTTTTCCTCTGTTAATTATTTCCTATTTATTCTGAATAATAGCTTGCTTTGTATATATTTGTTTGTATGTTACTTCCCCTACTAGATTGTTAAGTTCCTTGAGGGCAAGGACTATCTTTTGCCTCTTTTTTTTTTATCCACAGCACGATGCCTGGCACATAGTAGGCACTTAACATTTATCAAATAATTGATTCTAACACTACAATTCTCACATTCACCCTCTTCTGATACTGTCCCCCCCTTTCAGGCCCTTATCACCTGTCATCCGGACTATTATGACAGTTTCCTAATTGGATTTCCTGCACTACAATAAATGCTCTCTCCAATTCATCCTTCACACAGCCAAATAAAATCAACATTCCTCAAGTCTGCCCACATCAGTCCCCTGCTCAAGATGCTTCACTGGCTCCCTATTGTCTCTGAGGTAAAATACAGACTACCACCTCCTGACTTGAAAATTACTTTGTATGTTAAATACACACGCATATATGTATATGCATGTGCACACACAGCTATACATACATGCACACAGATTAATATAATCCATATACACGTGTGTATTACACAGACAAATAAATCTATACACATAACGTATAACCTGTATATGTGTGTGCGATTTATTTATCTGTGTACCCACTATCTCCTTTTCCCTCCCACCCCCTACATAATGTAACTTAAGAGAGCAAAGATGGTTTCATTCCCGCCTCTACAACCTCAGCACCTAGCAAGGTCTCTGGCATATGGTAGGCTAAACAAACTTGTTGAATTCAATTGGATTATCTACCAGTAAGTGTTTTATCTTTTTCCCAAACAGGGCATAAGTTCCTTCAGGGCAAGAACAGTGTCTAATGGGTCTTTGTATTTCCTACAGTGATTTACAAATAGTGGGCACTCAAACATGTGATTGATTAATGAGGACTTGCATACCTAATTGTAAATGTACACTACAGAGAGATATTTAACACCTAAAAGAACAAGGGGAAAACAATCAGCTAATTGCGACATTGTTGTAAATGGCATAATTATCATCTGTCCAAGAAAGATCTGGGAACTGTTACCAACTGAAATACGTATTGTTTTTCCTTTTCTTGGTAGAAAGGCTTTCGTGAACGGGAAGAAGTTCTCTGAGTAGACAAGTGGGTAGGATAAAGCAGGAGGTAAGTAGTGGGCTTTCCTAAAGGTCTTTTTTCCTATTAAGTTTGCCAAGATGTTGATATAAGAAATGATGCTGGTGATCAGCAAATCTGGTATTTATGCAAGGCAGATTTTACTGCATGATTTTGCAATTTTACTGAACCAGTTTACATGTGACTATCTAACATGTAGATTTAAAAGCAGATTACCTTTGCCCTCCCACAAGATATAGGATTGACTTCTGATTGTGAAAATCATAAGCATTGATAAAGTAATCTAGTTCTTCATGCACAGTGTGTAGCAAAATTTCAGATTAAATGGTGTTAGAGACTGAAAATTATTTCCAAATATTATGTTATACAAATCTGAAAAGTTGTAAAAACAAAACTATAAATAATTTTGGCATTATTAAACTATTCAAATGTTTATAATTTGGTTTACATTATATAGGGAAAGAATCAATACAATTTTACTCATTTCAGAAATGAAGTAACTTCAGTCATTTCAGTAAAGAGTAAATATAAATACTTTGTTTCAAAATTTATGTATTAGGATCCTACGGCCCAAACCATTAAGATGTTAACTATAACCTTATACACAGACCTTCAGGAATCTACTACTAAAAAGGCACCACATGGCAACAATTAAACAATAAATCTGTTCATTTTTAAAATGCCTTATAAAGGTTTTTTTAAGTCACATTGCAGAGCTGTACTAAGTACACAAAAAAAAATCCTGCAACATTTTGTAAGAATAAAATGGTAAAATGTTGGTTGAATGAAATTACTGAAAAGAAGAAAAAGAAATTACTGACAATTATTAAAAACTAGAGTACTTAAAATGAAACTTTTGCCTCTAATAATTTGATTCTTACAATTAGGTTTACCAACAAGGCAACAGACATACACTACGATTCACATTTTTTCCAGTTCCATTATAGGTTTATTGCTTAGTGTAATCATCTAAAAGTTAAAACTTATTTCCTCTACAAAGCTTTTCGTAAGAGACAACACTAGTGCAGTTTAATAAATGTCACTTTCCTGAAAGTTCCCAAAACCACTCTTTCAAAAATAATTAAAATTATTCTCCTATGTTATCTAAATTTAATGGGCATCAGATTTTCACCCTGTCAACCTTATCTAAATCCATCTAGATGAGATACTGATCTATACTAGGAAAGTGAGTCCAAGCTCTGAGACAGTTCTAACAAAAATTTAGAGGAACACACTGCTTTCTAATCTAAAATACACATACTAGCTTAATTTCATGATATGCTGCTGTTGCCTCACTTTGAGTTTTGCTGCATATTCTCTGATGGTCCCTACTACGTGAGGGCATGTCACTTGAGTAATTTGTAACATGTCAGTAATGTTTTACTCTGAACTATATATCATCTCTTGTTCAACAATTATTAGTGTCTTCCTGACCTGATTTCAAGTAACTCTATTAAACTTTTATATATGGAAAGAGATGCAACTCATAAATTCCTGCTGATGAAAGTGAACCACTTGCTATAATTGAAACATTTTGGTAGTAATGCTTCTTGGTATAACTGTCTTTAAATGCTATCAAAAATATTCTAATGAAACTTGACATGCTCTGCAAAAGATTCTGCAGGTGTCTACCACATTTCAGATATTTATTTTGAAAGAATTTCCCTGTGAGCCTGGAGTATAGATAATAATACACGAAGGTGAAAGTTTACCTTTGGAATGAAGTTAGAGATATGCTAATCATGACTTATCAAATGAGGAACCTGATGCACACAGAGGTTAAGAGACTTACCAAAATTGCTCAGCAAAGTAATGTCAGAGCCAGGACTAGAACCCAGGTCTGCTGATTCCTAGTCCTATATAGTATTTTCTACTAACCAACCATGCTGCTCATCTCTTAATAAAATGAGATAACTGTTCTTAAAACAGCTTGTCCTGCCGCAGCTAGGTGGTACAGTGGATACAGCACTGGCCCTGGAGTCAGGAGGATCTGAGTTCAAATCAGGCCTCAGACACTTGACACTAGATGTGTGACCCTGGGCAAGTCACTTAAAACAAAACACACAAACAAAAAAAACACAGCTTGTCCTAATCTTTATGCCATTCTAAATATTAATGTCAAAGTTCCCAATTTGGGGCTGTTTTACTTCTCCTCTCTAGTCAGCAAAACTCATCTCTGACTAGTTCTGTGGGAAAGCCACACAAAGGAAACTTCACATCTAGGCTAAAACAAGTTTCACTATCTCCCTACTACCACTCTCCAATGGAGAAAATGGCAGAGCTCAGGAGGAAGAGATGACTATGGGATGTGCCACAGAGATAGGAGCTGTGACATGATCGGACCCATCCCTTTCACTCTATTTCCATTCTTCCTCTCCTGATAAATTACCTCATTCATCATTCCACCTTTACCACTGCCACCTCCTCAGTCCCTATGGACAGAGTGATTCTAAATTGACCCAATGCCAGATTTCCCTACTCTTCAAATACAAAACTCAAAAATGGTGAAACAGTTCTAATTTCCTATTAGGTTTGTTCAACAAGGATTCTTCTTATGAGTTAGAACATAAAAAGACCAATTACAGTTATCCCTTTCACATTGTGTGGTTAGAGATGCCTCTCCCCGCCTCGTCCTCAGATGATCTTGAAAGTCCTTGTAAAAATTTTTGGCCCTCCCCTCCTACCAGAGAAGTCTGAATTATTATGGTACTGAAAGATAAAATATGTTGACCTTATACAATACCATACATATATTTTATGCATTTCTGAGTTTCTAAACCTTTTCTGTGTTGTCTGAGGCTTCCCAAAAACTCTCCCCAAAGTTCCCATTTAATTTCTTATGGCAATCACAATGGAGAAAGTTGCAATGTGGAAGGGATAACCGTATGTAAATCATATTTGATTAAATCATTTAACTCCTTGATTAGACTTATATGAATCGATGCAGTCAAGTGAGCAGAATCAGAACAATTTACATTACATCAATATTATAAACATAAACAATTTTGAAGACTTGTATAAACTGATGAAGATTGAAATGAGCAGAACCACAACACCATACGCAACTAACAACACTGTAAAAAACAAATAACTTTGAAAGCTGTAAGAACTCTGATCCATGCAGTGACCATCAATGATTCTAGAGCACCAAAGATGAAGAATGCTACTACCTCTTGACAAAGAGCTGATTGATCCAGAGTGTAAGATATGTGTGTGTGTATACACACATATGTGTATGTATATATGTATATGTGTGCATGTATGTGTATATGTCTGTCTGCATACAACATGGCCAATGAGGGAATCTGTTTCGCTTGTCTTATTTATTACAAGGAATGTTCCCACCCACCCACTCAAAGGGGCTTGAAGTACATGCTTAGCCACCACTGTAAGTCCAAAGACCAACCTCAAAATGGTCAAGGAGGATCATCGCTAGGAAGTTCCATAGACAATCCAATGATAGCTTTCTGGGCCAAGCGACTCATGGAACTTTAGAGAGAGTTTCCCTTTACACTGGTAAAAGGGGTATGTGAACACGAGAAAATATAGCCTTTTCGCTTATTAAGGTAGTATTCCTAAAAGTGATCTGGATAAGCAACAAAGAAACTGCCCAGTACAGCTAAGAGTGCTAGGTTTGGAGTTAACTACAAACTCCCATAGGTGAGTCAGGGTGCGGCCCGAGTCTAAACCTAGGCTGTGTCACATTGGACCTGTGTGTTTTAGGCCAAGTCATTTACCCTCCATGACCTCAGTTTCCCCATGATAGTATTGGATTAGTGATTCCTAGATTTGCTTCCAGTTTTAAATCTATGATTCTCTTAAATAATAGGGAATGAACCTGTGTTTTATTGATAGAGCGACATTCCAGAGGAGGAAACTCACCCTATCAGTGTAGGTTGGCACCTTCTATACAACTTATAGTCTTAGAGCAGGCCTGCACAACCTGTAGCCCACCAAAGGATTTCAGGCAGCCTACAAAAAACGTAAAAGGTTCCTCTACATTTTTCTTGGGCCACCCAAAATCCTTTAGCGTGCTGCAAGTGGCCTGTGGCAGGCAGGTTGTGCAGGCCTGTCTTAGCAAGCTCCCTACAACATCGAGAGATCAATGTCCATGGTCACAGAGCCAGTATATATCAGTGGTAGAACCTGAATCCAAGTCTTACTGGCTTTAAGGACAGCTGTCTATCTCTATATTACACTGCCTCTATTGTTATTAAATGTCTACATTGTGCTGGAAACACAGAGAAGTACAAAAATAAAAGAGAGACAGACTGGCATGGAGGAAAGGGCAGCAGGAAAAGAACTGAGTTTATAAGTCTTGGCGTGGCACATACTAGCCATATAAGATAAGGCAAAAATAAATAAATGGCAGAGAACCTCCTCAAGCCTTAATTTTCTCTTTTGTAAAACAGTAATAATGCTTATACTATACCTTTACAGGATTTTCTTTTCTAAAACTCAAGTGAACACTTAAGTGCTCATTTGTATGTGAATCACTAACTGTAAAGTAATACATTAATGGACGTTGTTGTTGATAGTAGTAGTAGTAGTAGTAGTAGTAGTAATAGTAGTAATAGTAGTAGTAGTAGTGATAGTGGTAGTAGTAGTAGTAGTAGTATTGTTACTTATTCTGGTAGCTATTTTCAAAACGAATCATCATCTTGGAGGTGACCAGAAAATCAAACTATGAGGGAGAATTTTCAATAACTGTTTTAATCAAACTACAGACTTTTCTTAAATGAAAATGGGCATAAAACAAGAGGTCTGATATACAATCCAAATGGCTGGTTTCAAATGAACAAGAAAGGTCCAGGAGAACAGGCAGAATTCTCATGATGATATTTAATACTGACCGTGCCAGATCTCTGCTTCAAATCCGAAGAATTCCCTAGGCAAGGCCTTGAACAAAGTTTTCCCCCAACCCAAGGTAGAAGTACAGAGCTATAGATCCAGAAAGGGCCTCTCTTCCAGAGGTCATTCAAAACACCCAGAAAAAACAGAGAACTCCTTCCGGGAAGCTGATCTAACAAACCCAGATCCCTGTACAAACTCTACACATATTTCTGATATATCTTACTCCCTTGTCATGTATTTTTACGTCAAGGACTTCTTTTGTTATAGGCATCTAGGTGGTGTTGATAACACACAGGACTGGGTATCAAGAAGAGTGGAGTTCAAATTCAACCTCAGAACCTGAGCAAGTCACGTAACCTTTGTGTGCCTCAGTTTCCTCATCAATAAAATGGGAGTGATAATAATAGCACCTACATCAAAAGGTTGTGAGGATCAAGAGAGATAACATATGTAAAGCACTTTGCAAACTTTAAAGCAGCAGTAGTAGTAATAGTAGTAATTAATGTGTACTCTCTCTACCCATGCAGATGCCAACCAGTGTATATCTTGACAGTCTTCTTGAGAAGTTATGGCAGAAAAAAAACCAATTTGTTGCCAACTTCCTAGTGATAAATGTCTGTTTAATCTGTCCTTCACATGGAAGACATAAAATCCATGCTTCCTTTCCAGCTTGGTAGGACCTCACAGAATATGCATTCTACTGGTTCTTCTTCTGAGAACTAAGGATTTCTTTCAAACCATGATGTATCATTGGAGGGGAACCTGAGTGGAAGTAATTCTGATATAACAGAAGTATATGACCTCTCTTACCAACCCTCTGGAACTGTTTCCCCATTTGTAAAATGAGAGGGTTAGCCTAGATTCTTTCCAATTCTTAATAGTTTGAGGAACTGGTAACTGGGATTGCAGGTAATAAAGGGAATTGCCTGATGTGCCTAACTCTCCTCCTCTCCCCTTTATCTTCTCCAAACCTCTCAATTGAGGGAGCATGTAATATTTTGTAAAATCTAGGACAAATGCAACTCAATAAACATTTATTAAGCCTTTACTGTGTTCCAGGCAATGCACTAAGCACTGGGGATACAAAGAAAAGCAAAAACGGCAAAAGCCCCACAAGGGGCTCATGTTGGAGCCAGCCTTCTTCCAAAACTTTCACACAATTCCTTCTCCCCAGAGAACCTGAGCTGGGAGGTATAAAATGCACACAAATAAATACAACACATGGAGTAAGAGAGGTCCAGACAAGATGTCCCTGGGCATTTCTAGGAGACAGGAATCATTTTCAGCTGAGAGGGCCGGAAAGGCTTCATGAAACGGCCTTTTAAGCAAGGCCCTGAAGGACCAGGATTCCCACAGTCAGTCAGTTAACCAGCATTCATTAAGGGCCACTTTGAGCTGGGAGGGCTGAGGAAGGCTTCGGGGCATGGTCCCCTTGAGCAATGCCCTGAAGGAACAGGATTCTCAACATCAGTCAGTCAACCAGCACTGATTAATCACCTACTATGTGACAGGCATACACATGAGGCAGCTAGGTGACTCAGTGAATAGAGTACTGGGCCTGAAATCATAAAGACCTGAGTTTAAATCTGACCTCTGACACTTATTAACTGTGCGACCTTAGGCAAGTCACTTAACCTCGTTTGCCTCAATTTCCTCATTTGTAAGATGATCCGGAAAAGATAAGTGAAAACCACTGCAGTATCTTTGCCAAGAAAACCCCCAGTGGGGTTACGGTGTCAGACAGGGCTGGACGATGTAGCAGACACTTTGCAAAGCAGGGGCGATTCAAGGAAAGGCAAAAAGCAGTCCCTGCCCTCAGGGAGCTCACAATCTGATGGCGGGAACGGAGGAGGAGAGAGCGGTGCAAAGAACTATGTACAAGCAGAATAAATTAGAGGCGGTCTCCAAAAGAAGGTAGTAATAACGAAGGGAAACTGAGAGTTTTTTGTGCGTGTGTTTCTTTCTTTTTTCTTTTCCCTAGCTTGCTCCCAGACGAGTGAGGATTACTCCAAGGATGGGCAGGCATCTCCTCCTAGCCCGGGAAGGGCTGGAGAAGGCGCCCGGCCGAAGCAGCGCGCGGTGCAGCAGGCAGCCAGCGGGCGCCCAGGTGCGCGCGGGGAGCTCTGCGCGGCACAGCGGGGCGCCGGGGCGGGGAGCGCGCGCGCGCGGGCTCACCTGGCCGTGTTGAGCAGCGGATGCCGCGTCCCGACCAGCTTGCGCACCTGCATGGCGATGTTGCTGAGCTCGTCGCTCAGGAGGCAGCGGAGGCTCATGAACGAGGTCGGGTAGCCCACGATCTTCTCCGCTTCCGACACCACCTGGTTCCAGTGCGTCGGGGATCCCGAGAAGAGGCTGCGCCGGGGCACGGGGGGCGGCCGCAGGAGCGTCCGCCACAGGGCGCTCGGGGCTCCGGGGCGCGGGGGCCGGCGCAGCAGTTCCCGCAGGCTCATGGCTCCAGCGCTAGCAGGAGCGGGGGGCGGAAAGGGGTCAGAGACGCCAGCTGAGGGCCCGGGAAAGCGCAGGTTAGCCGTCGGCAGTTCAGCGCCTCCGCCTCGGCGCCGGTGCACGAGCTGCGGGGCCAGCTGCCGGTGCCTTGGGCGCTGCCATCTTGGGCGACGCAATCCGGCCTGTCGTAAAGGGGGCGGGGCTTAACCAGGCCCCGCCTCCCTGTCCTCTGGCTGCGGAGGGGTAGCGGGTACCCCTCGCTATTCGGAAACGCCTCCCTGGGACCCGCTGCAGCTGTCTGGAAGGGGAGGGCGTTTTGTTTCTTAATTAAACTTATTTTTTTTAAATTAAGGCCTAGAGAGATTAGTTAAGTGACTTGTTCAAGGTCACACAGATGAAGTAGTAGAACAAGATTTTTACCCCGAGTTCTTTGAGTCCAAATTCTAGGCGCCCAAGAACAGTGTTCTAATGCTTTTCTAGATTACAGAATTTTAGATCTAGAACCAATCCCTCATTTCTTTTTTACGTTTGAGGAAACTGAAGCCCACGGATTTTAAAGTAAGAGTCACCAGTTCAGTAGTAATAATAACAATAACTAACATTAATATGGTACTATGCTTTACAATTTTCATTGAATCCTCACAACCACCTTGGGAGTAAGGTTTCATTATTATCCTCATTTTACAGTTGAAATTGAGACAAACAGAGGTAAAGTGACTTGTCTAGGGTCACACTAATAATAATAATAGCCAATGTTTATGTAGTGTTTGCTATGTCCCAGGCACTCTGCTAAGCACTTTATAATCATCTTGTTGGGTCTTCACAACAAACCTCAAAGTTAGGTGCTATTAATAATAATAATAGCTTATGTTTATGTAGGGTAGTTAGGTGACTTTGTTTATAAAATGAACTGGAGAAGGAAAACCTTTCCATTATCTTTGCCAAGAAAAGCCCAAATGGGATCATGAAGAGTTGAACAAGACTGAACAATAACAATATTTATATAGCATTTACTACGTGCCAGGCATTATGCTAAGTGCTTTAAAATTATTATCTTATTGCATCCTCACAACAACCCCGGAGTTAGGTGCTACTATCCCTATTTTACAGATGAGGAAACTGAGGCAGACAGCGGTTAAGTGACTTGCCCAGAATCACACAGCTAGTGTCTGAGTCTAGATTTGAACTCAGGTCTTCCTGACTCCAGGTCTGGCACTCTATCCACTGTACCACCCAGCTGCCCCCGGTGCCAGTTATTGGGAGTAACTCAAAAACCGGATGGAGATAACACAGCTGAAGAAGAATAGGGTTTTAATTCGGGGGAGTGATCCACTAGGGCAAACAATGCTGGGCCCAGATCAGAGCCAGAAAGTCACCGAGGGAATCAGGCCAGAGGCCTCAGCAAAGTCATGAAATGAAGTCTGGGCCAGGTCCAGAAGGGGCGGAAGAAGGGAGGCAGATTGATGTGCATGAGGTAACCTCAGAAGGAACTTGGAAAGAAGAGACAGAAGGTGTTAATACATGCAACTTGTTTCACACACAAAGTCTCCACCCAAGCAGACCTTTCACATAGTCAGCATACTCTGCTCCTTCCTCACCTGTGTCAACACTGCTGTGGGCCCAGGCATGGCTTACAGGTGTCCTCATAACTCTTAAGTCATGGTTTAGTGAGTTATTATCAGGAGCTCCAGGAGACAATGTGGCCTGTGTCCTGTATGTTGTCCCACAGTTCCCATGTTCTCTCCTCAGGCCTCGTAATCTTACTAGTCTGCTAGGCAATAGAAACCCAAAGGCTCTCTCATCCCATGCAGCTGTCCGTTAGGACACCAGGGGCTAACCAGCGCGTGTATCTTGCCCTCTGTCTCTCAGCTGTCTGCCCCTTCCAACTAGGAATGGTGACACTCCTGACCCCACAATTCTTGGGGTTCCCTGCAGCTTTGAAACTTTGCCTGAGTCCGGGCTGCCCAGATTTGAGGATCAGTGAAGCAGTTCTTACCTGAGCTCTCTATATCCAGATAGCCCTGGACATCCAGACCGTACTTCATCCCATCCAGCCATGCAAGATTCCAGAGCCTGCCAGCTTGGGCATTGTGCCGCTTGTCTTACCACCATGGGCATACCCTTCCTCCCTTTTCCTGTCTTGTTCAGGGAACAATAATCAAATTAATATTTCTGTTGCTTATAGAAGGGGCGTGACAGTCTACTGCCTTGTGTCTCCACTCAATCTCTCTGACTGCCCTAGACCTAGGCCAGAGTTCCTGAATGTGATGTCCTTGAAGGCAAGGACTTCATTATTCTTATACCTCGCCAGACATCTAGAACATAATGGACACCAAGCAGTAGAGCTTCCTGAGGGTGAGACAAGGTGGTATATGCCAGGCAGTTTGCACCCACCACTGCCTCCCCTCAGATGCCGGAGGAGACAGCACCTCTTGACCAGGACTGCTTAAACTTTTTTCCACTCATGACCCCTTTTTGCTTTTCTGCAGCGTTTGTTGGTGTTG
This sequence comes from Vombatus ursinus, assembly GCF_900497805.2. Lineage (NCBI taxonomy): Eukaryota > Metazoa > Chordata > Mammalia > Diprotodontia > Vombatidae > Vombatus > Vombatus ursinus. The sequence goes on from NW_020940360.1 coordinate 34,882,645, forward strand.
TGTGGCCTGAGGGCATGTGTGATGCAACGTGCTCATGCCTTGTGTTCACAGCCAAGGCTGCAGTGAAGTTGCACGATGCAACATGCGAGGTGCTGCCAGAAACTCCTTGGACTCATTACGCGTTTGATTTTGAATTAATTTTTGATCGTTGCATATTCAGAAAGCTTTTTCTGTTGCCAAATTTGAGGTCATGACCCACAGTTTTAAGAAGTCCTGTCCTAGACCACCATCCCTACTTCCAGTCCCAGCCATATCAGAGAAGAGCAACTCTTGGGGAAAATGGAGTCTGCTACTGCTACCGATGAGAAGATAAGCCCAAGCGCGCCGAGCATAGCAGCACCACCCCAGACGATTGACAATGCAGACAGCATCCCTTCCCTCCATAGCAAATAGAGCTACTAAAGACCTGGAAAAAGAAAGTCTTTGGCACTAGCGGTTGGCTCAGCATCAGAAATGGATATGATTTTTTTCAGTGAAAATGACGTTAAAGAAGCTGTTGCACCTTAAGAAACACTGGGCCTTTCCATCTAACTTGTAGCTAAAACCTTCAGTGTGTGTTGTCTCCCCTTGTTAGAATAGGATATGCTTGAAATTAAGGATTGTTTTGCTTTTCTATTCATGTTTTGCTCATAGTAAAAGGCTTATAAAATAATTTTAATTAATTCAGTAAATACTAGTTAATTGATCTTGAAGATGACACATTCCTCTTATTTGTCTTTCACTGGGAGAGGTAGCCAAGGATTATGTGGAAGGAGAGCCTTTTGTATCAAAGACCAGTAGATGGAGGGTGAATGGATGTTGAGAAGTGTAATAATAGACCTGTGTGACCAGGAAGGAGCATAAAATCAAACAATGAACAAATATTTATTAACACCTACTTTGTGCCAAGTGCTCGGTGCTTTGTTTCAAAGACAAAGGTAAAACAGTTCTTGCCCTCACGGAGCTTAACGTTCTTTCCAAAGAAACAACATGTATATGTTTCTGTGTAAATTAAAAATAGATGTGAAGTAGATTCAAGGTTATTTGGGAGAGAGGACACTAGGAGGTGCTTGCATTAGGAAACTCTTCATGAAAGTGACTCTGGAGAGGAGTGTTGAAGGAAATTTCTAAGAAATGACCTTGAGGAAGAATAAGTTCCAAAGGCATGAAAGTAGGTAATGGAATATCATGTATGAGATACTGTAAGGTCAGATTGGCTGAACTATATACAGTGCTTAAAGAAGAGTGTTATGTAATAAGGCAAGAAAGAAAGGTGGGTTAAGATTGGGCTGTAAAGGCCTTTAAATACCAGAGAGGAATTTAGATTTGATCCTCAAAGACATAGGGAACCCCTGATGTTTGTTAAGCAGGGAATGACCTGTTCAAGTGTGCACTTAAGAAAAAAACCTTTTGACATCTTTGTGGAGGATGGATTGGAGTGGGAAGAAACTTGAGTAGGGAGATGAATTAGAAGCCCATTGTGGTAGTCCAGTAGAGGAGTGGTGAGGCCTGAACTAGGGTGGTGTCTTTATAGGTGGAGAGAATGGAACATAAGTGGTGATGGTGGTGGTGGTGGTGGTCCTTTGTTCTTGAAGAAGACTAAAATGACATCATTGTGTTGGGGTCAAGGTACAGTGTGTCGGAGTGTGGCTGATCAGATCAATACGAGTTCTGAGGGCACTACCACGAGTCAGGCACAAATGGTCCATGTTAGCCCAAATAGTCCAGGTAAAAGATAGGAGGGTAAAAATGGAAAGATTTGGCAAGTTATCAGATATATGTATATATGTATGTATGTATGTATAAGTATGGGATGAAAGAAAGTGTGGAGGAAAGGATGAGCCTGAGGGTGATTGAAAGGATGGTGGTGCCCTTGGCTATAGTAGGAAAGTTCAGAAGGGGGTTGAGTTTAGGGGAAAAGATAATGAGTTCTGTTTTGGACATACTGAATTCATTCTACTATTGTTGAGCAAGCCTTTTGATGCTCTCACACCCTGCAAATTGACATTTGTTGTTGTTCAGTTGTTTCAGTTGTGCCTGACTCTTCCTGACCCTATTTGGGGTTTTCTCAGCAAAGATACTGGAATGGTTTGCCATTTCCCTTCTCCAATGAGGAAACTGAGGCAAACAGGGTTAAATGACTTGCCCAGGCTCACACAGCTGGGAAATGTCTGAGTACTCTATCTACTGGGCTACTAGCTGCCCAAATTGACATAGATAACAAAAAATGAAAATAGTTAATCTTAGGCGATGGGAAAACAAGACCACTAAATAATGTTGATTGAGCTATGATTTGATGTCTAATCATATTAGATATCAATTTGGAATCATGCAAGTGTAACTTGGTTTCACAGGCTTCCCACCCTTAAAGACTTAGAGACAAAAGAATGCATAGAATCTTTGCTGGGGAGATGAAAGACTCAAGTGATGCTATGTTAGGGTTTATCATTTAGTAACATATGGGGAAGATGGACTTCTGGAACCATGTTTTTAGAGGCTTCTGAGAGAGAGAAGCCAGAAACCAAGATAGAAGGAAGGCAAGTAGATGCGTCATCTCTTGGTGAGGTTCTCCTGCCTCTCACTTTGAAAGCTGATGAACTCTCAAGTTGTAGACAATGGGAATCAGAAACTAAGGAGCTATCTTTCCCTCATGAGGGGCTAATTGATTGGGCTGCTGCATGTTAAGACTATACCAACAGCCTGAGGAAACGATTCCCTTTCAATTGCCAGTTAAAGAGGGATTATCTCAAAACTCCTTATCTCTGTCAAGCTGGTAGACTTCTCTTTTTGGAAGAGGGCTGAGCTAGGAGAAGATCATAATGACTAGGGAGCTGAAAGCTTAAGTTTGCCAGTGTCTTCTTATCCAAATGAATTGTTCCCCCATTTCTCATTGTCCTTTCATTGCTATATTTTGATCCCTCCTCTTTTTAAATTAAATTTTACATTGCTCTGAACTTCACATATATCAATATCTGAATATTTTCATAGGCACAGCATAAGAAAAGAACATTATATATTGAACTGTGCATCTATTATGTACAGCTTGTTTCTGGTCATGAACTCTTCTCCTACCTTTCATTGTGAAAAGTATCTCCTTTCCTGCTCCTTTAATTTGTTTATGGTATGACCTTTTATATAGCTCAAGTATCCATTTGGAGTTTATGTGATGTGAGATGTTGGTCCAAAACTTAATTTTTGCCAGATTGTTTTTCAGTTTTCCCAGCTGTTTTTGTGGAATAGTGAGTGAAACTTTATACCAGCAGTTGGTTATTGAACTCGGTGCCATCATATTCAATTGCTTCTGGGTCTTGTGTATCTAATATGTTCCATCACTCAAAGATATCATGGGAGTAGATGGGACTATTATGAATATAAATTACTATCCCTGTAGTCTAGTGGGTCTTAGAATATGCTGCAGTCTCCCATACACATAATGATTACATTTAACAATTCCAATGAAAAAGAGAAATTCTGCACGTGATGAGGACAAAGATCCTCAAGTATAAAAGAAAGGAAAATGGAACAGGACTATGCAACACCCACCAGAAACTGTAAGAAAGAGTAGAATAATTTATTCCAAAGAGTAAAGAAATTCAAGGTGCAACCCAAGGTGACCTGTCCTACAAATCTGAACCTAACCATTAATGAGAAATGATGAATGTTAAATAAAATGAGGCATTTGAAACATTCCTAGAAAGAAAATCAGACCTGAAGAAACTATTTGTTTCTTAAACACTCCAGAAAATAGAAGTTCAAGAAATACTGCAACCAACGACAACACCAATAACAAAATAAAAACAGACACACTCTTAAGAAATACCTTTTTAAATGCACACAAAGCAATAAAAATGAAAGCCAAAATCGAATAGAAATGATAGTGGAGAAAAAACTTGAAACATCATGGACTAAATCTAACCACCCCTACCCCTTCCTATCATCCCTTCTGTGTACAAGTCAATCAGTGTTTTTTAACAGGACTAAATTACAGAATGGGAGGGCACATAAAAGGGGAGAAGGAGAAGATAGAGGATAAAATCAAGTCAAAGACTAGGAGAAATAACTCTTTTAGTCTCTCAAAAAAAAAGAGATCTTATAGGAGAATAGGCAAAGAAGTAAAAGGCAGAATTGAAAAAGTGGGTAAGATGTGGAGAAACCTTGTTTCAGTGGTGGGAGTGGGTACCACTGATGAATGCTAACATGAGAGAAAATACTGTATCCTATAAAGGGAAATTGGGAACTTACAATGGCTATAACAATTTGCAAGGATTTGATGCTTAGACCACTTATTCTTAAAAGGGCATCAGAGTACCCGGAGGCAGCTGAAACCCAGGAGAGTAAGAGGGCATGGACCCAGGGAGGAGATTTCAAGGCAAAGGGGGAAATAATAACTATGGAGAGGGCAAAGATGAATAATGAAATGCACAATCAGGGATATAGGAAAATTCCTCCCATGAGGCAATATCTTTTCTATCACCTGTAAGAATTAATATTTCTAGGAGTGAGAAAACAGAAAAAAAAAGAGGAGGCTGAAGGACGAGATCTACAAGGTAATAACACAGAAAGTACTTAGAAAAGGAACACAAAATATAGTTATCTTAGAAGGTTTATTTCTATGAGGAATACAGAGACTAAAGAAGGACAAAAAAAGTACACAGGCCATGAATACAAGAATGGAAGGCTATATAATAGACAAAAAGGGAAGATAAATAATGAAGAGAATGCAGGAAAGAATTCCTTTTCAGAAAAAGACACAAAAATGGAAATTTGAAACCAACAAAGTTGAAAGGAAGGAGAGGAAGAAGAATTTTACTTGACTACTTAACTGAAAAGGGAAAAAGAGGAAGAATTAAAATACTAGATTAAATGTTAATAAGTAAAATCCTGCTGGGAAACGGGTAACAAACCAAGGGAGCTTGAGAGAGAGGGGAAGAGAGCTGGTGGGAATAGGGTTTTCTTAAAACAGATTAATGTAAAATAAATGAAGAGACATAATATTATGCTTACAGAGGAAAGGGGAGATCCTAATTTAGGGGAAAAAAACAATATTAGAGACAAATAGAGGAAAACATAAAAATAACTCATAACTTTAAATGTGAATGGATTAAATAATCCAATAAAATGAAATACAGATTGGATAAGAAAACAAAACCCTAAAATCTATTGCTTATAAGAAACACAAAAAAACAAAGACATAATAAAAATGAGGAGCTGTTAAAAAATTAGTGATGTATTAAATGAGTTCAAAAAAGCAAGAGCTGCAATTATGCTATCAGACAAAACAAAAACATTCAAAACATAAAAAGGGATAAATGAGGAAATGACATTATGCGAATTCACAACAAACCAACATCAGTGTGAAACTGATATGCTCCAAATGCCTTAACATCTAAATTCACAAAGGAAACATTAACTTAACTACAAGAAGATGTAGACAGTTAACACATAGTGGCAGGAGATTTCAGTGTCTCTCAGTATTGGATAAATTTAACAGAAAGATACACAAAAGGAAAATATAGAACTGAACAATTTCTTCAAGGCACTAGAGCTAAAAGACATACCATCTTCTAAATGGGGCTGCTAAAGGATATACATATTTCTCAGCAGTTCATGGAACTTTAAAAAAAATTGACCATGCGTCAGGGCACAGAGATATAAATAATAAATATACCCTTTATAGACCATAATACAATAATAAATAGTAAGCAGTTGAGGGACCATGAACAAAAGATGCAGGCCCAATGAAGATGTAACAATGAAATTCTAAATGGTAAGTAGATCAAAGAACAAATCATAGAAACAGTAGTGAAAGAAAAGGACGATGAAAAAATGTACTAAAATTTCTAAGATGCGGGTAAAGTAGTCTTTGGGGGAAAATCATATCCCTACACTCATGCATTAACAAAATAGAAAAAAAAAGGATTAATATGCATTTTTAAAAATTAGCCAGCAAAAGCTAAACTAAGCACAGGAGATATTAAAATTTAGAAGAGAAAGATAAACTAGAAACAAAAAAACTATTAAAATGATAAAGATAAAAGCTGATTATTTGAAATGACTAATACAATTGATAAACCTTTTGCTAATCTAATTAAAAAGAAGAGGGCATAAAATCAAATCAACAAAATATCAAGTGAACAAGGTGAAATCACAAAAAAAGAGAAAAAGTAATCAGAATGTATTATACACAGTCATGCTAGCAAAACAGAGAACACAAAAGAAATAGAGGAGTGCCTTTAAAAATATAGAATATTAAAATTCACAGATGACCAAATTAGTTATAAAGGGACTACCAAAGGAAAAAAATTTTTGGATCTGATAGATTCAGGGGAGAATTCTGTCAACCTTTTAAAGAACTAGTACTAATATTATACAAATTAGTCTCAAAAATTAAGAAAGAGAGCACCCTGCCAGACTCATTTTATGAGACAAATATAGTCCTAATACCTAAACCAGAGAAGAATAAAGCACAGATGGAGAACTATAGATCAAGAGCATTAATAAATATCAATTCAATATTTTAAAATAAAATCCTGTCAGACTACAATGATTAATCCAAGAAATCATTTGTTATGACCGATTTGGATTTATACCAGAGATGCAAGGATAGTTCAATATTGGAAAACAATCAACGTAATTATTCATATAAAAACAAAAACATGGCAAGCCGCATGATTATCCCAATAGATGAAGGAAAAGCCTGTGACAAAGTACAATGCTCATTTAAATTAAAAACCTCATAGAGTATAGCCACTGGTAGACCTTTTTGACATCATAGAATGCATGTATCTAAAACCAAAAGCAAGCATCATATACAAAAGGGATTCACTAAAATCTTTCCCACTAAATACGGAAGTAAAGCAGCTAGGTGGAACAGTAAATAGAACTCTGGGCTTGGAATCAAAAAGATTCATCTTATAACTTCAAATCTAGCCTCAAATGCTTACTAGCTATGTGACCCTGGGCAAGTCACTTAACCCTGTTTGCCTCAGTAACTCATCTGTAAAGATGAGCTGGAGAGGGAAATGGCAAACCACTCTAGTATCTGCCTGTGCCAAGGAAACTCCAAAATAGGGGGCAGCGAGGTGGCAAAGTGGATAGAGTACTGGCCCTGGAGTCAGGAGGACCTGAGTTCAAATCCTGCCTTAGACCAAACAGTTGACACTTACTAGCTGTGTGACCCTGGGCAAGTCACTTAACCCCAATTGCCTAAACAAAAACAAAAGCTTACTGCTCCTGGTGATGGTGGAAGGGATACTGAAAGGCTTTTTTGGCCTCAGACCAAACACTTGAAACTTACTAGCTGTGTGACCCTGAGCAAGTCACTTAACCCCAATTGCCTAAAAAAAACAAAACAAAAAAAGAAAACTCCAAAATGGGGTCACAAAGAGTTGAACATGATTGAAGTGACTGAACAACAAAAAAAGCAAAGATGTCTGCTCCCCTAGCTATTATTTGATATATTTCTGGAAACAGCAATAATAATAAGACAAGAGAAAGAAATTAAAGGCATAAAGATAGGTAAAGAGGAAATAAAACTATCCCATTTGCTGATATTTTGATTGCTTATTTAGAAAATCCTGGGGAGTTAGCAGAACTAATTGATATAATTAATAGCTTCAGCAAAGTTGCAGGCTTTGAAATAAAATCTCAAAAATCAACTGCATTCCTTTATAATAATAAAATCAAAGAGGAAATAATTTTATGGGAAATCCCATTCCAAATAAATATAAAATGCATAAAGTATCTACCAAAGCACACAAAAGACTCATAGTCAATGACAAAGTGTTCCTTAAAGAAATAAAGAATAACTTAAATAGCTGAAGGAATATTCAGTGCTCATGGCTGGGCTATGTCAATATAATAAAAATAGCTATGCTACCAAAGTTAATTTATACTTTTAATGCTATGCCAAATTATCAAAAGAACAACTTACAGACCTTGAAATAATAGCAAAGTTCATTTAGAAAAATTAAATATCTGGAATATGAAAGGAAATTATGAAAAGATCACTCCTAGACCTTAAGCTGTATTATAAGCAGTAGTCAGCAAAACCATGATACTGGTTTAAAAATAGAGAAATGGATCAATGAAAGAGGCTTGACAAAGGATAATTAGAAGCAATGGAACTCAGTAACTCAGTGTTAGATAAACTAGAAAACACAAATTACTTAGGAAATTACTTTGATTAAAAATTTATGGGAAAGATGGAAAGAAGTATAGGGAGAAATTAGACTTAGACCAGCACCTTAAAGCATATTCTACTATGGAGGAATATGCCACTATCAAGGTAGCCAGAGTGTACAGAGCACTGAGCTTAGGGTCAAGAAGCCTTAAGTTCAAATTCAACCTTAGACACTTAGTAGCCATGTGACCCTAGGCCTATCACTTAACCACTATCTGCCTCTGTTTCCTCAACTGTAAAATGTAAAATATCAGGGTTGTTGTGAGGATCAAATAAGATAATATTTATAAAGCACTTAGTACAATGCCTAGCACGTAATAGGCACTTAATAAATCCTCATTTCCTTCCTTTCCTTCATTTCGTTATATACTCTAACTGGATATGTGACTTTTAATATTAAATATCATATTGTACAAAAAAAATTAGAAAAGAAACAGATCATATATCTTTCACAGCTCTGGAGAGGAGATACATTCTTTTTTTCAATTCTTTTTATTTTTTAATTTTTTTTAATTTTTAAGTGAGGCAATTGGGGTTAAGTGACTTGCCCAAGGTCACACAGCTAGTACGAGTCCAAGTATTTAGTCTGAGGCCGGATTTGAACTCAGGTCCTCCTGACTTCAGGGCTGGTGCTCTATCCACTGTGCCACCTAGCTGCCCCTGAGTGGAGATATATTCTTAACCAAACAAGGGATAGAGGCAATTACAAAAAATAAAATAATTTTGATAACGAAACTGAAAGTCTTCAGCACCAACAAAAGTAATGTATCTAGAATAAGAAGACAAGTGGTTGGATAGGGAAAAAAAATCTTTGTGTCAAATGTCTTTGATAAAAGTTATCCTATATATAATATAATATATACATATGTATGTATACATAGGCAATCAATAGATATGTAAGACCAAAACTCCTCTAATAAATAAGTAGTCAAAGGATATGAACCATTCTTAGAAACAATTGTAAACTATTGACCACCTAAGAGAATGTTCCATATCAGTAATAATAAGAGAAATGCAGATCAAAACAACCTTGAGATTTCATCTAACACCCTGAAAACTGAAAAAAAAATGATAAAAGATGGAAATAGATAATGTTGAATGGGCGTTGGGGAAATAGGCGCACTGGGGCAATGTTAGTGGAACTGTCAATCAGTACAGCCATTTTGGAAAGCGATTTGGAATTATGCAAATGAAGTGTCCAAAATATCCACTTCCTTTGAAGCAGAGACTTTATTACTAGACTTATACCCCAAAAGGGCCATTAATAACAAGGAAGTCCTTATATACACCGAAGTATTTATAGTAGTACTTGTTGCGGTTGTTGTTTTGTCCTCCATTTACAAAGAGGAACAATGACATCATGGGGTGATGCCTTGACTAACACATAAATTGGATTTTAGTGAGGCAGAGTTGCCCAGAGATGTCAGCCTCACTTTCTTCCAGAGTCATCAAAGTCCAGTGGCAAGACCAAAGTCAAGATGACCCAGGATGCAGTAGATGACCTTGGTGTCTTCAATGTCAGACCAAGGTCTAAGTGCTCCCCAGTGCCTGCTTCAGCTGCCTTCACGGCTGCTTTAACAAACTGTTCTTATTTGCCCATTCTGCCGGGGGATGTCTCCATATGCTTGGGGTAGACATCCCTTTAACTCACTGACACTTTTGAGTTCTGTCGGTTAGCCCTTCTCCTATGGTGGTTTACTGGGGTGTGGCTGCTGCTCATGCTACAGCTTCTTGGTGTTACAGGTGGGAGTCGGGTGAAAGGTGGACACCAAAGGTGGATGAGCAACCCTGAAAAAGACTTGGCAAACCCTTACACCAGAGGTGCTTGTCTTTCTAGAATAACCCATATACCCACTTTCTGTGGTAGCAGCAAATTGGGAACAGTTTTTTCATTGTTTGGGAAATGGCTAAACAAATGTGGTATCATTATATTATAAGAAATGTCAAACTGGGAGAGCAAGGAATAGTTTATCTGTCAGAATTTACAAAGAACAGAAGAATTTATGACCAAACAAAAGATAGAGAACATTATGAAATGCAAAATAGATAATTTTGATTACATTAAATTGAAAAGTTTTTGCCAAACTAAAACCAGTGCAGCCAAGATTAGGAAGGGAAACAGAAGACTGGGAAAGAATTTTTATAGCCAGTGTCTCTGATTTTATTTCTAAAATATATAGAGAACTAAGACAAATTTATAAAAATACAAATTATTCCCCAATTGATAAATGGTCAAAGGGTATGAACAAGCAGTTCTCAGATGAAGAAATTAAAGCCATCTATAATCATATGAAAAAATGCTCTAAATCACTATTGATTAGAGAAATGCAAATCAAAACAATTCTGAGGTGCCACATCACACCTAACAGATTGGCTAACATGACAGAACAGAAAAATGATAAATATTGGAGAAGATGTGGGAAAATTGGAACATTAATGCATTGTTGGTGGAGTTGTGAACTGATCCAACCATTTTGGAGAACAATTTGGAACTATGCCCAAAGGGCTATAAAAATGTGCATACCCTTTGACCCAGCAATAGCACTTCTAGGGCTGTATCCCAAAGACATCATACAAATGGGAAAACAACCCACATGTACAAAAATATTTATAGCAACTCTTTCTGTGATGGCAAAGAATTGGAAATTGAGGGGACGCCCATCAACTGGGGAATGGCTGAACGAGTTGTGGTGTATGAATGTAATGGCATACTATTGTGCTATGAGAAATGATCAGCAAGCAGACCAGAAAAACCTGGAAAGACTTGTATGGACTGATGCTGAGTGAAATGAGCAGAACCAGGAGAACATTGTACACAGTAACAGCCACGTTATGTGATGACTAACTTTGATAGACTTAGCTCTTTTCAGCAATGCAAGGATGTAAGACATCTGCAAAAGTCTCATGATGGAAAATGCTATCCACATCCAGAGAAAGAACTATGGAATTTGAATGCAGATCGAAGCATACTATTTACTCTTTTTTTTTCTTCTGTTTTGTTTTTTTTTCTTCTTCCTTGTGATTCCTCCAATTGGTTCTGATTCTTCTTTACAACGTGACTAATGTGAAAATATGTTTAGTAGGAATGAATATGTAGATCCTAATCAGATTGCACGCCATTTTGGGGAGGAAGGCAGGTATGGAAGGGGAGAAAACTTAAAACTCAAAAGTTTATGGAAGTAAATGTTGAAAACTAAAAATAAATAATTAATTTTAGAAAAAGAAATATCAAATAGAATACATAGAAGGATGGATATATCTACATGGACTGATTCTGAGTGAAGAAGGCAGGGCCAAGAAAACACTACATACAAAACACTACAACAAAGTAAACTAAAAGAACAACCAAAAAAAAATTAAAAGCTAATGTTGCAAAATTATAAAGGACAAGCATGGTTCAAAGGAAGAGACATAAAAAGATAGTCCCACCACACTCCTTTGTAGAAGCAGGAGGTCCAGAAATGTTGCACATTGCACTTATTTTCAGACTTTTTCGTATTGATTAGTTATGCTCATTTTTCCTCTTTCTTTTCTTTTTTGTCTTAAAAATACTAGTTGTTAATGGGATGGCTGTCTGGGAGAGGGTAATGAATGCTGGGAGAGAAAATGGTGGAGTAAAAGCAGTGGTTTGCTTGAGATATTCCCCAAACCTCTCCAAATGACTCTAAACAAATTCTAGAGCAGCAGAACCAACAAAAAGAGAGAGTGAAACAAATTTCCATCCCAAGACAACCTGGATGGTTGATAGGAAAGTTCTATTATGCTGGGCGAGGAGAGGAACACAGTTCAGTGTGGGCTGTGCAGGCCTCAGGAGACTGAATCACAGGTAGCTGTGGTGGTTTCCAGATTTCTCAACCCACAAATACCAAACACAACTTAGAAGGTCAGTGGGAAAGGTCTGTCAGACCCAGGTGAGAGAGGAGCACAGTCTGACCCCAGCTGTGGTGCAGCCCCAGGCAGCAGCCATGGTGTCTGCGTCTGCATCTGTGTCTGGAGCTCTTGGCCCACAGATGGTGGTAGGATTGAGTGGCTGATCAGAGGGGGATTTTAGGGATCTCTCTGATGGCACTAAGGCAGGATTCTCTTGCTTTGCCTGTGCTTGGATCTGGGTCGTAGTCCTGGGGCGAGAAGGAGTGCTGGCGTGGTGGAGCTTGTGGCAGCAGTGGAGAGGGAATCCTCCTCACAGTTCCAAGGCAGAAAAGAGTGCTTGTGGTCACTCATAGACCAGAGCACAGGCCAGGAAAGGAGTAAACACCTCCCCCCTTATCATACCACCTTGGAAGAACTGAAAATTTACAAGTCCCTAGAAGTATCTCTGAAAACAGCTGCACAAAACCCCTGATGCTTGGGACAGTACATCCTCCACACTGGAAGCAGACCCCTACCTTAAAAAAAGAGTTAAAAAGTCAAGTAATTGGCTGGGAACATGAACAAACAGAGGAAAAACTCAGACTATAGAATCTTACTTTGATGATAAAAAAGATTAAAACATACAACCAGAAGAAGATGACAAAGTCAAAGCTCCTACATCCAAAGCCTCTAAGAAAAATATGAATTGGTCTCAGGCCATGGAAGAACTCAAAAAGGATTTTGAAAATCAAGTAAGAGAAATAGAGGAAAAATTGGGAAGAGAAATGAGAGTGATGCAACGAAATCATGAAAAATGAGTCAACAGCTTCCTAAAGGAGACACAAACAAATGCTGAAGAAAATAACATCGTAAGAAATAGACTGACCCAAATGTCAAAAGAGGTCCAAAAAGCCAATGAGAAGAATGCCTTAAAAAGTAGAATTGGTCAAATGGAAAAGGAGGTCCAATAGCTCACTGAAGAAAATAATTCTTTAAAAATTAGAATGGAGCAAATGGAAGCTAATGACTCTATGAGAAATCAAGAAATTATAAAACAAAACCAAAAGAATGAAAAAGTAGAAGACAATGTGAAATACTTATTGGAAAAACAACTGATCTGGCAAAAGATCTAGGAGAGATAATTTAAAAATTATTGGACCACCTGAAAACCCTAGACATTGTCTTTCAAGAAATTATCAAGGAAAACTGCCCTGATATTATAGAACCAGAAGGTAAAACAGAAATTGAAAGAATCCACCAATCACCTCCTGAAAGAGATCCCAAAAGGAAAACTTCCAGGAATATTGTAGCCAAATTCCAGAGTTCCCAGATCAAGGAGAAAATATTGCAAGCAGCCAGAAAGAAACAATTCAAGTATTGTGGAAACACAATCAGGATAACACAAGATTTAGCAGCTTCTACATTAAGGAATCAGAGGGCTTGGAATATAATATTCTGTAGGTCAATGGAGCTAGGATTAAAACCAAGAATCACCTACCCAGCAAAACTGAATATAATCCTTCAGGGGAAAAAATGGGCATTCAATGAAGTAGAGGACTTTCAAGTATTCTTGATGAAAAGACCAGAGCTAAGCTGAATGGAAAATTTGAATTTCAAATACAAGATTCAAGAGAAGCATGAAAAGGTAAATAGGAAGGAGAAATTATAAGGTACTTATTAAAGTTGAACTGTTTACATTCCTACATGGAAAGATGATATTTATAACTCATAAGACCTTTCTCAGTATTAGGGAGTTGGAAGGAATATATATCTAAAAAATAAAATTAAAGGGTGAGAGAGGATTGAGCTGGAAGAAGGAGAAAGGGAGAGGTAGAATGGGGTAAATTATCTCACATAAAAGAGGCAAGAAAAAGCTTTTACAATGGAGGAGAGAGGGGGAAAGTGAGAGGAAATGAGTGAATTTTATTCTCATTGGATTTGGCTTAAGGAGGGAATAACATACATAGTCAATTGGATATGGAAATCTGTCTTACCCTACAGGAAAATAGTGGGGAAGGGAATAAGAGAGAGAGGGATGATAGAAGGGAGGGCAGATTGGGGGAGTCGGTAATTAGAAGCAAACACTTTTGAGGAGGGACAGGGTCAAAGGAGAGAATAAAGTAAATGGGGGGCTGGGATAGGATGGAGGGAAATATAGCTAGTCTTTCATAACATGACTATTATGGAAGTGTTTTGCATGACTATACATGTATAACCTATATAAAATTGCTTGCTTTCTCAATGAGGGTGAGTGGGGAGGGAGGAAGGGAGAGAATTTGGAACTCAAAGTTTTAAAAACGATGTAAAAAATTGTTTTTACATGCAATTGGGACATAAGATATATAGACAAAGGGGTATAGAAATATATTCTATCCTACAGGAAAATAGAAAATATTCTATCCTACAGGGAAATAAGATATACAGACAAAGGGGTATAGAAATATATTCTATCCTACAGGAAAATAGAAGAGGAAGGGAATAAGAAAAGGGGAGGGGTGATAGAAGGGAGGGCAGATTAGGGGAAGGGGTATTTAGAATGCACGCTCTCTTGGGGTGAGGGAGGGGAGAGATGGGGAGAAAATTTGGAACTAAAAATCTTGTGGAAATGAATGTTGAAAACTAAAAATTAAAAAGAAAAAAAGAATGCTGGGAGAAACTATTATAATGTAAAAATACTAATAAAAACGTATTTTAGAAAATGGCAATAAGACTTTGGGGACACTATATAAAGGTAAGTTGTCTGAACTAGGGTTTATTTTTGTTGACTGGATGAAACAAGATTGTTTATTACCTCATTGCGTAGAGATTCAGGCAACAAGAGGGGGCTATGTATTCTGGTAACTAGGAGCAGGTTTCAAGGAAGGCGCTTGGAAAACTGGCACTGGGTTACTGAGATCAAAGTCACGGAGATCTCAGAGGTAAACTCTGGTCTGCAGGCCTGGACAAAGAATCCAGGTGTGGGGCCTGTAGCAATAGAACCAAAACTTGGGAAGAGAGCTATACAAAGCTAAGGTCAAGAATCCTACTTAAAGAATCCCACTTAAAGCAGTATTCTCTTCTGTGTCAGCTGTATCTGTGCCTCTGTTTCCAGGGATGCCACTATTCCCCTACTGGCAGCCCTTAAACCCTGGGGCTGGAGAGAAAGGGTACCAGACGCTCCAATAGTTTTGCCAAACCAAACCTGAAACAAAACAACATTTAATTTCAATCCCTAATATTAAAATTCTAAAACCACTTAAAATTTTAATTTATTGTTTTCAGTTAAGAAAATCTATTTTCTTCTCCCACTTCCCCCCACCCATTGAAAAGAAAAATAAAACCTTTATAACCAATATGCATAGTCAAGCAAAAGATCTCCACAATGGCCATATCCAAAAAATATACATCTCATTTTGTGTTCTGAGTCCATAAGCTTTCTCTCAGGAGGTAGGTAGCACCACTCCTTTAGAATCATGGTTAATCATTGAGTTGATTAAAGTTCTTAAGTCCTTCAATTGTCTAAAGCTATTTTTTAAAAAACTGGACCTAGGATTTCAGTAGGATTGAGAACTCCCAGTGAGGAAACTTCCATACCAATGCAGATTAGCACCTGTTCTGAAACTTATAGTCTTAGTTGCCTAGGGAATTGAGAGGTTAAATGACTTGTCCAAAGTCAACAGCCAGTGTGTATCACACTTGAACCCAAGTCTTCCTGACTCCAAGGAAAGCTCTCTTTCTCAACTTTGACATACTGACTCCCAATTATTAGGGATCAGAGAACTAGTGCAAGACTCTGTTACAGGCAGGATTATCCTCTTTTGTTGTTGTTCAGTCATTTCAGTTGTGTCTGACTCTTTATTGGAAAACTCCATTTGGGGTTTTCTTAGCAAAGATGCTAGAGTGGTTTGCCCTTTGCTTCTCCAGCTCGTTTTACAGATGAGGAAACTGAGACAAACATGATTAAATGATTTGCCCAGGATCACACAGCTGTAAAGTGTCTGAGGCCAGATTTGAACTCAGGAAGATGAGTGTTCCTGACTCCAGGCCTGGCGCTCTATCCTTTGCTCCACTTAGGTGAAGGATTACCCTCAGTCAACATTATTTTACATTAACAGCATTAATACACCACCCCAGCATCCTTTTGTATGATTGAATCATAACATTCAACAATTTCCTGAGATGCAAATTGAACAGTCTATCACCTTCCAAGAAGAAATACTCTAACATAATTTTCTTGTTTTACAGTAGACAGGAAACATCAGAAATTCCCTTAGTGAAGACATTTTGCTACAGAACTTGGAAGCACAATTTAACAATTTCCAAAAAATACTCTCTAGCAGAGTTGTAAGAAAGCCAGCTCCATGACCAATTTTGCCCAGTGCCCCATTCCTCCACTTACCTACATTCCATCTACACGTTGAGTGGGATGAGAGAAACTTTGCTCCAGAGTTGTGGAGAGTGACACAGAGTTGATCAGGGAAGAGTAAAAGGATTGCCTTATAAAGCATTGAGAATTCAGGTAATGTGGTATCATGAATGAGCAATGGATTCCATTGACATGGTTCTGTGACTTCCTCTAGAAGCCTGTAAGTATTTTGAAGAAAGAAAAGTGAAGTCAGAACAGGTGATAGAATAGAAAAGCAGAAAGGAGTGGAGGGATTGTTTTAGTACATGCCAAGCACTAAACTAAATGTTAAAAATACAAAAAAAGGCAAAAAACAGTCTTTGTCCTCAAGAAGCTTACAATTTAATGGAGGAAGACAATATTTGAAAGGAAACTGAAATGAGAGGGTGATGTACCAGTTGGGGCGTAATTAAGTTCAAAGAATGAAGTTCCCAGATGGGAAAGGAATGGCCAAGCTGGGTGACCTCTTTAAATGGTGGTTTTGGCAGGAGCTCTTCCCTTTCCTACATCCCATCTTCTCCAATCAGAGGGAGGAAGGGATCCCAAGGGCAGGGGAATACTGATGAGATATAAATACTGGTAAGTACTGATAAGGTATAAGGGTTGCTGTGATCTTTCAGGATGATGAGGAACCTCTGGGATGATGAAGTCCAGAGAAGTGCAACTTTTGAGAAATGAAGAGGTTACAGAGATGACAAAAGAATAGGTTTAGGAAGAGTGAGGAAGAGGGAAAGAGAAGGACAAGAAGTTATAGTTATATGGGGTAATTTCAGAATTTTGGATTGTGAATATAGAATAATTGAGGGTGATGATTATGAAAGTCTATTATTTATCTGAGATCAGAGTGAAAAAGGAGATACTGGGAGAAGACATCTGAATGCTGGGAGATGAGGAGGAAAAAGGGGAGTTCTCATTGAATGGTTTCAATTTGGTGGGAGTAGAGACCAGGATCAAAGGGAGGGCTGTTTTTCTGGGCTGCCCTATGGTAGGAGGAAGGTAATGGTCTGAGAAGATTCAGCCCCTTGCCGGATTCCTGTTGTTGTTCATGTTCCTGTTGTATCTTCATGGCCCCATTTGGGGAGTTTTCTTGGTAAAGATACTGGAGTGGTTTGCCATTGCTTTCTCCTGTTCATTTTATAGATGAGGAAACTGAAGCAAACTGGGTTAAGTGACTTGCCCAGGGTCGCACAGCTAATCAGTGTCTGAGACCAGATTTGAACTTAGAGGAGTCTTCCTGACTCCAAGCCTGGCACTCTATCCAATGTGCCTCCTAGCTGCCCCCCAAAATCCTGAGGGAGGTGAAATTTAAAAAAGGGCGGGTGCCCAGACAACTCTGCTTTTCAGTGACACCTGCTGGTTACACCTGGAATGTTTTCCCTCCTTCAAAGCACAGCTCAAATATCACTTCCTACAGGTGGCCTTTCCTGATCTCTCCCCACACAGCTGCAAAACTACTTACGTTCCATAAGTGTTCTGTATGCTTATCTGTATAATACAGTACTGGGTTTTTTTCAAGGAGAACATAAACTCAAAAGTAGGTACTGTTAAAATAAATAAATAATAATTTTTAAAAAAAGAAAATAATGACTGTTTAATTTGTATCTGTGTTATCTCTGATGCCTGGCAAATAGTAGGTACTCAATAAATGTTTATTTAATTGAATTAGCAACAGCGTTCTTGATACCTGCCCAACCCAGTTCAGCCTATCCCAGTATACCACAATGCTCCCCACTAACTATTCCTGTACTCTTATTTCATTCAGTGTCTTGTTTTGTTTTATTTTTTGAACCTCTTAATGACTTTGAAGATAGGACTACTTATAAGTGGTATGGTGCTATGCTCCAGATTAAATTATTCTCCAGGCCAAATCGTGAACTCCATGTGCATAGTAATGTGGAATATATCTTTATTATACAAAGTCAATAACAGGAGGTCACAGGGGAATGAATAATATGGAGAAAACTGTCTTATGAGAGGCTTTATGGGTATGCTGCATTGAACTTCTCAGGACTTTTTTTTGGAGGGGGGCTAGGCAATGGGGTTAAGTGACTTGCCCAGGGTCACACAGCTAGTAAGTGTTATATGTCTGAGGCCAGATTTGAACTCAGTTCCTCCTGAATCGAGGGCCAGTGCTCTATCCACTGCACCACCTAGCTGCCCCCTTCTCAAGACTTTTCAACTTCTGTGAGATGGTGTGCCTGGCACGATGATTGTATCTCTGAGGCAATGGAGACTTCTGGCAAGACAGAAGTTTTTCTTTTGTGCACTTGGGAGACCACATAGACAGCTGGGCTAAAATGGTGGCATCTAGGAAGCCAGGAGACCCAAAGTGTTCCAGAGGTCATTGAATCATAGGAAATAGAAAACAGAGATAGAAGATAGATAAAGAGTTAGAAAAGACTAGATATCATTAAATCCCACACCCTTTTACAGATGAGGAAACTGAGGATCAGAGAGGTTAAGTGACTTGCCCAAAGTTACACAGGTGGCCAAAAAAAGAGCAAAAGTTGAGCCCAGGTTCTCTCCAAATGCACTGTCTATTTCATTTGAGCTGTTGCAAAGATTGGCTAACAATATAAGTGTGGTTAACTTTCTGTCCAGCTTCATCAGTCTGTGATGTGTTTTCCCCATTTTAGAGGCACGAGTCAACTCTAATACAGGCTACTCTGGTGGGCATCAGCTGTGAGGCTACATGGATCTGGAAATGGTCATTGAGATATTTCTTTCTATTGCTTTGCATTCAAATGCTATCCTAATGAAATATTTTACTGTTTCAACATATGGTTCGGGCTTGGTCTGTTAGTAAGGTGCAAGCTGAATTTAGACAACCATGAGAAGTTCCCAGGCAGCTGGATTGGTGTTCAAGCCAGATAGGTAAATTATATTTATATAGGTCTGTGGTCTCCTTAATGCACATACTCCCTCCAAAGATGCAGATCACGACCCACTGATGAGTCTTGTCTGCGTCCTCCTACAAGTTTGCCACAGAGGGTCCAACCAAAGTGCCACTGTTCATTGGTTCTCTTTTGCTTTCAACACATGACTGTTTCATCTTCTTTTATGATAATACATTTCTTTGATGCCATGTATTTTACATTGGTTCTTCGTAGTTCCTTATTTGTTATATGTTATAACCTGCTCACACTCAGATTATGGGCCTTCCTTTTGCTCTTTGAGTGATACAACTTATTTTTAATTGTTTGGTGACCATAGTCATGTCTTATAGGCATACAATAATACCAGTAAATATTTTTAAATGAACCTTTGTTTTAGAAAAAGTTTGAGGTTTTTAAAGGTACATTGCAATTTCCCAAAAGCAATTTAACCCTTTGTTGTTTAAATCAGGTTCCAATATACTTTTCATTTTCATCATTCTTTTGATATATATGTGCATATATAGATATATATGTGATGTATGTATATGTATATAAATATGTATGTATATGTGTGTATACACATATATACATACACAGACTTACACACTGATAAACAAGCTCTCTAGATTAAAGGTTGGCAAACTACAGCTAAGGTGGCTAGCCCTTTGTCTGTTTTTGTACCAGTGAGCTAAGAATGGATTTTACGTTTTTAAATAAAGTTTTATTGTATTTAAATAGGTAAAAAAAAAAGCCTCCTTAGCTGACAGGCCCATACAAAGAGAGGGGCAGGCTAGATTTGACCACTGGACTGTAGTTTGCTAACCCCTTGCTTTAGATTTTCTGTCTAACTGCATGCAGTAATCCAGGCAATAGGCATTCTTAATTGAGTTAATCCCATCTGGTCACTGGAAGATCCAGTGGGATCAGATGTCATGTGGAGCCCAACCCCCCAAACTTCCGACAATGCTAACCCTCCTTCACCACTTTTGTTGGAGTGAACTTCCTGCTCTACTCTGACCCCCAGTTCCATTACCCACTTCCCCACAGTTGCATGTGGTTTACCATAGACTATCACTTGTGCAGGCCTGCCTGTTCTCTATTAATACACTTATTGAGAGTGTTTTCAAGGGATGCTTAACTTATTCTGATAAAGGTTTTATGTAGATGGAAACGTAGCACCAGCAGTAAAAAATATGGAGCCAGGGATGCCCAAGACACAAACCTAGAAGAAGAGAGCTCCATATCATCTGCTAGTGGAGCCTCAAAGAAAATCACAGATTTTCCATGTTTTACTAGAATTCCTGCAATAAAAAAGTTTAAAAGAAAAGATCACATATGGGAAATGAGAACTATAGAGGAACAAATTGGAAGAAGAATAAACATTGCTAAAACTTAGTCAAGTGACAAGTTCATTGAAAATTAAGTTAGACCATACAGAAATCAATCACTCCATGATACAAATAATACTAGAAAAAATTGAAAGACTTAAAAAAAGAAAAGCAAATGTAAGGTATCTCCTATTTAAAAAAAAAACAGCTAGTCTAAAAAACAGGTCAAGGAGGGAAAATCCGACTCACAATCTATAAATCAACAGAACTCCTGAAAAACTCAATCATAAAAAAAACTAGAAACTATTTCAAAAAACAACGAAGGAAAACTTCCCTGATCTATTACAATCAGGGAGCTTAGAAAGAATCTACCATCCACTGCCTAAAAGAAACGCCAAAGTGAAAACTCCCAGGAGTGTCATATCTTTTGCTTTTTGGAATAACATATCCCAAGCTCTTTCCTGCTTTGCAGTGATGGCTACCAGTTCTTATATAAACCTGATTAAGCTTAGAGCTTCTAGGTTAAAAAACAAAACAAAACTGGAAGTACTCACGAAAAGTTCAAGTACCACGAAGCCACATGTTCACGTAAGATCTGGTAGTCGTCATTGTAAAGGAAGGGTTTGGGAAATGTTATTCCAGAAGGTAAAAGATAAAACTTACCTCCAATAATACTAATCCTGCCTCTCTCCCTCCCCCTCCAATGATGTCCTGTCCCATTCCTCCAGGTTCTTTGTTCCCTGACAGTTCAGAGCACCGCCACTCTAGTGATGCAGCGGGGGGGGGGGGGGGGGGGGGGGGTGCTGCCCCCCCTATAACTGGGGGTGATTTCTGTCATTTGGAGTTTGGGTCTCTGAGACTCTGGGAGGAGGGGTGTAGAATTTGGGACTGAACTCTATTTCAAGTCCAGACACTTGTCTTGCTGTTTCCCTCTCTTCCTCTGTTCTCCTACAGATATCTTTTGTAGCAGACTCTTTCACAACACTGGCCACTAAGGCCTCAGCAAACTTCTACAGAGAGAAGTGGAGGGGGGAACAAGAGTGCAGGGTTGGGTTTTGTTGTAAGTCCACGGGTCAGGTCCTTGGGTCTGTTAGTGTCCATCAATAGTGTCCATCTAGTAGCACCATGCTCGTAGCATGGTGGACAGCGGGAAGTGGTACTTTATGAGCTCAGGTTAGACATCAGCTCATGGTTTGTTTGCTTTTTTTTAAACCTTCTTTGGATTCCAAATATCCTAGACAATGAGGATAGTTAAAATTGCTTTATCTTTGGTGCATAATTTCTATTCTATTGAGAGGGTTGTGATCAGAGAAAATGTCTAATTGGTTATATGCAATCTTGTTGGTGACATGATGAGAAGTGTCAGTGTTTATTTTTAATAAACTTTTATTGACACATTTTGTTTTTGTAATTCATAGATTTACTTGTGTACCTGCTGCTACTTCTCCCAGAGATTATTCCTTTGTAATAGAGCATTTTTAAAAAAGAACAAAATCAATCAATAAACATTTATGAAGTGCCTACTATGTACCAGTCACTGTACGAAGCACTAAAATAAATGAACAAGAGAAGAAACAGACATCAAAACTAATCAATATATTGAAAACCCAAATATTTTATGCAACGTAACATGTCTGTGGACCCTCCAAATCCTCACCACTAACACTACCACCCCACACCCACAAAGAAGTGGGATGAGATATTTTCTCATATCTTTTCCTTAGAACCAAGCTCAGCAAGTATTTCTTAAATATTTACTGTGTGCCAAGCACAACCTTAAATCCTGGTAATACAAAGACAAAAACAAACAAACAAAAACTTGCTTTCAAAGACCTTCCATACTAATGCTTGTCAGAGCTAGTGCTGAGGGTCTGCAAGCCCTCAGATCTTTCAAGGTAGCATTATCCAAAGAGAGATGTAGTCACCAGCTCTCCTGGCCTGTGCTATGGTCTGTGAGTGAACAAAAACTCTCTTCTCTGCCCTGGAACCATGACCAGGGCCCCTGTACCCCACTTATAAAATGTGGATAATAATAGCACCTACTTCCAAGGGTCTGCTGAATTGGCAGGAGCATTCTAATGGGAAAGCAGACATATTGTAATCTTGGATGGGAACACAGAAGGGTCTAGGAAGTCCAGGAAAGTCTTCCTGGGAAAGGTGACACAAGTTAATTCCTGAAGGAAACCAATAACACCAAGAAGTATACATGAAAAGGGAGAATATTCCAGGCATGGAGAACAGCTAGTGCCAAAGCACAGTTATGGGATATGGATCCAGAGTTGACTCGAAATCAAGTTACCAGAGTTTTACCTTTCTTTCCCCCTTAAATCCAACAATTCCTCAACTAGGGTGTAAGCTACTCAGAGCATGGATCATAATTTATGTTCCTCTTGTATCTCCCAGCACATCTTGCATATTGTCAGAATTCAATAAATACTTCTTGATGGATTAATAGATAATAATAGGATTTTTAAAACTTTAAATGCTATAGAAAGGTGAGTGATTTATAGTAGTGATAATTATGACAGTCAGTTGTCCCACAATGGAGTAAGTTCACCTTCTAGTGAAAGTTTCCAACCTAAATGACCACTTGTTAGGGATATTGTCAAAAAGATTCTGTCTCAGGGTAGGGTTGGACTAGATTGCAATCTCCAAAGTAGATTACCCCAAGGGAGACCTCAGCTTCATGGGCTTGTCTGTAACACAAATTCACCACTCCCTTCCTTAAACACTACCCTATTCTTCCCCGTCCCATCTCTAGCCTTCCCTTCTAGTAAAAAATACTAGAAATTCACAATTAAAAATGTAAGGGGAGAGACCACTAATCAAAACTATCATTTCCTAGTCAAGCACCATGATTCAAGTGTCAGAATCAAGTAACATGGACTTCTCAAGAAGACTATAACCTACCCCAGTTCAACAAAGTTCCCCGGAGCACCCCACCACCAGCATCAGCTCTACCATCACCTTGTGGCTTATAACAGGCATTCTTCAGCAGCAGACAACCTTTAATCAAAGGCTCTACACTCCAGGGCACATACAAATGTGTTACTGATATGGATGCACAAGGACTAGATAATCTTTGAGGTGGCTTCTTCTCCTTATCAATGATTGTGATTACTAAGTTACAAAACCTGCCAGGAATGTGACTCAGCCCTGAACTTGTGGAGTTGGAAATTATGTGAGAAAGGGGAAGGTCCTGGATGTGGCTTCAAAGGACCTGAGTCCAAATCCTATTTCTGTCACTTATTTCCTGTGTGACTCTTGGTTTTAATTTTTTCTGCAAAGCTTCTGATCTCCATTCCAACTCCAGGTCTGTAATGATTGACTAATTAATTAGAATGAAATTCTACTATATGTTGAGCCACCAAATAGCCACCTTCTCTCAGATTTGTTGGAAAAGCAGTAAGGTGGCTAATGTCCAGCTACTTCAGCTCCTGTTCAAGTCTGGCTGCAATCTTGCCCACCTTCCCATCCCCCAGAGAGAATAATAGCAATGCTTGCTAACAACAAACCTACAGTGTAGTATCTGCAGATTTAGAAGGCTCTCTCAGATTTCTAGATTTGTACTAGTCTCTCAAGTAATCCATGTTCTTTTGATAAGTATTTCATACAGTGTATGAAAAATCCAGATTTCTGAAGCAGTTAAAGTAAGGAGTGATTATTCACTTTCTGAAAGGATATTTTGCTTCATGAAAAGATTAGCAATAGGAGTCAAAAATAGCAAATTCCTCATCAGATTTACAACACAATTGCATTTATGCAGATTTAATTTACCCACAACTTCTGTGCCATAGCTGTTACATAAAGTAAGGAATATTTGAAAGTGGATTCTTAACTTGGTGTCCACAGGCCCCCAGAAGGGATAAATTTCAGGGACCTCTAAACTTGGGTGGGAAAAAATTCATTTTTATTTTTACTAACCTAGAATTGAAATTTGTCATTTCCTACAATTATGAATTTTTTAAAAAAAAAGTTATTGAGAGGAGGCAGCTAGGTGGTGCAATGGATAGAGCTCCAGCCTTGGAGTCAGAAGGACCTGAGTTCAAATCTGACCTCAGACACATGACACTTACTAGCTGTGTGACCCTGGGCAGGTCACTTAACCCCAACTGCCTCACCAAAAAAGGCAAAAAAAAATTATTGAGAGGAGACCATAGGCTTCACCAGAATGTCCAGGGGGTCCATGACATAAAAAGATTAAGAAACTCTGTGTTAGACCCATTTCCTGCTTTCAAAGAACTTATAATACAAAATCAATTATGTTAGCCAAAATTTGAAAATAATTACCACAATGTGTATATCAATTTCTTGAAAGTAAAAATCATTCAAGTCCATCTAAACCATGACAGTATAGATAGGGAGTTATCTCACAGGTTCAAAAAGTTCCAGGGCTTAGGTGAGCTTTTCTGTTTGCCAAGGTGAAAAAAGTCATGGAAAAAGACAAGAGAAAAAGCTGAATGTGATATATTGTGCACCTGAGGCTGATTCTTCAGAATCATGGTACGTTAAGACTAACTTTTTGTGCAATTTCCTTAATACCAATTCACAGCATGTACCTTAATCTCTCCACAGAAGCCAAAAGCATTATACTTCGGTCATACCCTATTAACCAAGTTTTTGATTATTCATGGGACTCTTGGTCCCATTTACCTTGAATAATCAGTACTTTCCTATACACTTAAAATTAAAATGTTGAGTTTAACCTGTATTTTACCTTGCAATGATTAGTTTTAGAAGAGGGATAACATTGTACTTACTCTTTAATCTTCCAAATAATAATTATTGTCGCAAAAGTCAATCTCATGAAGTGTAAGGAGTGACACTACCTCTGAGCTATCAATGAGTCTCTAGGGGAATAGCATGGCTTTCCAGATCCCCTGATTCCCCTCCTGGCTCTACTCCTGACTTTCTAGACTTCAAAACTAGGCCTCAGCTGCTATCCCGTCCTGGACCTTCCCTCAGCCTCTGGGACCTCCTTGCCCTGGAACATCCAATCACTTCTGCAGACCTCTGACTCTGATGTAGTTCTGCCAGGCAGCTCCTTTCTCCCATTGGTGAGTTCCTTCCGGGGCTTCCATTTTGTGGAGAGGCCTTCATTCCCCTCCTGGCTCTGCTCTTGATCTTTCTGGACTTCAAAACCACGCTTTAGCTGCTAGGGCTTTCTCTCTCAGGAATATCCAACTATCCCTGTGGCCTTCTTAACCTGGAAAAACATGGTCTCAGCTAGGGATGTACTATAGAAAGTTCTAATTGGCTTACAAGAGCCGATTGTTAAATTTAGTGAGCATTTACCCCCTGGAAATCCACGAATGCTATAAATCAGGGCTTGATTTATTGTTTTTTTTTTTAACGTCTAGATTTGAGAAAGTGATAGAGAATATGTTAAATAATGCAGATTAAACTTAAAAGTGTGATGTACATTCATTCTTTTTCTGGAGAGTCAGTTGTTAAATGTTTACCAGGACACCCTGATCTCTGCTCTCAAGGAGCTAATCTTCTAATTGTCAAGACAACTAGCAAATAATTATGTACATACAAGATATATACAAGGTAAGTGGAAGGTAATCTCAAAGGGGAATATAGAGCAAGGTGGAGGCACGGGGAAACGGAGTGGGAAAGGCCTTTTAATAGAAGATAGGGTTTGATGTGAATCTTGAACAAGGCTAGAGAATCCTGGGGAAAGAAATGAACATTCCAGGCACAGGGGACAGCCAATGAAAAGGTATGGACTTGGGAAATGGAGTTTTCATGTATTACCACTGGATTATGGAGTACATGGCAGAGAGTAAAATGCAAGAAGACTGGAAAGGTAGGAAGGAGTTAGCTGGTGAAGGACTTTAAATGTCAAACCAGATATTGTATATATAATCCTAGAGGTGATGAGGAGCTATGGGGAGATATGGTTAGACCATCATCTTAGGAAGATTACTTTGGCAGCTGAATTGAACGTATATTTGAAGTGGGGAGAGATTTTAAATAGGGAGACCAACTAAAAAGCTATTGCAATAATCTGGGTGTGAGGTGATGAGCGGAGAAAAGAGGAAATATAGGAGAAACATTGTAAGGGTGGAAATGACCAGACTTTACAACATGCTTGGATATGTGGGGTATGTGTGAATAAGAGGAGTCAAAGATGACATAGAGATTAAACCTGGGTGACTTAAAGTGCAATAGTGCTCTTGACAGTAATAGGAAAGTTGAGAAGAGGGAAGGGTTTTGGGGAAAAATAAATTCTGTTTTGGACATGTTGAGTTTAAGATGTCTGGGACATACAGTTCGAGATGCCCAGTAGGCAGTTGGTGAAGTGGAGCTAGAGCTCAGGAGAGAGATTAGTGCTGGATACATAAGTATTAGAATCATTTGCATAGAGATAATTGAACCCATGGAAGCTGATGAAATAATCAAGAGAGATAATATAGAGGGAGAAGAGAAGAGGGTCCAGGACTTTGTCTTGGGAGACGTCCACAATTAGTGGGTTTGACTTGGATGATGGTCTAGAAAGGACATCAGCCAGAGAAGCAGAGGGAAGCGGGTCACAAAAGTCTGAATATCCAGGAGGAGAGCATGATTGTATGAAAGGCTGGAGATAGGTCAAGAGGGATTAAATTCATTAAAGATCATTAGATTTAGCAATTAAGATATCATTGATAACTCTGAAGAGAGTGGTTTCCTTTGAGTGTTGAGGTCAGAAGCTAGATTGCGGTTTAGAGGTAAGTAAGGGAAAAGGAGGGCAGCTAGGTAGCACAGTGGGTACAGCTCTGATGATAGGCTCATCTTCCTGAGTTCAGATCTGGCCTCAGATATTTATTAGCTGTGTGTCCCCGGGCAAGTCACTTCACCTGTGTGTCTCAGGTTCCTCATCTGTAAAATGAGCTAGAGAAAGAAAAGGCAACCCCCTCCAGTATCTTTGCCAAGAAAACCCCAAATGGGGTCAGAAAGAGTTGGGCATGACTGAAATGACTGCACAACCACAACAAAAAGGGAAAAGGAAATGGAGGCACCTAATGTAGATAGATTGATCTAAATTCAAATTCAAAGAGTTTAGTTGAGAAGTGGAAGAGAGATATAGGATGCTAACTGGTGAGGATGGTTAGATCAAAGGGGGTTTTTAAGGTTCAGAGAGACATAGACATGTCCATAGGTATCAGGTAAGGAACTAGTAGATAGGGAAAGATGGATGATTAAAGAGTGGAGATGATGGAGGAGACAATATACTGGAGAAAATAGGAGGGGATAGGATCAAGGGTGCATGTTGAGGGGTTTGCCTTGGCAAGGAGATGGGCCTCCACCTCATCAAAAACAGGAGCAAGGGTGGTGGTAGGGGGGAATATGTCTGTGTGATATGAGATGAGGAGGGGAGAAGAGGGAGCTCTCAGGGAAATGTCCTTAATTTTTTAAAAAAGTGAAATATAAGGCAAGGTTCTCAACTGATAGGATAAAGTAGAAGGAATCCGTAGGAGTCTTAAGGGGAGAGGAAATGGTTTAGAGAAAGCCATTGTGATGAGTGGACTAGTGAATCAATTAAGTAAGTATAAAAGGATTTGTCTTTTTGTAGTGATGAGCCCAGTTTGGGATTATGTAACACAAATTTCTAGCGGACCCAGTCTGCGCTGGTCTACTAGTGTTTCTGCACCTGAAATTGCCTTCAAAATGGGAATAAGATTAGTGAATTTTTGATTGAATTTAAATAATTGAAATTTGAACATTGAAATGAAATAGAAAACTTGATACAACCCTTGTATAAAACAACAATTGCAGATCCATCTGTACTTGGAATACTATCTGCCATTCTGTTTGCTATGCATCAAGAAAGACATGAAAGTGAAGAAGGTTCAACATTTTAAAAAATGAAGGGAATACAGATCTTGTTATATGAGGAGAGAATACAAAAAATTAGGAAGCTTCGACCTTGAAGGCTGAAGATGGAAGTATGATAAAAAGTCTCTAAAGTTATGAAGGGTGTTTATTATATATAACCTCATGTGGTTCCTTACTGCTGCTAGGCCATTCTTCTATTCTACCCCCATCCACTCCCTATCTCATTCCCCACACTCATTGTTCTTGATATGCATGCGATTAGAACACCTGTAGGTAGGAAGGAAATGGACCAAGACATGGTGTACTTCTTTTTACCTTTTCTTTCCCCACAGTGCAATAGTGTGAAATTGACTAGAATGGGGATGATAGTTAATTTCACACTAGGGTTAGCACCCTAGAGAAGAACTTAGACCTTTTATTTTCCAACTGCTAGCGTTTTCTAGTTCTGTCTAGAAGTCTTTGAAATGGTGTAGAAAAGTGAATTTTTCAACACAGAAGATTTTTGCTTATACATAGATAGAATGGTATAAAGGGTGATAAGCTAGAAGTCAAGAGACCTGGATTATAGTCCTGGCTCAGTCACTAACTAGCTATGTTAACTTGGGTAATAATAATAATCCCTCGTAATTATGTAGTTAAAAAAAGATTTACAAAGCACAACAACTATCTGAGGGCAATGGTAGAAACATCATTTTCCCCATGATAGTGAGATGATGTCCTAGATTGGTTAAATGACTTCCTCTTTATCACAAAACTTTTAAGTATAGGAGCCTGTTTTCAGACCCACAGTGCTTATTTCTATAACTTATTCTCCTATACCACATTACAAGCCAACTAATTTCTCTGGGCCCATTTCCTTATTTATAAAATGTAAGAGTCAGTCTAGAGACTCCAGGGGTGGGGAACCTGCAGCCTCAAGGCCACATGTGGCCTTCTAGGTCCTTGGGTATGATCTTTTGACTGAGTCCAAGTTTTACAGAACAAATCCTTTTATTAAGAGTATTTGTATTTCTGAGTAAGAGTATTTGGGGGCCTGACACCAATACAGGTGGTCAGGAGTCAATCACCTAATCTAGGCATTAGATAAATTGATCATCCTTACTCCATTTCAGAGGAAGGCCATAGTTCTTCCCACTTCCCTAAAGGGAAAACTGTGGAAAGGATTTTAGGTTGGAGAAATAGAATTTCCTAATATTTCTAGGGAAACTGAAAAAGAGGCTTTTAAAAATATGCTTCCACTCGAGCATAGAGCATATCACCTGGAGTGTGTTTAGAGCTGAACTGAGCTTTCCCTGGGCACTTCTGGGCACATAGGCTCAGCACTAGAAGTGGCAGAGCCAGGATTTCTTCTTGAAAACTGCCTGTTCCTACATATCTTTTCACCATTTGGGGAATAACTCTTGTTCTTACATATTTGAATCAATTTCTTATGTATCTTGCTGGGTATCAGATCTTCGTCAGAGATATATGCTGTAAACATTTCCCCCAGTTAATTGTATGTCTTCTAATTTTAGCTACATTGATTCTATTTATCCAGAAATGCTTCAATTTTATGTAACCAAAATTGTACATTTTTTCTCTTTTGATCTTCTTTATCCCTTGTTTGGTTAAGAGCTCTTCCTAGCTTCACAGTTCTGAAAAACCTCCTTCCCTGATACTCTAATTTATTTGTAATATGATTTTTTATATGTAGGTCTTGTATCCATTTAGAGATTATTGTAGTATATGGTGTGAGATGTTGGTGTAATTCTAATTTCTGCCAAACTACTTTTTAGCTTTCCCAGAAATTTTTGTTGAATAGTAAGTATTACCTAAGTAACTGGAGTCATTGGGTTTATCAAATGTTTTGCTACTTTGCTTATTTATTTTGGGGTCTTATAAACCTAATCCTTTTTACTGATATACTAAGGACCCATCTTTTGAACATTAATATTCTTTTGGTAATGCTCTATTTCCATGAACCATAGAATACTAAAATCTCTGAGAAATAAAAATTACAGGTCACTCTTAGAGCAAAAGTGAGATGTATGATGAGTATAAATACATAGAATATTAATGATTACTTATAACACAAAGTAATAGAAAAAATACTCAAAGACGTGTGCCTGGAAAAGGAGGTAGGACAGTCAAACAGTGACAAGGATAGCATAGCCTGTGGGCTGTATTGGTATGGAGTATGTAATGTTAAAGACCTGAAAGAAGGCCCTCAGCATGTTCAGTAGACTTTCCACCATAGATTTACAAGCTGACATGAATAAAGATCTTGGAGGACAAGTGGGAATGAATGGGTTGTGATCTACTCCATTGCTGAGAGTACTCACATCAGTGAGATCACAGATGTCCTGAACCATTGAAAGTATTTTTCAAAGTAGTTCATTTCTGTGGAATGAGCATAAAATACATGAATAATCATCGCACTTCAACCTAATGTTTTCCTCTAAAATTAGAAAGGCTGAGGGCTATGTCTATTTGAGGCCCAAACTAGTCTGTTCAGTTAATTCAATGAAACTTCTAATTAATTCAGTGAAATCCAGTTGTTTTTTAATTGGATTGAATGTTTAGTTCTAAATAGTCATTTGAGGAGCCCCCATATAGATTTAATCTAATTTTTATCTTGGGCAGCTAGGTGGCATAGTAGATAGAGTGCCAGACCTGAAGTCAGGAAGTCTCATCTTCCTGAGTTCAAATATGGCCTCAGATATTTACTTACTAGCTGTGTGACCCCGAGAAAGTCACTGTTTGCCTCAGTTTCCTTATCTGTAAAATGAGCTGGAGAAGGAAATGGCAAACCACTCTAGTATTTTTGCCAAGAAAACCCCAAATAAGGTCACAAAGAGTTGGACATGACTGAAAACAACTGAGCAATAAAAATTTTTATTTTTTTTTTAAAAGTAAAGAACAGTCATAAGAAATTTGAAAACAATTACTCCTAATATGAGATAGCTAGGTGGTGCAGTGGATACAGTCCTGGACCTAGAGTCAGGAAGACTTGAGTTCTTAGATACTTATTAGCTGTGTGACTTTAGCAAGTCACTTAACCTCTATCTTCCTCAGTTTCCTCATCTCTAAAATGGGGATAGTAATAGCACCTACCTCCCAGGGTGGTTGTGAGGATCAAATGAGATAACATATATATACTGTTTTGCAAACCTTAAAGCATTATTTAAATGCCAGTTGTTGTTGTTGAAGAACAAAAGACACTCCTAATTATATTTCTTTCCACATTTGCAAAGAAAATTCTTCTCTTTACCCAACTTGAAAATATAATCAAGATTTTTCTTTCTCATTCAAATTAAATGTCCCTAGAAGTGGGACTGAATTGAAGGATAAGAAGAGACTTTCCAAAAAAGATTCTTAACTTTGGTGATAGACAAACAGTGATATCAACATGCTGGGCTGTGAAGAATTTCTGAAAGATGATCTGAGAAGATCAGGTGATCAGGGCTTATCGTGTAAGCCACTTCCAATAAGCAATTGGCTTCTACACAAGAGATGTGTCATTGTCAACTCCTGCCATGTCAAAACTGGAGTCTCAACTTCTGGTTTAAATCACTCAGTATATATCATATTGATGTTTTGACTTAAAAATTTTTTTTAATCACAAGTAGAAAATCAATAAGAATGTGTGAACAAGATAGAGAGCAGTTTGAAGGAGCAAAGGGTAATATGTTTTAAATATGTGACAAGTAAAAAGGCAATATGCTTATATCAATGCAAATGACAAGTGTTTTATTTTCAAAGTTTTACAGAAGTGAGAAGTAGTATGGCATATGATGAAGAGAAAGCCAACCTCAGAGTCAGGAAGACCTAGATTCAAATCTTCTATAGGCTTCTTGAGGGATGCATGACCCTGCATAGGTCACTTAACCACTCAGTCCCTCAGACTACTCTTTATAAATGGCAGAAAAGTTGCAGGTCTGAACTGGTAGGGGGTGTTTTCTCACTGGGAAATCCCCCCACCAATAATATCACAGTTCTGGATTGAAGAAGTTGTGCAAATCACTAAAAAAGACAAATACTTTTGCTTTCTACACTCTTAGGAGTATAGCTTTTTTCATTTCTAGGACAAATTTTCCAATTTATTTACACAGCATGCACATTTATGGAAATACATGTTCATTTTCTCATATAAGACAGAGTTGAAATATATCTCCTATGAGTATTGTGATTGGACTACTTAAGGGGTCTCTCTGGTTCTATATCTTAATATTTAGGATTTCATCTTAGATTAAGTCTGCTAGCCTCTGGGGCATAGTGTAAGACAGTTTTCCAATTAGACTTCTCCGATGGTGCTGCTATGATGCTGATGCCTTGCATCTGACACCTACTAGCTGTGGGATCATGGGATAGTCATGACAACTAAGATTCTTAAGTTACAGATGAGTTAGCCAGATTGGTGCAGGGAGTGTCCACATGGGGAGCTCTCTACATAAATGAAATTGTAGTTGTAGTCATGTGTGTTTACAAATGCATATATGTATATTATATTTATGAGTATATATTGCATATATGTATACATACATACACACAAATGTATAGACAATATACATGTTATGTAATGTGTGTTACTATATGTATATATACATACACTCACACAAATGCATATATAGTATATATATTCTATATTCCATGATATATAAAGGATATATTATTATATATGTACATGTATACATGTATACATTCATATTCATTCACAAAAATTATATATAGTATACATATTCTGTATTCTATAATATATAATGAATATTATTTATATGTTATTGTATACATGCACATATAGGCCTGTACAGACACATATACAGATGTATATATAATATGAATGTTATATATGC
Source organism: Vombatus ursinus (assembly GCF_900497805.2). Classification (NCBI taxonomy): domain Eukaryota; kingdom Metazoa; phylum Chordata; class Mammalia; order Diprotodontia; family Vombatidae; genus Vombatus; species Vombatus ursinus. The sequence goes on from NW_020940360.1 coordinate 34,915,896, forward strand.
TATAGTATCTATAGTATATAATACAATGTATATTAAAATACTCTATTGCATATTTTGTATATACATATGTGGTATACATAATATATAAATTCACATGTATTAAAGGTATACAATGTATGTCTGTGAGAGTTGGGCTATAGGGAAAGTTAAACACAGAATTGACATTTTTGAATTGTGATGCTGGAGAAGGCTTTGGAGAATCCCTTGGATAGCGAGGAGATAAAATCAGTCAGTACTTAAATTAATTCAGGCTATTCACTGGAAGATCAGATACTGAAGCTGAAGCTTAAATACTTTGGCCACATAATGAGAAGACGGGACTTTTTGGAAAAGACCCTGATGTTGGGAAAGATTGAGGGCAAAAGGAGAAGGGGACGGCAGGGGATAAGATGGATGATGATGTCAGGAAAGCAATGAACATGAACTAGGAAAGAAGGGCTTGGCATGCTATGGTCCAAGAATCAGACATGACTGAACGATAACAAAAATACATATAATATGCAAATATACCTGTCATAGCTTGTATTTAGAGCTGGAAGAGATCTTACAAGTCTGTCTACTCTCCCTGCTCCTCTCTTTCTATAAATGAGAAAACTCAAGCCCAAAGAGATGATGACTTGCCCCAGATCACATAGGTAGTAAGGGAAGCAGCCTTCAAATCCAGTACTTCTGGCACCAAGTGTCCTTTCCAATGCATCGACATTGCATAGTTTAATTGTTGCCTTTTAGTTTTATACATTTTTGAGCACATGTCTATCCTGTCCTTAGTCCTAAAAGCAATTTTTATAAATTAAATCATAATTATTATAATATAGTAGAGGAAGGAGAGAGAGAGAAAAAGAGAGAGGGAAAGAGAAAGAGACGGAGGAAAGAGGAGAGTGTGAGGAAGGGAGAGGAGAGAAAGAGTGAGGGGGAGAGAGGAGAGTGGGAGGAAAGAAAGGGAGGTGGGGGAAGGGGGGAGAGAGAGAGAGAGAGAGAGAGAGAGAGAGAGA